>NC_133615.1:4205756-4529024 GCF_964106895.1 Numenius arquata
GGAGGGTGAGCGAAAGACCACGTGGTTCTTTGTTGCTGGCTGGGACTAAACCACGACAGTCCTTTTTGGCACCCAACGTGGGGCACGAAGGGTTGAGATAATGACAGATCCAACCAGAGCATGTTAAAACAAATTTGTTATACGCATTTATTATATTAGTTAAATAGTCACTGGCCACAATGTTGCTTTGTTTGTTCACATGGCTGTGTTATGTAAATTCTTATATGCCCTGTGATGCTGTTTATCGCCTCTGGGAGAGGGATCAGGATTATCATTTTGCTGTCCTGTGTAATAACGACTTATGATAACATCACTGCTCTCGTGGTTATGTTGGCGCGTTTATGCGGCATTGCTGTCCTGCCTGTACCTCGGACGCCATCTCTCGGAAATTATTAATAATCATACCTAATCTATGGGGAAAATGGGGGGGGGGGGGGGGGGGATATTTTCCTCAGCTCTCTTGCCTCCCTTTTCTCCTTCGGGCCAGGTACAACAGCTTTTGAGAATTCTGAATATCCTTGGGATGTTCAAACCAGTATGGTCCTGTTGCTATGTCTCCTGAATGCATTTCAGGTCTTGTTTAGGGTTAAACAACTATTTAGGAATACCACCCAGAGATCTGCCCTGAGGCTGGATAGTCATGGGTGGCATGGCACGTGGGAGAATATGGGCAGGTATCTAGAGAACTTCTTGCATCCAGTGGTTTGGAATTTCACCCCTGAAGGACCCTGATAAAGCGACAGAATATTTGAAAGGAAAATGCTGTGGCTGTTCCAGAGAGGCACAACTTACTGCACTGTGCTGGGCCCTGGCCAGTATCTACCGAACACTGCTCAATATTATGCAGCACCCTTGGGGGAAAGAGGGAAACCATACCGATTGGCACTGCGGCTACTCCAACCCCGGTAACCAGCACTCAGCTGAACCAGACAACCAACCCATGCCAGTATCAGTCATGCCTATATAGAAGAAGAAATACACAAAGAGATCGGTTCGCTTAGTAAAGGGATGATGATGAACCAGGGGCATCATGAGAACAGGAGGAAGAGGCAGAACCACAGATAATCACCCGATCCCTATCCCTGAGTGAGCTGTGAGATATGCGGAAAGATTTCAGCCGCCATCCGTGTGGGCACTGTTGAGGGATATTAATGGTTTAGCATAAATAAGTAAGTTTTAAGTAGAATAAATTACTTAGGGTTATAATATGGTGTAATTTGTGCTGCTTGCTTAGCTCTACTTAGCATGAGTAACTAGATTTGCTGAAACCTTTAGGCCATGAGAAAGCTATTCTTCTTAGTAATTTTCCTAGCAGATGGTGCAGTGTTATTTAGTCTTTTAGCATGGAAAAGTGCTGGATATCCTACTGATGTTTTGGCAGTGTTTCTCTCAAGTTCAGGACTCTTCGGTGCCCCATGTTCTGCCAACAAGGGCAAGTGCACAAGGAATGTAAATCAGAAGATACAGAGGCTCGAACCCTTGGCTGAAAATGCAAATCGACAAGATAAGAGCCTGCCTGCCTGGACACAGGAAAATAATCCAATTAGATGTTAGAAAACCCCAGACCAAAAATCACTATTGGACTAAAAGATGCGTGGACAGCGCGCAAGGGACAGGTGTATAGATCACAAAGGTATAATTGCCCAGGGATTCTTTTATTCAGGGCCTCTCTCTTTGGAGGCACCCAGCCCAGGCTGCTCTTGCTGCTGTACCTTCTAATTAAATTAATTTATTTTATGAAATCTGTCGCCTGAGACTCTGCTGTGGAAAACCTAGGGTCAAGCCTGAAGAAGGAGGAAGTGCGCTCAGGAGTAAGTGTGTCTGTGCAACACCATGAATCGTGTGTGAATGCTCAGGCAGCTGCTTCTCCTTCAACAAGCACATTGTCACCCGGCTGCTCCGATGCTGGGATAACAGGGCCAGTAGCTTGGAATTAGAGGGTAGGGAAGCCAGGCAGCTGGGATCCCTGTCTAGGGAGGGGGGCATTGACAAAGTGATTGGGAAAAAGACAAGCTCTCAGCCTCTGGAGGTGACTCCTGTCAGGTGTGAGGGAAAGGTACCCCTGCAGTGAAGATGATGTATGTCACCCAGGCAAGTGGACCCCCATGGAGAGAGGTATCCAGTACCTGAGGGTATTAGCTGTGTGGGAGATGGTTTATTATGACCCGGACAACATGCAGTGACTCACAGATCCTGATGAAGTCCAACGCATGCGGCCTATGTGGTGGAAGTTAGTACGGAGCGAACCATTGTCATATGTCTGCTCGTTGGCAGTGATAGAAAGGAAAGGCAAAGAGGGACCAACGGTGGACGAGGTGGCTGGCTGACTCTGGCGATATGAAGAAAGTATCTCTTCCTCCCTTGTCTTGGCTGTGGAGAAACTGTCCCAGAAGGTCCAGCAACTTGAAGAGACTATGTCCTACTCCCCACCTGTACGGGCCAGTATCTCAGCTATTAGGAGTAGGCATTTCTCTGCTTAAGAGAGAGGATATAGAGGGTACACACCACGAGGCACCCTGTGGTTTTTTACCTGCGTGACCATGGAGAGGACATGAAGAAGTTGAACAGACAACCTACCTCGATCCTAGAGGCACGAGTACGTGAGTTGCAAGGAAGATCACAAAAGGGGTTCCTTCCAGGAAAAGCGCCACTCCGGTTTCCAGCGGGCATCTCCCCAGGCAGAGTAGAAGGCCTGATCTTACTTCTGATCCTCCTGAAGGAACTTCCAAGTCATTTTTGCCAGAAGTGAGTAATGAATACTATGACCGGGATTAGAGGGGCCCTGCCTCCAGCCAGGTGGGGGAAAGGGACAACCGGGTTTATTGGAAGGTGTGGATTCGATGGCCTGGCACGTCAGATCCACAAGAGCATAAGGCTCTAGTGGACACCAGTGCACAGTGTACCCTAATACCATCAAGCTACAAAGGTGCAGAACCCATTTGTATTTCTGGAGTGACAGGGAGATCCCAGGAGTTGACTGTACTGGAAGCTGAAGTGGGCCTAACTGGGAATGAGTGGCAAAAGCATCCCATTGTGACTGGCCCAGGGGCTCCGTGCATCCTTGGCATAGACTACCTCAGGAGAGGGTATTTCAAGGACCCAAAAGGGTACTGGTGGGCTTTTGGCATAGCTGCCTCGGAAATGGAGGAAATTAAACAGCTGTCTACCTTGCCTGGTGTCTCAGAAGACCCTTCTGTTGTGGGGTTGTTGAGGGTCAAAGAACAACAGGTGCCAATTGCCACCACAACGGTGTATCAGCAGCAATATTGCACCAACCAAGATTGTCTGATTCCCATCCATAAGCTGATTCGTCAACTGGAGCCAAGGAGTGATCAGCAAGACCCACTCACCCTTTAACAGTCCCATATGGCCAGTGCAAAAATCTAATGGAGAGTGGAGGCTAACAGTAGACTATCGTGGCCTGAATGAAGTCACGCCGCTGCTGAGTGCTGCCGTGCCGGACATGTTAGAACTGCAATACGAACTGGAGTCCAAGGCAGCCAAGTGGTATGCCACAATTGATATCGCTAATGCATTCTTCTCGTTCCCTCTGGCAGCAGAGTGCAGGCCACAGTTTGCTTTCACTTGGAGGGGGGTCCAGTACACCTGGAATCGACTGCCCCAGGGGTGGAAACAGCCCTGCCATCTGCCATGGACTGATCCAGACTGCACTGGAACAGAGCGAAGCTCCAGAACACTTGCAATGCATTGGTGTGGCGGTATGCTCTCCCTGTTTTGCTCCCCCCCTCCCCTGGCTCCTGCTCGGGCCTTGGCCACCATGGCCATCACAACATCAGTTGTGATAACTTGCACCTGGACTTTGGGGGATGGCTGGCAACATAGTCAAAATACTGTCTGGAGTGGGGACCTAGAAATTTTGTTCCCATGAGAATATGACTATAGGTCAATTATCTTACTGTATAAATAGTGGACAGCCCAAGAGCCCTTTGAGCTCTCCTGTATGGCAGCGGGCTGCACGCCAGGATCTCCCCTTTTGTGAGGACGCTCGCTTAAGGTTCTACTCCTCGAGGTTGAGAGATTCCTTGCCGCAACAGATTCTCGGTAAGTGACTAATAGCATGCTAAACTTTGAAATCTTAGCTAAGTAATGTAAAGGATTGATTGCGCATATATAATCCTTTAGACATAAACCGTTGACCAAGTCTGGGACTAGGACTGGATCCAGCCGCACCTAGACTCGTGACTCAACGGGAGGGTCGCCCTGACAGCTTGCTTGACCCTGTCCTCTATGCAGTAAATAATAGAGTGTACCTTGACATCGAATCTCATAAAACACTATCGCATTTACTACCGGTTTTATCGCACTTACTACTGATTTTGTTAAATCACTGTTTCACCTTAATAAATATTTCACTACTTCACTCTAACTAGTGAAGTTAATCACTCCGTCCGTGACAATTGGCAACAATATCATATGGGGAAATACAGCAGAAAAAGTTTCTGAGAAAGGGAATAAAACAGTTCAAATCCTTCTGAGAGCCGGTTTAGCCATAAAACAAAGTAAGGCCAAGGGACCTGTGCAGGAGATCCAGTTTTTAGGAATAAAATGGCAAGATGGATGCAATCAACAAAATAGCAGCTATGTCTCCACTGACTAGCTAGGAAACGCAAACTTTCTGAGGCACTGTAGGTTTTTGGAGGATGCATACTTCAAATTACAGTCTGATTGTAAGCCCTCTCTATCAAGTGACCTGGAAGAAGAACGGTTGTAAATGGGGCCCTGAGCAACGACAAGCCTTTGAACAAATTAAACAGGAAATAGTTCATGCAGTGGCTCTTGGGCCAGTCCAGGCAGGGCAAGGTGTTAAGAATGTGCTCTACACCGCAGCTGGGGAGAACGGCCCTACCTGGAGCCTCTGGCAGAAAGCACCAGGGGAGACTCGAGGTCAACCCCTAGGGTTTTGGAGTCAAGTATACAGAGCATCCGAGGCCCGCTGTACTCCAACTGAAAAAGAGATGTTGGCAGCATATGAAGGGGTTTGAGCTGCTCCGGAAGTGGTTGGTATGGAAGCACAGCTCCTCTTAGCACCTTGACTGCCAGTGCTGGGCTGGATGTTCAAAGGGAATGTCCCCTCTGCACATAATGCAACTGATGCTATGTGGAATAAGTTGGTCACACTGATCACACAGCAGGCTCAAATGGGAAACCCCAGTCGCCCAGGAATTCTGGAAGTGATCATTGACTGGCCAGAAGGCAAGGATTTTGGAACATCACCAGAGGAGGAGGTAACGCGTGCAGAAGAGGCCCCACCGTATAATAAACTACCAGAAAATGAGAAGAAATATGCCTTGTTCACTGATGTATCCTGCCAGATTGTGGGAAAGTATTGAAAGCGGAAGGCTGCTGTGTGGAGTCCTACATGACACGTTGCAGAAGCTGCTGAAGGACAAGGTGAATCGAGCCAGTTTGCAGAGGTGAAAGCCATTCAGCTGGCTTTAGACTTCGCTGAACAAAAAAAAAAAAAAAAAAAAAAGAGACTCATGGATGGTGGCAAATGCTCTGTGGGGGTGGCTACAGCAGTGGAAGCAGAGCAACTGGCAGCACAGAGGCAAACCCATCTGGGCTGCCCCATTGTGGCAAGATATTGCTGCCCAGATAGAGAATCTGGTTGTAAAAGTACATCACGTAGATTCCCACGTACCCAAGAGTTGGGCCACTGAGGAGCATCAAAACAACCAGCAGGTGGATCAGGCTGCTAAGATTGGAGCAGCTCAGGTGGATCTAGACTGGCAACATAAGGGTGAATTACTCATAGCTTGGTGAGCCCATGACACCTCAGGCCATCAAGGAAGAGATGCAACATATAGGTGGGCTCATGACCAAGGGGTGGACTTGACCATGGACACTATTGCACAGGCTATCCATGAATGTGAGACATGCACTGCAATCAAGCAAGCCAAGCAGTTTGTCACAGTTCAGGCCAGGTTGGCCAATGACAAGATGACAGATGCTCTCCCCCACCTCTCACTCCAAGGAGAGGAAGAACAGAGTTTAAGAGATTTATGAGTTTAGAAAAAACTGAACTACTTCAATGAAACATTAATAATAAAATAAAAAGGAAATAATGAAATAGATATATGTAAATATATACAAAACCATATCAAGCTCCCAGGGTGATGTCACCAGCAAGCACCGGGGAAATTGCAGGCTGGATTCCAGACCACTCTAATGGGGACCAACAGTAGACAAACTCACAAAACCCTCCTCATCAAAGAGGAGCCAACCTGACCCTTTTATAGGTTTTATACTGAGCATGGCAGATGGGATGGAATACCCTATTGGTCAGTTTGGGTCACCTGTTCTGTCCCCTCCTCCCCACAGGTGCAAACCCTCCACAGGGTAAACAACCAAGTCAGCTGACCCTGATTGCCACAGCAACAAGTATAAGCAAGAGCCTCTCTCACTGGACAGAAAGTTGGCTCTGCTCCACCCCAAATTGAGACACAGTTAAATCCTCTCTGGTGTGGAGGATGATGGCTGAAATATAAATATGGGGAGGCCTGGCAGATTGATTATATCACATTCCCACAAACCTGCCAAGGCAAGGGCTGTGCGTTCACAATGGTGGAAGTAACCACCGGATGGCTGGAAACATACCCTGTGCCCCATGCCACTGCCCGGAACGCTATCCTGGGCCTTGAAAAGCAAGTCTCATGGCAACATGGCACCCCAGAGAGAATTGAGTCGGACAACGGGACTCATTTCTGAAACAACCTCATAGACACCTGGGACGAAGAGCATGGCATTGAGTGCGTCTATCGCATCCCCTATCATGCACCAGTCTCCGGGAAGATAGAACGGTACAATGGACTGCTAAAAGCTACACTGAGAGCAATGGGTGGTGGGACCTTAAAACATTGGGATACACATTTAGCAAAGGCTACCTGGCTAGTTAACACCAGGGGATCTACTATTCAAGCTGGCCCTGCCCAATCAAAACCTCCACGTACCGTAGAAGGGGATAAAGTCCCCATAGTGCCCATGAAGAATATGTTAGGGAAGATGGTCTGGGTTAGTCCCGCCTCAGGCAAAGGCAGACCCATCTGCGGGACTGCTTTCGCTCAAGGACCTGGGTGCACTTGGTGGGTGATGCGGAAGGATGGGGAAGTTCGATGTGTACCTCATGGGGATTTGATTTTGGGTGAGAACAGCCAACGAATCAAATTGTATAATGTTAATGGCTAAATAACCCTGCCACTGTATGTCATCACTACTACAATTGCTATATGCCATATCAATGGTACTACAGTAAGAAGCACCCAAACTAATGACGGATGAACTTTGATGAAACCGAGCAAAGTGCAGCGGTGATGGGACCAGAACTGGCTTCAGGAACTGGTACCCGGCAACTTCCTCGAGATTGACATCTTCAACCTGCAGACCGTGGGCGTAGGCCGCACCAGCCGCGAGCTCCAAGTACAGTGCCAAACAGTCCAGCACCACACACCATCTCTTCTGTCCTGAGAGATTGTTATAACAGATGGAGCCCACAGTCATGGATTAAAATGAACTCAACGGACATTTTAGAGGGATGGCCCATAGACTAAGGGAATGATATCTGTATGTATAGATGTATATATATCAAAGACAGGGAAAAGTGGTGGTGATTAATTGGAAAGTGTAAGATCTGGGCATGACGTAGATGGTATAGAATAAGGGGTGGATAATGTCTTGGTTCTGGCAGGGATGGGGTTAATTTTCACAAGGAGCTGGGATGGCTGACCCAAACTAGCCAAATGGTCATTTGATACCATATGACAGCCATGCTCAGTATATAGCTGGGGGAGCTGGCTGGGGGAGGGCAGGAATTGCTGGTTGGGAGTGGGCTGGGGCTTTTCTGGGCTCTGGTTGGTGAGCAGTGGTATGTTAATTGTGTTTTGTATATTCCCTTATCAGTATTATTGTTGTTGTTTTCCTCTTTGCTGTTCTGTTAAACTGCCTTTATCTCATGAGTTTTGCCTTTTTCTTCTGATTCTCCCCCTATCCTGCTGTTGGGGGGGGGAGGAAGTGAGCAAAAGACTGCGTGGTTCTTTGTTGCCGGATGGGGCTAAACCACACCAGGCACCTCTCCCAATTGCCATGATCATTTGAATATTATTGAGAGTGACATCGTAATGGCATTAGCCAGCTCCCTTGGCGCTCGTGGGCGCATCCCATCAGGGCCTGTGAGCTTATGTATGTCCAGTTTGCTTAAGTGTTCCCTGATCTGATCCTCTTCCACCAAGAGTACGCCTGCCTTGCTCTGGCCTTTCCCCCTGATCTCTGGGACCTGGGATTCCTGAAGGCCGCTCTTGCCAGTAAAGACTGAGGTGAAGAAAGCATTCAGTATCTCAGCCTTTTTCTGTGTCCTGTGTCATCAGGCCCCCTGCCCCATTCAGCAGCGGGCCCGCGTTTTCCCTTGTCTTCCTTTTGCCACTTGTGTACTTATAGAAGCCCTTCTTGTTGCCTTTGGTGGAGGTGATCCTTGAATATTAACCAGCTTTCTTGGGCTCCTCTTCCCTCCAGGGCCTTATCCCATGGAACTCTTCCAAGCAGATCCTTGAAGAGATCGAGACTGCTCTCCCGAAGTCCAGTGTTGTGATCTTGCTTTTTGCCCCCTGAACTCTGCCATCTCATGGTCACTGCAGCCAAGGCTGCCTTTGACCTTCGCATCCCTACTGAGCCTTTCCTTGTTTGTGGGTATGAAGTCCAGCAGAGCACCTCTCCTCATTGGCTCCTCTGTAACCCGTGTCAGGAAGCTGTCATTTGATGCTATCCGGGAACCTCCTGTATTGCTTATGTCCTGCTGTGTTGTTCCTCCAGTAAATATCGGAGTGGTCAAACTCTCCCCCCCCTTCCCCCCCCCATGGACGTGAGGCTAATTCTAGCTGTCTGTAGCTGTGATGTAACTTGATTTTAGTGTATGAGGTTTCTCTTCTGTTCCACAGTTAACATGGTTAGCAGGTAACCTTTTTTTCTTCAGTTAACGAACGTCTCTTGCTAATGCCTGTTCTCAAATTGTAGAGGGAAGGTAAAGAGAAACACCTTATTTTTTTTATTTTTTTTTCAAGTTGCTGGGTATTTTGCTGATTTGTCTGGATCTTATAATTTGTGTACTTACAGAATAGAATTGTATGTAAATCTGGTTTTATTTCTGTCTGAAGAGATGATGTCAGAGATGCTATTTTAAAAGGATGGTTAGAAGCAGCAGAGCAAAATTGTACTTTAACCTTATGTTGGAAGTGAAGCAGTAAGTAAACTGAACATAAGTGCATATATAAATGGAAGCTTCAGATTCGGAAAAACAAAAGTGGAACAACATTTGATGCTGGAAAAAGTTGGAAGAGGAATTTTCTGGGGTTTTGTTTTGGTTTTTTGTGTGTGTGGTTTTTTTAGTCAGTACTTCTAATTAACATCAGTTGAAGGTTATTTAATCTAAGCAGCGAATGGAGACTCTTAACCTGTCCTTTGTCAAGTTTTTATTTTTTTGTATGTTATCTCACAGAACTTCAGCACGGGAATTATGCACTTCACCTACTGGCCTACCCTATTGAGAAGCATACTACTACTCTTTTTCTTTTTTTTTTTTTTTTTTTTGTGGCTGGGGAGGAACACTAATTTTGCTGTTAGGGGGCATAGATCTTTTCAGCATAGGACCGCATCTGTTGTTTCAGCCATAAATTCTTAGGATTCCTGCAGTAGTTTTCCTGTTTCCCCCATATCTTCTTTTTTCCTTTAAAAAAACAAACAAAAAACCCCTTGGTATTTATCTCACTGGTGGGCACAGTAAGAGGACGGAGAAGGCATCTTATTTCAACATTGTGTTTGTGTTGCAGAGAAGTATCCCGATGAAACAAGAATTCTGTGCTATTCTGTATTCCTCTAGATTATGGTCGACACCAATAAAATTTTACCAGTTCTTGACAAGTTCCCTCTACTGTTTTATATACTTTCAGGCAATCTTAATTATTATTTTTTTTATTATTATTTTTATGTAAAACATTTGCTTGATCACTCTGGAATAGAAAAAAGTGTGGGTTTTTTTTTTTGCATGGGTCTATCTTTAAATCATGTTTTATATATTTATAAATATACTGTTTATAGTTGAGGACTGTTATTAGGGGACCTGCTTACTGAAACTTGTTACTTGAAGTAGTCTGGGATTATGTCAGTGGGAATAGCTATTAGCAAAGGCTTTGAAGAAAAGTACAAGAAAAGCTGAGGTGGATAAACAGAGTATTTTATTATTTTATATAGACAACTTTCCTCCTAATTTCTTCTGTAGAAGCTGAAGAACTTGTCTTTTTTTAATTCTTTCTAAGGTAGCTAACAGTGTTGCTTAACTTTAAAAAAATACACGTTACAAAAAGATTTTATGTTTATCTTTCTATTAATTATTAGTGTATACAAACCAGTGTTGCTAAATAAACTTGTAAGCTGCGGTAGTATTTGAGGAAAGATGAAGCCAGCTTGCTAGGGCACTCGGTGTACCCATTCAGTGTTCTGATAATTTAGAAGCCTGATTTTTGCAATGATCGGGTTCTACAAAACATCATTCTCATCTTACTGTTCAACTTTATATTTTCAACAACTACTTGGGACCAATTTCACATAGAAACAATTTTTTGTTGTTGTTGTTAAAGGTTGGTTGTTTCATTTTGTTAACACTGAAATTATAATACTTGTCCATCCTTAAGTGGGATTTGAGTTTATATAAGTATAAAGTTTCCTCGGGTAGGAATATGTATGTTAATGTTAAGGTAGTTTAGCTATATGTAATTGTATTTAAAGGAGTTGAGTATGTAACTATATGGAAATATTTAAAATCTTAGTTTGCTGTTAAGGAATCCTGTCATTGGCTCAGCAGGGGTGGGTATATGATTTTCTCTTATTAATACCTACTTATAGATTTTTGGGAAAGGGTTTCTTTTATGAACTTCCCCATGCAGAGTACGTTGCTTTATTTTTCTGGGACAGTTTCCAGAAACTTAGGTTAACGATGGACTTAGATTTAGCTAATATTTGATAATCAGCTCGGGAGTCTATGGTGATTCTGTGTAGTTTGTATAAGCAGTTTTTCTCTAAATAAATAAAAAAAATAGGTCTACCTGTTTTTTCTGTAAAATTATGCATATGTATATACACATTCCCCCATATGTGGTGTCCCCCCCAAAAGGATATTCTGTCTGTGGCTTACTCATTGGGGTTTGTTTGGTTATTTTATAGATAACATTTATATATAGAAAGTTTGGTGCAATTTAAAAGGAATCATAAATCAATTAATTCTTTTTCCATATATCCATCTGTTAGTAGAATAAATAACGCTGGAAATTTTGCAAGATCCAAGCTTGAATAATTGCTTAGTCCAGAAGATTAAGGAACGGCTTGCATTGTCTTGTTCAAACTACAGCCAGATTTCTACACCCTTTCTTTTTACAAAGATTTCTGTACTTCCTGAGCATCTGTGGAGAGAGGGTATTTTTTGTTTTTCTTTCTACTCCTTGGCAATCTAAGGGATGCTACGGAAATGTCTTTATCTTTCCAAAAGCAGAATGTAACAAATAACCTCTGTAATAATCGTCTTATTGTTTCTAGACTTGAATATAGAATGTTTTATTTCTACCCATTACACGCACACAATTAATAGAATCGTGAGGTTGCAAGTCATTCAAAACAAGCGTTACAAGTTGCATAGTTTACGTCCTATTTGTTCTTTTAAATACACCATTCTTTTCTTAGTTCTACATGCAGTTCTTTTACATCACACTATTGGATTCAGTGCGTATATGGATTGTACTCTATAAGCAATTCCCACCTGTTCCTATTGCAGGTGTGAAGCATTGGACATCTATCAATTTAGGCATTGTTTCTATCTTGGATTTTAGCGTATAAAGCTCTGAATTTCAGAGTTTTCTCATTAGAGCAGCAGTTCCTCACTGATGAGACATACCTCACTAGCATCAAAGATTAGGTGAGTGGAGCACAAAATAAAAAAATAAACCAAACAACCTGTGCTTGGTTAGTTTGGGCTCTAATCCAGAGCTGTGCTGCTGACTGGGAGATGAAAACAAAGATTGGTATGAAGTAAGGTTTGGCACTAGTAGAGGTGGGGACTCTATATTTCAGTCCCTTGGAACACCAGCGTTGCTTCCAATGAGCAAAGCTGACTGAGTGGGTAGAATAGTAAATGGATGAGGAGAAAGTCCAAGAAGGCTGGAGGTAGGAGAGGATGAAGTGCAATGAGAAAGTCAAGGAAACGTTGGTCCTTTTAATGAAATCAGTGGCAGACAAGAAGACAAACAACACTTTAGAAATTCTTAACTATTGCCAACCAAAATCTGATGATTTGCACAACACTATTAATACTGTTTCCATAGGAGCATTACTCCTAGTTTAAACAGAAAAAAGCATATCTTTGACCCGAGGGCACAAGAATGAAGCATGTAAAAATGAGATACTTCTTGCTAAGAACTTTAATGAGTTCCAGAATTAATTTCCTAAGCTGAGCTTTCAGTAAGAAAACGTGAGCTGCTTCAAGAGCCTATTTAGCTAAATTTCACCTATTTACTGCTGCTTTTTTTTTTTTTCCCAAAAGGCAATCAATGTTCTTTTTAGTAAAATATATATATATATATCAGGTAGGATTGGAAGAAATCTTTTGAGTTGCAAAGCTTGATCTTATGCTGTTGTCATGTCTCTGTCTATTTTAAAGCTTATTACACTGTTTGTCCTTACAGTACTCGAAACTTTTAGAACCTTGCTTTAATAAAGTTATTAAAATGTATTACCTTTTGAATGTACACTTATTTCACCTTCTATCCTTGTTTAATCTTTTTAATAAGATTTATTGAGGTTTTTGCTTCATCTGTTTGGTGTAAGTCCATAGTTTGTGTATGCCCTGAAAGTATTTTAATGGCTGGTATTGGTAATGTGTACAACTCCCACAGTTAATGGCTTGGCACAGCTGGTATACTGAGGAATGCCTATGAGAGTGACTTTCCATTTTAGTTGCTTGGTTCCTAATCTTGAAGTGCAGCAGTGTTCTGTTTTTCTACATACTGTTTCAAATGGGGTTTAGAACAGGTAACTGAGAAAAGCAGACTTATTCTTTATTAGGCTTATATTTGCTTCGTACCTCCACTTAGAAAAGATGTATAGGGATCAAAAAAGGATTAAAACCCCCACTTTCCTAGAAGAGTATGCTGGATAAAGGAATAAAGGACAATCGCTTGGCTTTTTTGGTCATCCATCTGTCGTCCGGTCCCGTGTCCTCCCATCCCCGTCCCGAACTTTTTTAGCTTCAGATTAGTTTGAACTCTTTTGTTTCATTATCTTACACATGCATCCATCCACTGTAGAAGTTGAAAGGTTTGCAGAGCTTTTTCTGTCAGGAAGTTTTGTAAAGCAGAGGACTGCAAAGACCCAGTCAAAAATTGGTAACTAACAAGACAGAGGAAGGCATGGAATTTAATAAAGTATGAGTGAAACTTATCTTAATTGAATCTTTATGAATAATGTGCATAGAGGAAATAATACAACGGTGCATGATATCCGCATAAATCTAACAAAGATGGGACAAAGTGTTAAAAGGCATAGTTTGTATAAAAAAATGATGATGCTAAGAATGCAGTTAACATTTTAGGCTGAGAGAAACTAGAAAGGCTAATATGAAGCTTGAACAGTGAAATATGAACATCAACTCTTCAGATATTTATTATCAGGGATGGAAAGCAGAATAAAAAAGAAACAAATGAGAATACAAGATATCTTGGTTGTTTTCTCCCGTCTTCATGAAACTGTTCTTGAGATTTCTGTATGCCACTTGAAATTGAGGATTTTTCCTGGTTCAAGGTAATTGTATCTCTGCTCCTAATGGGAATAGAACTCACATAGCCTCAGGAAATGATAATAAGATTCGGTAATGCTGTGAAAGGTATGAAGGTGGTGATTATGAATTTATAGGTAGGGAGCTTTGACCATGTCTCCTAGAAGTTGTCCACTCTTGGATTTTGTTGAAGCAGTCAGGTATGGCTAAGGAGAAGAGTGAAATGGGTGTGGCATTCATGATGGATTTTTCTACTCACTATAACTTGGTTTTAGACTGAAACAGGGAGGTTTCCAACAGTTATCAAAATCTTCATTTCTACTAAGTTGCTGAAAAACATTTTTGCTCCTCTCCAGTGCTTTCTCCTTCCATTCCTTCCTCCCTGGGCTACTGTGTTCCTAAGTTAAAATTGCAGCATACTGTAAAAGCAAAATGCTTTAGTGGAACAACAAAGCCTCAATATTTGATTTTCCCATATGTAAAAAGGAAATATGTAAATAAAGGGATCTGGTTGAACCACATGACCTGCTTCCACACATGGTAGCAACTGCCTCCTTCCAGATGGTAAATTCACTATCTACTACCTCTTTGTGAACAGCCTGTCTTTCTTGTAGTGCTTCAATGTTGGGGGCTGCTAAGTGTCCTGTGACTGTCCCGTGAGCTTGCTAAAGGGCTGCAGTGTAATAACATTCCTGCCCACAGTAGAAGGTCTGTTAGCTGGGCCTAATGAGACTGGTGTGACTAGTTTTCTGGTACCTAGCTTCTTCAGTGAAACAGTGGAAAACTAAGGAGCTCTTGTTTGTAGGCCAGAGATGACAACTTTAACTCCCTGTGCAACTCATTTCATGAAATTCATGACCTGGCTTATGGCTCTCAACTACATGAAGTGGCTGAAGTGTCAGGAATGGTCTCTTATGCAGCTGTATGTTGCTTGTGTACATATCACAATGCACAGAATCCAAGCTGTTTATGATTTCGTAGTTGTGTCTTCATTCTATTTGTTTACTGTAATTAAGGTTGTGATGCATAGCATTGGAGATTTGAACATGCTGCTTTTGATTTAAACTGACAGATGGAAATATTTCCTTGCACAGCATCTGATTGCTTTGGAAGTCTATTATTGATATTCTCAGAATTAAAAAAAAAAAAATTAAAAATTGCAATATAGGTAACAAGTTAGTTATAGCAATGGTTAAACAGCTGGTCATGGAAACAGCTACCTAAAACTATGGTCTATAATTAGTAAGACATCTTGTAGTTGGAACATTTCATAACCTCCTGTTGCAAGGCTACTTATGTTTTCTCTTTTGATGCACCTGATAATAGCTATTGTATTGTCAGGGCACTAGCTGTGTGATTTAGAATGTTGTTTAGTTATATTTGCTCAAAACATTGTGAAAATAGTGGATTATTGTTGTGATTTAACCCCAGCTGGCCACTAGGCACCACACAGCCACTTGCTCACTATCCCTCAGTGGGATGGGGGGAGAATCATAGGAGTAAAAGTGAGAAAACTCCTGTGTTGAGATAAAGGCAGCTTACAAATTAGAAAAAGGAGGGGGTAAAAAAAAACAACGGGGGATGGACGGACGGATGGATGGACGAATGACACCAAAACAACAAACAAACCCCAAGAAAAACAAGCCATGCAAAAGAAAACAATTGTTCACCACCAACTGCCTGATGCCTAGCCAGTCCCTGAGCAACTGCAGCCCCGCCAACTTCCATCCCCCAGATTTATTGCTGAGCTGTGGCAGTGTATGCATCCCCCTTCCTGCTCCTGCTCAAGCCACAACTGCCAGTGGGGGTTGTGATGAGTTGCTCCTGGACTTTGGGGGATGGATGGCAACAGGGACCTAGATTTGCTGGTATGCAAATATGACTATAGGCCAATCATCCTTATAAATAGTGGACAGCCCAGGGCCTGTTGAGCTCTCCTGGCATGGCAGCGGGCTGCACAACAGGATCTCCCCTCGAGTAGGGACGCCTCTCAAGGTTACTTCTCAAGGTTAAGAGATTCCCTGCCACAACAGATCCTCGGTAAGTAGTTTATCGCATGCTAAACTATGAAATCTTAGCTAAGTGACATAAAGGATTGATTGTGCACATATAAGCCTTTAGACGTAAACCATTGACCAAGTCTGGGGCTAGGACTGGATCCAGCCACACCTAGACTCCTCTCTGAGAAGGAGTTTAGAAAGCAAAGGGGTCCTTTCTGAACCTTGTCTCAACTGTCTGACCCTGTCCTCTATGCAGTAAATAACCAAGTGTACCTTGCCATTGAATCTTGTTAAAACTCTGTTGCATTTACTATCAAACTTTGTTAAATTGCTGGTTTATATCAATAAATATTTTGCTGCTTCTCTCTTACGAGTTGTTATGGTTTGAAGAACCCACAACAATTTATTGTCGTTTAGACAATTATTCTATCGCCTGATGACCCCTTCCCACCTTGGAAGGGGAATCGGGGAAAAAACAAGGAAACCCAAGGGCTGAAATATAAACAGATGTAATAGAATAAGACTAAATAATTAACATTAATGATACTAAAGAACCAGTATTGATCCCGATACCAATATAAAATATACAAGGATTATACTCAGCCAATTCTATCAGTAGGAAGCTGGGCGCTCCCAGCAGGGGACAGCAAATGTTGGACACTGTGAGTGTTACGGCTTTGGGAGGAAGGGAAGGCCTCAGGGGTCCGGCACCGGGGCAAGAAGTTCTCAGGATCACAGCCATCGTAGAAGAGAGAAACTCCTCAGCAAACTTTCTAATTTATATTGAATGTGACGTTCACAGTATGAAATAATCCTGTTGGCCAGCCTGGGTCAAGTGCCCGGATCTCGCTCCCCCTCATCCCTGCACCTGGCAAGGCTCAAAAACACTGAGACCTTGAAACCCGCATACCATAGCCGGCTATAAAGTAAATATTTTCACGAATTCAGACACTAGAGTCTTCTAAAAATGCAGTTTTCCCCAGCATTAGAAGAGACCTTACTGAAAAGTAAAATTAAAAAAAAAAAAATTAAAAAGATAAATTAGTCCCGTGTCGCTCAAACCAGGACACGAGTGTAGTGAATCACTCCATCCGCGACATGAGCATGATGTCATATGGTATGGAAATATCCCTTTGGTCAGTTGGGGTCAGCTGTCCCGGCTGTGTCCCCTCCCGACTTCTTGTGCACCTCCAGCCTACTCACTGGCAGCGCAGTGTGAGGAGCAGAAAAGGCCTTGACGCTGTGTAAGCACTGCACAGCAGTAACTAAAACATCCCTGTGTTATCAACACTCTTTTCAGCACAAATCCAAAACATAGCCCCGTACTAGCTTCTATGAAGAAAACTAACTCCATCCCAGCCAAACTCGGTGCAATTATCATCACTTAAACCCTGCAAAGTTAATGTTGGAAATACAAAAGTGTTCCTAGTTAGGACTAGGCAAGAAAATAAGAGGTAATTAGAAATTATAGGGATCTTGTCCTTGGCAATGATGAAGGGTATAAATCTTAGTAGTAGTGAGTTACTGTTTGAAATGAGTACATTTGGTAAGTCATGGCCAGAGGGGCAGCTTTCTTTTTATGAATAGCTAGGCAAGTTATTTTACTTTGATATCCTCCTATCCAAACTTTAATTCTTTTCATGAGATGAATATTATAGTGCACTGTAGCTAAGACAACATTTTTGCATCTCTTCAGGAAAAACATATATTTGGTGTAAAGTTGAGAGATGTTAAACATTGCTTCTAACTGAACGCATTAAGCATCTGGCAATTGGAACCACATCAAATTTAAGTTATTGATCTTGACCTATAAAATTCTAAATGTACAGAGCCTTGTTAGAGAGTATCCTGGGTCTGACTGGGCTGGACTTAACTTTCTTCATAGCAGCCCCTATGGTGCTTTGTTTTGGATTTGTAGCTAAAACAGTGTTGATAACACACTGGAAGTATCAAGGCTTTCTCTGTTTCTCACTCTGCTCCCCCCGCCCTCCAGCAAGTAGGCTAGAGGTGGGCAAGAAGTTGAGAGGAGAGACAGCCAGGACAGCTGACCAAAATTGGCCAAAGGGATATTCCATACCATATTAAGTCATGTTCAGCAATAAATAAAAAAAAAGGGAGGGGGGTGTGTGTGTCTTCCAAGGTAGCCATTGCTCAGAGACTGGCTGGGTGTTGGTCTGCTTGTGGGAGGTAGCAAGTGATTGTCTTTGCATTGCTTCTGTTGTTTTGTTTTCCGTTTCCCCCAGCCCCCTTCCTTCGTTCTTCCTTTGCTTATTACGCTTTGTCTCAACCCACAAATTTTCTTGCTTTTGCCCTTCCTATTCCCTATCCTGTTCTGCTGGGGGTTGGGAGGAGTGAGCAAGCAGCTGTATGGGTTAGATGCTGGCTGGGGTTGACCCACCACAGACGTGATCTAACGTTGCCTCAAGCGCTATACAATGTACAGACAAGACAACTCTTTCACTGGTTTAACTTGTTTTAATCAGGATGAGGAGAAGCAAAGGAGAGAGCTATACTAACAAGACTGCAGCTTTGCCAATGTAAACAATATCTACGCTGGTACTGCTTCTGCCAGTATATGTGATCTGTATCTGTATAGTTTATTTGACTTTCATTCTGATAGAAGTTCTCAAAGCCAACTTTCACTTCCATTTCATAGAAGAAATGTTTCTGGCAAGATTTTTATCAACAGCTAAGCTGTTCTGTTGGGGGGTTTTGTTTGGTTGTTCTTTTTTGGTTTTGGTATTTTTTTGCTCTGAACTTTGCAATTTTTCATTCTTTCTTGTGTATGTTAAGACAAAAGATCACTTTCATATCTCTTCCAAAATGCTTTTTTTGCAACTCTTGCAAGACATACGTGAACTGGTAGAATCAATAGGTGAATGATCTGAAATAGTTGATAATTTAAACAGTATAAAACAGTAGCTGTATAGAAGTTTTCCTTTTTAAGAGGTTTTGAGAACAACACTTGGCAACACTTGGCTTTGCTCCCTCCACTGCTGCTTCCCCCCATTTGATTGTTTGGGGTAGAAAGAGGTCTGATTAGAGTTTTGTAAATAAAAGAAAACTGAGGTAAGGGTAAGGAATGTTTGAATGATGAGTCTAACCTTTGCCTTAAACTGAAGTGTTCTTTTGTCATATTTTGCAGTCTGTGAGTTGCTGTGCATCTGTATTTGCTTTTAATAGGCTTCATGTTGGGTTTGGGGAAGACTTTTTATGGCTGAAATAGGGTATGGTGACTGCTGTGTTGGTGCAGGCTTTGATACTGTGATCTGTTTGTCATTTTAGAAACAGGTTATAGCCTGAATTGAAGCCTCAGTAGGCTTAAAATACAACAGCCTGTGTCAGATCAGTTACCTCTGGTTCTGCTCGTTTACTGAAAATGAGCAAATTGAGGAGGAAAGCAGCAGCTGGTTATAGAGAGCCTTTGTCCCCTTTGGATGGTTCAGAGCGCTTTCCTCCAGTGCGAGTTATTTGGGGAAATGGTTTATCTGAACCTGTGAAGCTTTAAAAAAAATCTGTGTATTGGAAATAAGTAATTTGAGAGAGGTTGCACATGTAAACATCTGCTAGCTTTATTTGAAACAAAGGTTTGGAATTGCATCAGTTTTAACAGAACTTTCATTAGTTTCACAGGTCTGTTCTGTGAGAATAAACAGAAGCCTTAAATTCTGACACCCATTGTTACATTGTTTTTTAGGTGGTATCATGGAAAACTCGACAGAGCAATTGCAGAAGAACGTCTTCGGCAAGCGGGAAAACCTGGAAGTTACCTTATTCGAGAGAGTGATCGGAGACCGGGTTCATTTGTGCTTTCATTCCTTAGTAAAACAAATGTCAATCATTTTAGGTGAGAATTAAATGTTTTCTTTTAAAACAATGTAACCTGTTTATTTGTGGGTTTTTAACTTAGTATAGTATAGAACACAATTGTATTATAAACTGAATATTTTTTACTTTTCTTTTTATCCATGTATGGTGTAGCTCTTTACTAGGGTTTAGTTGTTTTAAACCATGCTACTTAAAAATTCCTTTACAGGCTAAAAAATGAAAACGTGAGGAAACCAACAGGAACAGAGAAGCTTGTCTAAAGCTGTTGTGACTAAATTTACAGTAACATGCAGGCTTCTTATTAGTAATCTGAGGAGATTGTTTTGAGTCTATTCCTCAGTTATTGCAGCTCACAGGACATACTTGAATGTCAAGGTCATAGCAAATCTGGGTGCTTCCTTTATAAGAAAGAAATAACAAGGAGAAACAAAGCAATTATGTATTTAATAATATGAGGATTTGCTGGAATCAGCTTTCAGTATGTGTTAGAATTGGTTGTTCTAAATACAAATAGCCCTTTATCCGAAATTGTAACCAGGATTATTTTACCATTAGGAAGTTACATACATTAATTTATTTTCATTTAGTGTAAATGAGATATGAAGCGCTCGAATGTTAGTCAGCAAGTAGTGTGCTGCCGTGTGATGTTCATCTTCACAAAATAGGATATCAAGTGCATCTTCAGCAGTAGAAAAAGCCTTTGTCAACTATCTAGATAAAAAGAAATAAACAGAAAGCAAATTTACTTGCAAAGCAAACAGAAATAGCATGCTCATGTTTGCATCCTGTTCTCTGAGCTAACAATTCATGCTTCTCAGCTATACTGATTCTTGTTTGGGAACTGGTTACTACACAGCAGTAGTAGAAAATTAAATTATGTTAATACTTGCTTTAAGTGCTATTTTTAAT
This sequence comes from Numenius arquata, assembly GCF_964106895.1. Taxonomy (NCBI): domain Eukaryota; kingdom Metazoa; phylum Chordata; class Aves; order Charadriiformes; family Scolopacidae; genus Numenius; species Numenius arquata. The sequence continues at coordinate 4,226,319 of NC_133615.1, forward strand.
AACTTCTGCTTATTGTAGCCAATATCAGGTGTTGAATGTTGGTTCACGTTCACCATAAAATTGTTTGTGGCATCTCAGATAGAAAATGGGAAACCATTAAAGACTACTTTCTTAGAAAGGGATCCTTACAATTTTTTCAAATCTTAAAGAATCTTTCCTTCTTAGATCCATTAAATATGTGAAGAGACAAATATGCGTCCACTGAGTCCCACAGACTGGGAGTGTCACTTTCACCAAAGCTTGTTCTTTGCCAATTGCAGCCTTCCAAAAATGGGTGAAATTTCCATTGCTCAACAATCTCACTGATATTTTGTTTCCTAAAAGTGTTATTTTTCAGATTAATCTTTCCTTACATGTTTCTGTTTGACTAAAATACCAATATTTTAGGTGAAAGTTTTCCAGATCCCCCTCCCCCAAGTTGGATATGGGCATATGTTCATGCAGCATGTGATTGACAGCTAGCGTATGAGTCCATCGAAACTAAATTCTTTTTGGTTGAAGTAGTATGGTTGGTTTTGGTGAGTTGCTGAGTGATATAAAATATTGGGAAGGAAAATCTTTATCTTTTCATCTTGTCCTTCAGAATTTTCTGTGACTACAGAAGTCTTTGTATTTACTAGTCCAGTGTGTTCTGAAGAAAGGTTTCGTTTTTATTTTTATTTAATAATAAAATGTGAAACACTAAATTTCATTTAGGAGCCTAATCTCTGAATAATTTACTATGGATTCTATAAGGAATCTGGTAGAAAATATGCCAAGAGATCTAGTCTAGATCCTTAAAGTTATATTATTTTCTGACTCCCCTTGCAGTGCTATATGCTTAAAAAATAATAAAATATAATAATATAGTTTAAACAACTGACCTGAGAAGAAAGATTTTATTTTTTTTAAAGCAGGAATGTATCAGAATACTGACCTGTTGAAGAAAAATAGAATAAAAGTGTAAGCAACCAACTACAGATAAATAATATACTCATCTGAGTTTCTCAGCAGTGAAATTTGTTTTTTCCTTTTGTTTTTGAATTGTTCATGAACTCTGTAAAGAAGTCAAATGCTAAGTAGAAAACTAAGTAGTCAGACATTTAACCTTTTGTACTGTAATTTTTTTTGAAATATCTTTAAGATAACTTGTCTTCTGGAAACTGGAGAGATGGGTAACATGATGATAGATGTTAAGTTTTTTTTCTTAAGTGAAATCTGATTAGTTGACTAATAGTTTATCTCAATTTCTTGCATTTTATTGCATATTTTTATCTTCACTGATCAATGACATTATATATTCTTAGACTTCGGTTTGTGAAGGCATATCATAGGACTTCCTCCTTTGGCAGAAGTGCTCACCAAGCCAATTTTCATCATTTATCAGCAGTCCTGGCTAACCGGGGAGGTCCCAGTTGATTGGAGGTTAGCAAATGTGATGCCCATCTATAAGAAGGGCCGGAAGGAGGATCCGGGGAACTACAGGCCTGTCGGTCTGACCTCGGTGCCAGGGAAGGTTATGGAGCAGGTCATCTTGAGTGCTATCACACAGCACATGAAGGACGCCCAGGCGATCAGGCCCAGTCAGCATGGGTTCATGAAAGGCAGGTCCTGCTTGACAAACCTGATCTCCTTCTATGACAAAGTGACCCACTTAGTGGACGAGGGAAAGGCTGTGGATGTTGTCTACCTGGACTTTAGTAAAGCCTTTGACACCTCTTCCCACAGCATTCTCCTGGAGAAACTGGCTGCTCATGGCTTGGATGAGTGTACTGTTCACTGGGTAAAAAAACTGGCCGGGCCCAAAGAGTTGTGGTGAATGGAGTTAAATCCAGTTGGCGGCTGGTCACAAGTGGTGTTCCCCAGGGTTCAGTATTGGGGCCGGTTCTGTTTAATATCCTTATCAACGATCTGGACGAGGGGATTGAGTGCACCCTCAGTAAGTTTGCAGACAACACCAAGTCTGGCGGGAGTGTTGATCTGCTTGAGGGTAGGAAGGCTCTACAGAGGGATCTGGACAGGCTGGATCGATGGGCCGGGGCCAATTGTATGAGATTCAACAAGGCCGAGTGCCAGGTCCTGCACTTGGGTCACAACAACCCCAGGCAGTGCTACAGGCTCGGGGAAGAGTGGCTGGAGTGCTGCCTGGTGGAAAAGGACCTGGGGGTGTTGGCTGACAGCTGGCTGAATATGAGCCAGCAGTGTTCCCAGGTGGCCAAGACGACCAACAGCATCCTGGCCTGTATCAGAAATAGTGTGGCCAGCAGGACTATGGAAGTGGTTGTCCTCCTGTACTCGGCACTGGTGAGGCCTCACCTTGAATACTGTGTTCAGTTTTGGGCCCCTCACTGCAAGAAAGACATTGAGATGCTGGAGCGTGTCCAGAGAAGGGCAACAAAGCTGGTGAAGGGTCTAGAGAACAAGTCTTACAAGGAGTGGCTGAGGGAACTGGGGTTGTTCAGTATGGAGAAAAGGAGGCTCGGGGGAGACGTTATCACTCTCTACAGCTACCTGAAAGGAGGTTGTTGCAAGGTGGGTGTCAGTCTCTTTTCCGAAGTAACAAGTGATAGGATGAGAGGAAATGGTCTCAAGTGGCACCAGGGGAGGTTTAGAATGGATTTTAGGAAAAATTTCTTCACCAAAAGGGCTGTCAAGCATTGGAACAGGCTGCCCAGGGAAGTGGTTGAGTCACCGTCCCTGGAGGTATTTAAAAGACGTGTAGACATGGCACTTAGGGACATGGTTTAGTGGTGGACTTGGTAGTGTTACGTTAATGGTCGTACTCGATGATCTTCATGGAATCCTAGAATGGTTCGGGTTGGCAGGGACCTTAAAGATCATTGACTTCCAACCCCCTGCCATGGGCAGGGACACCTCCCACTAGACCAGGTTGCTCAAAGCCCCATCCAGCCTGGCCTTGAACACCTCCAGGGAGGGGGCATCCACAACTTCTCTGGGCAACCTGTTCCAGTGTCTCACCACCCTCACACTAAAGAATTTCTTCCCGATATCTAATCTAAATCTCCCCTCTTTCAGTTTAAAACCGTTACCCTTCGTCCTATCACTACACTCCCTGATACACTCCCGTCTCTCCTGTAGGCCCCCTTTAGGTACTGGAAGGCTGCTAAAAGGTCTCCCCGGAGCCTTCTCTTCTCCAGGCTGAACAACCCCAACTCTCTCAGCCTGTCCTCACAGGGAGACGTGCTCCAGCCTTCTGATCATCTTTGTGGCTCTCTGCTGGACTCGTTCCAACAGGTCCATGTCCTTCCTGTGCTGAGGACTCCAGAGCTGGACGCAGTACTCCAGGTGGGGTCGCACCAGAGCAGAGGAGAAGGGCAGAATCACCTCCCTCGACCTGCTGGCCACACTTCTTTTGATGCAGCCCAGGATGTGGTTGGCTTTCTGGGCTGCGAGCACACATTGCCAGCTCATGTTGAGCTTCTCGTCCACCAACACCCCCAAGTCCTTCTCCACAGGGCTGCTCTCAAGCCTTTCTCCGCCCAACCTGTATTTCTGTATTTGTGCCTGGGATTGTTGTGTCCCAGGTGCAGGACCTTGTACTTGGACTGGTTGAACTTGAGGAGGTTCACACGGGCCCACCTCTCAAGTCTGTCCAGGTCCCTCTGGATGACATCCCTTCCCTCCAGTGTGTCGACCACACCACAGAGCTTGGTGTCGTCGGCTAACTTGCTGAGGGTGCACTCAATCCTGCTGTCCATGTTTCTGACAAAGATGTTAAACAGCACTGGTCCCAGTACTGACCCCTGAGGAATGCCACTCGTCACTGGTTGCACCTTGGGCATTGAGCCTTTGACTGCAACCCTTTGAGTGTGGCCATCCAGCCAGTTCCTCATCCACCGACTGGTCCATCCATAGAATCATAGAATGGTTAGAGTTGGAAGGGACCTTAAAGATCATCGAGTTCCAACCCCCCTGCCATGGGCAGGGACACCTCCACTAGACCAGGTTGCTCAAAGACCATCCAACCTGGCCTTGAACACCTCCAGGGATGGGGCCTTCACAACTTCCCTGGGCAACCTGTTCCAGTGCTTCACCACCCTCACAGTAAAGAATTTCCTCCTAATATCTAATCTAAATCTCCCCTCTTCCAATTTAAAACCATTACCCCTTGTCCTGTCACTACATCTCCTGACAGAGAGTCCCTCTCCGGCTCTCCTGTAGGCTCCCTTCAGATTTTGGAAGGCTGCTATGAGGTCTCCCCGGAGCCTTCTCTTCTCCAGGCTGAACAACCCCAGCTCTCTCAGCCTGTCTTCATAGGGGAGGTGCTCCAGCCCTCTGATCATCTTTGTGGCTCTCTGCTGGACTCGTTCCAACAGGTCCGTGTCCTTCCTGTGCTGAGGACTCCAAAGCTGGACACAGTATTCCAGGCGGGGTCTCACGAGTGCAGAGTAGAGGGGTAGAATCACCTCCCGCAACCTGCTGGCCACACTTCTCTTGATGCAGCCCAGAATCCGGTTGGCTTTCTGGGCTGCCAGTGCGCGCTGCCGGCTCATGTTGAGCTTCTCATCCACCAACACCCCCAAGTCCTTCTCCTCAGGGCTGCTCTCCAGCCATTCTCTGCCCAACCTGTATTTGTGCCTGGGATTGCCACGTCCCAGGTGCAGGACCCTGCACTTGGCCTGGTTGAACTTCATGCAATTTGCACGAGCCCATCTCTCAAGCCTGTCTAGGTCCCTCTGGATGGCATCCCTTCCCTCCAGCGTGTCGACCGCGCCACCGAGCTTGGTGTCGTCGGCAAACTTGCTGAGGGTGCACTCTATCCCACTGTCCATGTCACTGACAAAGATGTTAAGCAGTACTGGTCCCAGTACCGACCCCTGAGGAACTCGTCACTGGCCGCCAATTGGACATTGAACCATTGACCACAACCCTTTGAGTGCGGCCATTCAGCCAGTTCCTGATCCACCGAGTGGTCCATCCATCAAACCCATGTCTTTCCAATTTTGAGACCAGGATGTCGTGCGGGACAGTGTCAAACGCTTTGCATAAGTCCAGGTAGATGACGTCTGTTGCTCTGCCCTTGTCCACCAAGCCTGTGGCAGTATTGTAAAAGGCCACCAAATTTGTCAGGCACGATTTGCCCTTGGTGAAGCCATGCTGGCTGTCTCCAATCACCTCCTTATTTTCCATGTGCCTTAGCAGAGATTCCAGGAGGATCTGCTCCATGATCTTGCCAGGCACAGAGGTGAGGCTGACTGGCCTATAGTTCCCTGGGTCTTCCTTTTTTCCTTTTTTGAATATCGGGGTTATGTTCCCCTTTTTCCAGTCAGCGGGAACTTCGCCAGATTGCCACGATTTCTCAAATATGATGGAAAGCGGCTTAGCAACTTCGTCCGCCAGCTCCCTCAGGACCCGTGGGTGGATTTCACCAGGTCCCATGGACTTATGCACCTTCAGGTTCCTTAATAGGTCTCGAACCTGATCTTCTCCTACTGTGGGCAGTTCTTCATTCGCAGAGCCCTTGTTTTTGCCTTCCGTGACTTGGGCAGTGTGGTTAGAGCCCTTGCCGGTGAAGACTGAGGCAAAAAAGTCGTTCAGTAGCTCAGCCTTATCCATATCCTGGGAGGCCAGGTCTCCCGTTTCCTTCCGGAGAGGGCCTACAACTTCCCTAGTCTTGCCTTTGTCCCTGACATATCTATAGAAGTTTTTCTTATTGTTTTTGATGTCCCTGGCTAGATTTAGTTCTGCCTGGGTTTTCGCTTGCCTGATCTGGTTCCTGGCCACTCAGACAGTTTCTCTATATTCTGCCCATTCTACCCGTCCCTGCTTCCACCCTCTATAGGCCTCCCTTTTGGTCTTGAGCTTGTCCAGCATCTCCTTGTTCATCCACACAGGCCTGCTGGCTATTTTGCCTGACTTCTTTTTTGGGATGCACCTCTCCTGAGCTTGGAGGAGGCGATCCTTGAATGCCAACCAGCTTTCTTGGGCCCCTCTCCCCTCCAGTTCTTTCTCCCACACTACCCTGCCAATCAGATCTCTCAGGAGACCAAAGTCTGCTCTTCATCAAATCCATCAAAGTCATCAAATCTTCATCAAAGTCATCAAATCCGTGTCTCTCCAGTTTAGAGACCAGAATGACATGCGGGACAGCGTCAAACGCTTTGCATAAGTCCAGGTAGATGATGTCTGTTGCTCTCCCCTTATCTACCAATGCTGTAGCGCCTTCGTAGAAGGCCACCAAATTTGTCAGGCATGACTTGCCCTTGGTGAAGCCATGTTGGCTGTCACCAATCACTGCCTTATTTTCCATGTGCCTTAGCAGATTTTCCAGGAGGATCTGCTCCATGATCTTGCCGGGCACAGAGGTGAGACTGAAAGGGCTGTAGTTCCCTGGATCTTCCTTTTCTCCCTTTTTGAAAATGGGGGTTATGTTTCCCCTTTTCCAGTCAGCGGGAACTTCACCGGACTGCCACGACTTTTCAAATATCATGGAAAGTGGCACAGCAACTTCATCCGCCAGCTCCCTCAGGACCCGTGGATGGATTTCATCAAGTCCCATGGACTTATGTACCTTCAGGTTCCTTAGAAGGTCTTGAACCTGGTCTTCTCCTACAGTGGGTGGTTCTTCATTCTCACAGCCCCTGCTTTCGCTTGGTCTTTGAACTTGGGAGGTGTGAGGAGAGGGGTTGGCAGTGAAGACCGAGGCAAAAAAGTTGTTGAGAACTTCGGCCGTCTTCTCATCTGCTGTTACCAGTTTGCCATCCTTGCTCATCATGGGGGGGGTACGCTTTCTTTAACCTTCCTTTTCTGATTGAAATATCTGTAGAAGCCCATCTTGTTATTCTTAGCATCCCTTGCCAGGTTCAGCTCCAGCCATGCCTTGGCCTTCCTGACCTCCTCCCTACATAACCGGGCAGCGTCCCTATACTCTTCCCAGGATACCTGATCCTGCCTGAACTGCCTGTGCAGTTCCTTCTTGCATTTTAGTTTGACCAGCAGGTCCCAACTCAGCCATGCTGGTCTCTTCCCTTTCTTGCACCTGGGGATCGAGAGCCTTTGTGCTCTATGGAAAGCGTCCTTAAAGATCTGCCAGCTCTGTTCTGCCCCCTTGTCCCTGAGGGCCCTTTCCCAGGGGGTCCTTTTGACTAACTCCTTGAAGAGCTGGAGGTTTTGCTTTCCTAAAATTCAGGGTCCTGACTACGCTCCTTGTCTGTCACGTACCCCTTAGGACTGTGAACTCCACCAGGGCATGATCACTGCAGCCCAGGCTGCTTCCAATCTTGACATCCCTGATGAGCTCACTTGCATTGGTGACTATCGTCATTGGTGACTATCGCATCCCCTCGTGTAGGGGTGTCTATTTCCTGCCTTAGGAAGTTATCGTCGAGGCACTCCAGGAACCTCCTAGATTGTCTAGAGACCTCTTAAAGGTCTTTTCCAACAAATGATTCTATGATCCTTAAAATGATTGCTTTGACACTCTGCAACAAGTTCTGATGGAAAGTATGATGTTTTTCCTATTTACTACATAATTTATTGGAAACTGCTTTTAGCATTCTGCAGGTTTCATAAAACTGCTGATTTCACAATTTTGACCAAAAATTATAGTTTTTAAGTAGATCAGATGTCATGTTCACTTCCCCCCCCCCCCCCCCCCCCATGCATAACTAAAGGAATAGATCAGTCCCTCTGTCCATATTTTCTTCCTTCTCCAAGTTGCTTTTCCAGATAGCTCTTCACATTTTTAAAGAAGTGTTATTACTCAGGACTGCTGTCCAACTCTGTGTTGCTGGAAAAATTCAGGTTCTCTTGATGCCATCAATTTACATAAGTGATTGTTTCTTTGGATTGTCTGGTCAAAAATACTGTTTCAGCTTATGTACTTTTTTCCTTGTCCAAATGACTCTTGTGTAATACAAATGCTTTAAAAACTGTTAACTCTCTTATCTAAATCAATTATTTCTGACTGTTTTTAGAACTTGTATTGCATAGCCATGCAAACAGACACGGTATTTTCCATTTTTTGGTGTGACAAGTGTGTTCACAAATCTGAGTACTAAAATACGCACTACCACCCCACAAAACCAAACAACAACCCCAAACAAACACACACCCCCCCCCCCCTCAACTACATAAGTTAGTCAGTAAGATGAGTAATTTAATAAGAATTTTCTTTTATGTTAAACTATTGAAATGGTGGGTTTTTAAGCATTTTTTCCTATTTATTAGCAGGCTTTTAAATTGAGTACATTATTATTGCAAATTTATTTCTTATTTTTTAGCATGGATACTAGACTAACTATAGAGAAGTCACTAGTTTTTGAAGTTATTTCAGTATTCTGCACTGTATAATTAAATGCAGTTATCTGTTACAAAAATGTATTGCTACTTTGCCAAAATTTTACAGGCCTATCACATAAGCTGTATGTCCTGCATGACAGAAGTATTAATGCTGTTACCTCTACTAATGTAGTATGTAATTTGTCCAGTACGCTGGTAGTTAGATTTTTGTGTTTAATTTCATTTCGTTCTAGCAGATCTCCATACTTTTTTGTAAATCTACATCACCTTTACAGTCTTCAAATATTTTTATGTCATGATGTTTATCAGTAATTGCTGATGAGATATTCATTAGTTAAGGGGGGGTGTATGTGTATATATATGAGAGAGAGAGAGTTTGTAATATTGCATTTTGTTGAACGTAGACAGCCTGCTTTAAAAACTCAATGTTATCCTAACTTCCTTGTAAAAAAAAATAAATCACAAAACCAACAAAAAACCACCCCAATGGTTTGTAGCAAAAGATTTTCTTTTTTTATTAACAGGATTATTGCCATGTGTGGAGACTATTACATTGGTGGACGTCGCTTTGCTTCGCTCTCGGACCTAATTGGTTATTACAGTCATGTGTCTTGTTTGCTGAAGGGGGAAAAACTATTCTTTCCAGTAGCACCTCCAGAGGAAAGTAGTAAAATTTTTAAATGTCATTTACTTAAATATTAATATCATTAATCTTGCATTCGATATTCATAGCTTTCTATGAAAAAAGCATTGTAGATAGCTTCCCCTAGTTCTAGAGCTGTCTCAGCGTATAGTGAAGTATAAGGAATATATAAACATGTTCTTACTGATAGAAAGCAATGATAAATATTTGTTTTTTAATGAAAATCTGTAATGAGAGAGCTAGATATCAGGTATTACAGTTATCTCCAAATGTAGTAATAACATTGTATGTAAACTGAGATAAACAAGAAAATGTGTGGTTCTTGGCTAGTGAAGAGCACCATTGTAATGTAGTTAGCCTCTAGGGTTTTACACTGACTTAATAAAGTATTTCAAAATAATATTACTATTTTGTAGCAAAGATTTCAAAATACACATCCTGGAAATAACCAAGGTTCCTGAAAGCTGGGCTTCTTTTAAGTGACTATCCTTAAGACAATATCGGTAATTAAAAAAAACCCAAACCAACCCAGACAAAACAGCAGCCCCCCCCCCTCCCCCCCCAACACCTGCAGACTGTGCCCCCACCCTGAATAAAGATGTTTCTGAATGTTAAACTTTCATAAATTCCCACTAAGTGGAAGAAAGTTCTGAAGTACTCTTTCATGGGAATTACATTATTGGTAATTTCATTTTTGGAGATAACACAACCGATAATGTTACAAGGCTAGAAACAAAATGAGAGCTTTTGTAGATAGCTTTAGGAATTAAGCATTTCCAGATCTTACTATTTTTGACCCTTTGAAAACTTAAAACTAGCAAAGGGATACAAATTACTGTTACCAGTCTTTTGCCTTAGAAAAGCATAATGTTGGAGAGAGGAAGTCTACACTAGAATGAAAGGGAAAATTAATATCTTTGCACTCTTCTCTAATGTTGTAGCCTGTGGAGGATAGAAGGAGAGTTCGAGCAATTTTACCTTACACCAAAGTGCCAGAAACTGATGAAATAAGGTATGTTTTAATAATAGGTAGAAGCAGTTGTGAAATTCTTGGAGTATTTACAAATACTAATGACTTCGGTATACGTTCACTATGCAAATACTTTCCAATTGCGTCTTAGACAATGCTCTGGGAGGTTAAAGGTATGATGCCTCTTTTCCTTTTTTTTTTTCTCTCTTGTGTCTTGTCATCTCTCTCCTTGTCTTTTTTCTTTTGCCATGGATATAGCAGTAACACTTTTATTCTGGGTATACTGTTTGTATGAATTATAAGGGGAGTTACGTTCAATTGCTAGAACTATGAAACTTAGTTTAGAAGTAGAACACTACTAATTTCAAAGGCTTACCCACTGAGAAAAATGTAAGTTTGTGCATGAAGGAATTCTGTGCGAAAATGTCTCATGTGAGGATCTGAAATAAATTGGCTTTGAATTTGCCTGCAGAAGTAGCTAGTAACAGATAAATAGTTCAAGCCAAACCGATCTTGACCACTAGAAAGAGAATGTGAGAATCGACTGATAAAATTAAAGCCAATATTTTTAGTGTCTTCCTTGAAATAAGGAAAAAAAGGAGAGACGGCCAAAAAACCTTGCCTTTAACGTACTAGCACTTGTTTTGTTGCCTGTGCCTAAAAACTCTGTCCTTAAAATGGAGCAAGAATGATTCCGTTTCCTTCTCCCTCTCCTCTCTTTTGGAAAGAGCCTGTATTGAACAAATGACACTTTTAAATGTGTAATCTTAATATTTAATAAAGTTATTGAATTGCCTCTCTGGGTGCCAGGTGCCCACCGAGCCGCTCTATCACTCCCCCTCCTCAACCGGACAGGGGAGAGAAAATATGACGAAAGGCTCGTGGGTCGAGATAAGGACAGGGAGATCACTTAGCAATTACCATCACGGGGGAAAATAAGACTGGGGGAAATTAATTTAATTTATTGCCAATTAACACCAGAGTAGGTAATGAGAAATAAAAACATCTTCCCCCCACCCCTCCCTTCTTCCCAGCCTCAACTTCACTCCCGATTTCTCTACCTCCTCCCCCTGCGCGGCACAGGGGGATGGGGAATGGGGGTTGCGGTCAGTTCATCAGACATTGTGTCTGCTGCTCCTTCCTCCTCACACTCTTCCCCTGCTCCAGCGTGGGGTCCCTCCCATGGAAGACAGTCCTCCACGAACTTCTCCAATGTGGGTTCTTCCCACGGGCTGCAGTTCTTCAAATTTAAATTATTGTTTAAATCATCATTTAGATGGTGATTAGATGATAAAGTATTCAGAATTAGAATATTTTTTTGTATATTATATAAATACATAAGTGTAATTAAGCAACAAAAGTCCTGTGTGAAAAAAAATTAAAAATAATTCTTCTGTGAATTCTGTTAGCTATGTGGCATGGTATCAGTTACTGAAATGTCAGGAATATGAAGTTATAAGCAAGATTTCTTGTGATAATAAGTCAAACAATAATTTCTGTTCTTTCCTATTATCTCATCTATCACAGTACTTATTGTGGAAAGATGCTAGTGCTAATTTCAGTTTCCTCATATCCCAATAGTATGAATTCATCTGTTAGCAAGCTAGCATGTTCAACAATTCATTGAGGACTCAGCATCAGTAGCGTCCCAATCAGTTTTAAATTTTTCTAACCAATACTAACACCAGTAGGTCCTTTAAAATCCTGTATTCAATTATTCTTAGGTAAATTCTGTTTCATAGTTAAAAATCACGTGCTTACAATTGAAGTCAAATATGTGTGTATGTTTGCATATGCATATTTGCCAAAATAAGCTTTAAAGGAACAAATATTAGTGCTATGAAAACTGCTGTTTTCATTGTATAGTAACCTCAAGGAGTAGCCTTGAGAGGTATCCCTTTTCAAGGGGGAGATCACCGCCATGCAGCCTGCTGCTGTACAGGAGAGCTCAGTGGGCTCGGGGGGGTTGTACAGATATTTATAGGGTAAAGTGATTGACTTTAGGTCATACCTCCTTTTGGTGTATGTGCAGTTGTGCAGCTGTAGCAGTTTTACTTTTGTCTAGTCCCAGCTCAGGCTGGTACTGTTAGCTCCTGATAAGACATGGGCTAGAGTCCTTGGTTCCTGATAAGGTACGGCCTAGCACAATTCTCAAGGTTTGCACAGCAGGGCTGATTTCAGTCAGGCCTACTTGTCAGTAATGCCTGAACCCAAGTACTGGTGGGTGCATCTATCACATTAAGCGCTACAGAGCACAGCAAACTGCAAAGCCCAAAACAGTCTTTAACACGTACAGCAAAAAGAGAGCATGGCACAGATCAGATAAACTAATGTTGAGAACAGATAAATCAGTATTGTGACCAGCAACTGTTAACAGATATAATAATTGTAAATTCCTTCTAATATGCTCTGGTCAAGTCTGTTATTATCTCAAACCCTTTGAGCTCCATGTTGGGTGCCAAAAAAGACTGTTGTGGTTTAAACCCAGCTTGCAGCTAAGCACCACATAGCTTGCTCACTCCGCTCTGGTGGGATGGGGGAAGAATTGGAAGAGTAAAATTGAGAAACGCATGGGTTGACATAAAGACCATTTAATAATTAGAAAATATATTAAAAGAAAAAAAAAAAGTAAGGGAACCCCCCCCCACTAACCAACAAAGAGAGAGGAAAATAAAACCCAAGGAAGGCAAGTGATGCAAATGCAAACAATTGCTCACCACCAATGGACCAATGCCCAGCCAGTCCCTGAGCAACATTCCACCCGCCAACCTCCACCTCCCCAATTTTATTGCTGAGCACAATGCCATATGGTATGGAATATCCCTTTGATCAGTTGGGGTCAGCTGTCCCAACTGTGTCCCCTCCCAAATTTTTGTGCACCTCCAACCTACTCACTGGCAGGGCAGTCTGAGGAGCAGAAAAGGCCTTGATGCTGTGTGATTAACTAAAACATCTCTGTATTATCAACACTGTTTTCAGCACAACTCCAAAACGTAGCCCCATACTAGCTACTATGAAGAAATTTAACTCTATTCCAACCAAAACCAGTATGCCTGAGTTTGGAATTACACTTAAGGAATAATTTATGCTAACCTTCCATTAATGAAATTCCCTTGAACATTTTAATGCTTTGTATTTATGCTCTTATTGTAGCTAACTGCATGTCTTTTTGAGGAACTATTCTGTATCTTCTTTTTAGCACTTATCTTCATATGCAAAGACCTAAATAGTAGATATTCTACAGGCTTTATTATACAAAATTGGGTTTTGTTAAAAGTATTATTTTCTTAGACTATTAAGGGAATCTTTGATTGTTTTTACTTGTGTTTAGTATTTGATCCCTCTTGATAAACGAAGAATGTTACTTCTTTTAATGTTGTTGTGATGTTTTTTGTTTTATGAGTCCTTAGTACACTTTAACGTATCTATTAGATTCTAAATGTAAATCAAAAAAGGATAAATATTCATCTATCATAGCTACTTAAACTGTGTAAAAAAATGCATGTGGTGTGCTTGGGATACCAGTAAATGTATCTTTCATGATCAGATTTCCTCAAATGTTTTGCTGAAACTGTGCTCAAGAATTCATTGCGTTCATTAAACTTTGTATTATGATTGTACTTCCAACATAAATCTTACTGTAACTCTCTTCAGTTTCCTTAAAGGAGATATGTTTATTGTCCATAATGAATTGGAAGATGGCTGGATGTGGGTGACAAACCTACGGACAGATGAACAAGGTCTTATTGTAGAAGACCTGGTAGAAGAAGTGGTGAGTAATTTTATATTCACATCTGTTGTAGAACTGAGATTTGATTATTTTTTTTTATTATTATTTGTGTGTGTAAGTTAACATTGAAATAAACCCATACTAGTGGTGTTTAACTGCCTGACTTTATGTACTTTTCTAAACCTTCCTGCAGTAATTGAATCTGCCAGTTTATAAATAGTGTAACAAAACTTTAAAGTCTAATTCAATACCCAAACAAAGTACTTATTCACATTATCCAAACAAGTTCATGTGCAAATGAATGATACTGTGAACTTATTAGGCGGTTCCCTAAACTCACTAGTCCTGATAAAGAACTTCCTAGTCTTTCAGTTGCATTCTTTTAGAATCATAGAATAATAGAATTGCCTAGGTTGGAAAAGACCTTTCAGATCATCTAGTCCCAACCATCAACCTAACACTGACAAAAAACATTACTAAACCATATCTCTAAGCACCATGTCTACCCGTCTTTTAAATACCTCCAGGGATGGTGCCTCAACCACTTCCCTGGGCAGCCCATTCCAATGCTTAATGACCCTTTCAGTGTAAAAATTTTTCCTAATATCCAATCTAAACCTCCCCTGGCGCAGCTTGAGGCCATTTCCTCTTGTCCTATCGCCCGTGACTTGGGAGAAGAGACTGACCCCCACCTCTCTACACCCTCCTTTCAGGTAGTTGTAGAGAGCGATAAGGTCTCCCCTCAGCCTCCTTTTCTCTAGGCTAAACAATCCCCGCTCCCTCAGCCTCTCTTCATAAGACACGTTCTCCAGACCCCTCACCAGCTTTGTTGCTCTTCTTTGGACATGCTCCAGCACCTCAATGTCTTTCTTGGAGTGAGGGGCCCAAAACTGGACACAGTATTCGAGGTGGGGCCTCACCAGTGCCAAGTACGGGGGACGATCACTTCCCTAGTCCTACTCGCCATGCTGTTCCTGATACAGGCCAGGATGCTGTTGGCCGCCTTGGCCACCTGGGCACACTGCTGGCTCATATTCAGGCAGCTGTCGACCAACACCCCCAGGTCCTTTTCTGCTGAGCAGCTTTCCAGCCACTCTGCCCCAAGCTTGTAACGCTTCATGGGGTTTGTTTGCTATGAAACATTCATAAATGTATAGACTGAAATTTTGCACTGCGGTATGCCTTTTTTTTTTTTTTAAGGGCCAAGTGTGGGTTAGAAAGTATATTGATGAGTTAATTGTACCTAGCAGGGCTTATGCAAAGTCAGGAAGCTGACTGGGTAGCCTAAAGATAATTGAATTACTGCAGGAGAAAAGATGATTCAATGGACAAAAACACCCACTCCACCCTCCGGCATGCTTTTTTTAAAATAAGTTCAGCATTGCTTTGGCGTCCTGATGATGTTTGCCTTGCAGCACATATATATTTTGCTATTAGTAGAGCTTGCTTCACCTGTTTCTTACATCTGTATCAGGATGTGAATGGCTAAATTTAAATGGCAGTGTTAGAGTATCTAACTGTAGATTTCTGCATTAGTGGTTGAAGTTCAGGAAAGTTGAGATTTAAGTTACCACATGTAAAGAAGGACTTGAAGAGTTACAATCTTCTGAAATAATGTGTCATGGCTGGATTTCCACTTAGTGAATGAAGTTGAAAACCTCTTTACATGAACTGTGCCATAAGCCATCTAGTTCAAAAATGTCTTGGAGTTCTTAATGCTGTTTATTTCTGCAGAAGGTCTTAACCTATAAAGTTTACTTTTCTAAACTCAAGCATAATGTTGTTGTGTACTTAATATGTTAATTCTCCTTTTAGGGAAGAGAAGAAGATCCGCATGAAGGCAAAATGTAAGGATTTTTGTTTTGTTATTAAAAGCAAATCATAAAATAACTGTAAACTTTAGCTATGAGATTGGGAAGGTGAAGCAAAGCTGTGTGTACTTGTGTTTTGATCTTAAGACTTTTCTTCTATGCTAGTTGTTGAAGATGCATAGGTAATTGACAATTGAAGTCTTGTATTAGTTATGCCTAATGTTAATGAGTTTTGCAGTGATAAAATCTCGGATGCGTCTCTGATCACTTTACCCAGAATATGTACAATGGAGGGTGTGGTGTTTTCTGATTTGCGGCATTTTTTTATACACTTAGTTTGCCTTAGAGGTAACCTTTTTTCAGGTCTGCTCAACTCTGAATGCAGGAGAGGGAACAAAGTATCATTAGAGGAATGACAGTGTAATAGTAACACTTTATATTAGCCTTACGTACCAACACTTAAAGCGAAAACCAAGAGACTGTAGAATAATCTGTTTGCAGTGAATTCCAACTTGTTAAATACTTCCAAAAAACCAAACCCACACCTAATACAATTTACAATGAACACTGAATTGACATTATGGGAAACTGTTGATTGTTATATTATTTTCAGTAGTAAAGATGAGTAGCAAATGAAAGTTACAGAAAATTTCTAGTAGCTGGATAACTTCTTCATCCGTCCTCAATTTGCTTGCTATAATTTCAGCTGCTGATTCCTGTATGTATTGCCCAGTTTGCAATCTCCAAAGGACTGATGATTGAAGAAGGCATTTATTGTGGCTTTTTTTTTTTTTTTTTTTTAATAGGGGAAAGATAATCACTGCTGTGTGTCTTCAGTTTACTGGTCCCCAATGTTCTGCTAGTCATAGAATCATAGAATCGTCTAGGTTGGAAGGGTCCTTTAAGATCATCTAATCCAACCATCAACCTAACTGATAAAAAAAACCCCATCACTAAACCATGTCACTAAGCACTATGTCAACCCATCCTTTGAATACCTCCAGGGATGGTGCCTCAACCACTTCCCTGGGCAGCCCATTCCAATGCTTAATGACCCTTTCAGTGTAAAAATTTTTCCTAATATCCAGTCTGAACCTCCCCTGGCGCAGCTTGAGGCCATTTCCTCTTGTCCTATCGCCTGTGACTTGGGAGAAGAGACCAACCCCCACCTCTCTACACCCTCCTTTCAGGTAGTTGTAGAGCGCGATAAGGTCTCCCCTCAGCCTCCTTTCCTCTAGGCTGAACAGCCCCAGCTCCCTCAGCCTTTCCTCATAAGACTTATTCTCCAGACCCCTCACCACCTTCTCTGGACCCACTCCAGCATCTCAATGTCTTTTTTGTGGTAAGGGGCCCAAAACTGGACACAGTACTCGAGGTGGGGCCTCACCAGTGCCCAGTAGAGGGGGACGATCACCTCCCGAGTCCTACTCACCACACTGTTCCTGATACAGGCCAGGATGCTGTTGGCCGCCTTGGCCACCTGGGCACACTGCTGGCTCATGTTCAGCCGACAGTCGACCAACACCCCCAGGTCCTTTTCTGCCAGGCAGCTCTCCAGCCACTCTGCCCCAAGCCTGTAGCATGGGGGAAGCATGGGGTTGTTGTGACCCAAGTGCAGGACCTGGCACTCGGCCTTATTGAACCTCATCCCATTGGTCTCAGCCCATCGATCCAGCCTGTCCAGATCCCTCTGCAAAGCCTTTCTACCCTCCAGCAGGTCGACACTCCCACCTAACTTGGTGTCGTCTGCAAACTTACTGAGGGTGCACTCGATCCCCTTGTCCAGATCATTCATAAAGATGTTAAAGAGAACCAGCCCCAATACTGAGCCCTGGGGGACACCACTCGTGACTGGCCACCAACTGGATTTAACTCCATTCACCACCACTCTCTGGGCCCAGCCCTCCAGTCAGTTTTTAACCCAGTGGAGAGTACTCCCATCCAAGCCATGGGCAGCCAGTTTCTCCAGGAGAATACTGTGGGAGACTGTATCAAAGGCCTTACTAAAGTCCAGGTAGACAACATGCACAGCCTTTCCCTCATCCACCAAGCGGGTCACTTTGTCATAGAAGGAGATCAGGTTTGTCAAGCAGGACCTCCCCTCATGAACCCGTGCTGGCTGGGCCTGATCACCTGGGCGTCCTTCATGTGTTGCATAATGGCACTCAGGATGATCTGTTCCATAACCTTCCCTGGCACCGAGGTCAGACTGACAGGCCTGTAGTTCCCTGGATCATCCTTCCGACCCTTCTTGTGGATGGGCGTCACATTTGCTAGATGCCAGTCAACTGGGACCTCCCCAGTTTGCCAGGACTGCTGGTAAATGATGGAAAGTGGCTCAGTGAGCACTTCTGCCAGCTCCCTCAGTACCCTCGGGTGGATCCCATCTGGCCCCATAGACTTGTTTACGTCCAGGTGTTGGAGCAGGTCCCTCACCACCTCCCTTTGGATTACGGGGGCTTCATTCTGCTCCCTGCCCCTGCTGCTATGCTCATTTTGGCATAGCAGCATAACAGTAGTAGGGATGCCTTCAAATACGGGAACTTTTTTTTTTAAACAAAGTAGTTTGTAGCAGATTCTTAGAGCTTTAACACTGTCAGTCCATTTACTCATGCTGCTTGGAGGATTTCAGGGGAGACAGGGATTTCTGTAAATATTCCAAAAGGCAGAGATTGTCCTGTAAAGGTAATATAGAAAGTAAGTTAGAACTAGAGCTCTTTTTTATGCATAAAAGATGCTCTGACACAGGACTATGTGGAAGATGCAAGGTGTGAGATTAAAGCAATTCATATTCACTAGTCTAACAAAGCTAGGTTTTATTTCCTCAGCTTCTAGCATAATTCAATTTTAGTTATTCTGTACAATATTTAACTTTCATTAATCTCTTTGGGCTTTGCATTTCACACTTCAAATAAATTGCTATCTGAGACTGACTTCAAATATGCCTGTCAAGTTATCTAGCATTTAAACAATGCCTTTTCATCTCTAAACATACTTGGATTTGAACATCTACTTCGTGTTGGATACTTTTATTGAAGTGAGTTTATTTATATAGCTGTAGATATTTATTTTTCATTCTGTTGGTAGAAATACAGAATTGCTGAGTAACATAACGGTTGCTTATATAATCTATATGTACTAGATTTTTTTTTTAAATAAAGATTAATTCATAGGTGCCAGAGATTAATTCATAGGTGTCAGAGCCTCAGATGTCACAACAACTAAAAGAGAGCTGATAGTCTTGCTTTCTAATTTTTCTCTTCGTCTTTAAGATGGTTCCATGGGAAGATCTCCAAACAAGAGGCTTACAATTTGCTGATGACAGGTACTCGTATTTCAGATGGAAATACAGTAGTAGTGGAATGACACGAAGTAATCCTGTTTATAACAGACTGCAGTAAAACTTGGTTTTTTGATATGAACATATGAGCATCAGACCTGTGGTTGATACTAAATTGGAAAAAACCCTCATGACTGAGCATTGGGTATATTTTTATGTTCTCAAGTACAGTTAGTTTCATAATTCTAATTGAAATAGTTAATTTTTTTTTATTTTTGTAGTATATATAAATAAAAAAATATCTTGGGCTTCATCAAAATGCTGAGAAGAAAATATTGTTATTTACTTATGGGAGAATTTTATTATAAGCTTTTTTAGTCCCCTCATAGAGGAAATAATTTTTAAAATGAAAACATCAAGATTTCTGACTCATACTATCAAATAACATAACTTAAATAGGACAACAAAAATCTTTAAGTTTTTTTTAAAACATTGACAAACCTCCCACATGCACACCATATGCTCTTGTAAAGAGATGGCCAAAGTGGGGCTAGGTTGTCAGCTACAGCCAAATGATTTTGCATGAACTTTGGCAGTTTAGTACTACTTCATCCCATTTGGGTTAAGAACAGGGATCGCTGTTGGAACTTTCATCAGACTTTCTCCTTTAAGTGTGCAATTCTTGCTAATTTGTACAGAAAGAGCTTTGATAAGAGGTCATAAATGACAGTAAGATAAGTAACAGTGAATAACACTGTATTTTGATATCTTTTCAGTTGGTCAGGTGTGCAGTTTTCTTGTGAGGCCTTCAGATAATACACCTGGTGATTATTCACTTTATTTTCGGACCAGTGAAAATATTCAGCGTTTTAAAATATGTCCAACATCAAGCAACCAGTTTATGATGGGAGGCAGATATTATAATAGGTAAGTTTTAATAGTTGTGTGTATTTTATACTTCTGTAAAGAATTTATATAATGTATTGCTGATAACTTGCTGATATGATCATAAGTTCAGTATTTCTTAACATACTAAGAGTTTTAACTAACTTGCTTAGTTAGTTGTAACTAAGCACATTCTAAAATCATTCAAAAGTTTAAGTGTAACTTGTTTCTTTTGAAGTATTTCTCTTCTTCTGTGAATTATTTTCTTCACCCTATAAATTGGATTATGACGTAATTAGGAGAATGCTGTGTTGTCTTGGAAGCTACTATTTATAATAGGGAGTTTTGTGTATATGAAAGGTGAAAATTAAAATGTTAGTTTTATCGGAGACATTCAGTTGGGATTTTAAAGTATAAATAATAGAAATGGGTATTGACAAGAAAGGGAAAAAATATCTTCATTGTTGAAAAAAGTCATTAAATTAATCATCTTAAAACACGTGAATGATACTTTGGTCAGAAGTGCAGATCGCTTCATTTAGAGTGATGAAACTTGGAATGGGTTTGTTTTGCCATGGGTATAAAAATATGGTAATATCTACAAAAAGAAATGAAAGAATGAGATAAATTCCCCTTTCATGGGAGACGCTATCAATACAGCTCCATCCTTGAATCTGTGACAAACCTATGAATAAGATTATCGAGACTTCTCAGTAGTGAAAACACACCTTTCTGTTTTAATTGAGGCCATTGCCCGTCACATAATCAGAAATTTTCCAGACTTGTTCACCTAGAACCAAGGCATTCTTCATCCCAATAGATAATTTGTCTCGCTTCCAGCTTGGCTTCTGAGCGGGTAGAGATCCAGCAACTGGTGTGTCTGAGAAAACGTCGAGGTCTCCTAACTAAGAAGTTTGGTGGACTTCTTTATATGATTTCAAATGGACGATGGTTTGAGACTAAGCAATTGGAACCTTATTAACCTATGTATATCCCACACACAGGCTGCTTGAGTACCTTCTACATTAATCAGTCTGGCCTCCAGACATCCTCATTGAAAATCAAGCTAGCTGCAGTGTCAGCCTTTGATGAAGGTAAATCCTCTTTTGCCCATTCTCTAGTTACGTGGCTTATTAGGAGGATGATAGGCTAAAAGCCCACACCCTAGGTGATTTCAAACTAATTAGCAAATTAGTGGAAGTTTTATTAGTCTCAAATGGCTTTGAACATGAGATAGATAGTATAGCTCCAGAAGCTTGCTGCAATATGTTATTTCTTTAGGAAATTAATTTCCCACTGCTGGATTTACTTGAAGTGTATATAATAAAATACATTTACCTAGAGAAGACTCTTTCCTTGACATTGGATGGAAAACAAGATTAAAGGATTAAGCATTGCTAATTTATGATAATATGCTTTTTGAGGGTTTTTTGAATATTTTGGTACCTAGGTTGCAAAGATACTTCTCAGTGAAAGAGAACTGCTTGGCTTTGAAAGGCTTCTAGTTTTAGTTAAATGTTTTGGGGAATTACTAATATACTCCTAGGCTCAAATTCTGTCCAAGTTAGTATTTACTGAAAGTTGATAAACTTCTTGGAAGTTCAAACAGTATGTAATACAAGATAATGATGCAAAATGAAGGTGTAACTGCCCCAAATTATTTAGCATGCGATCTACTGCAGAGGACAACAAATAAGAAGCAGGAAAAAAGGAATAACTTTCTGTGGGCTTTTTATTTCTTGTACTAGTTTATTTGTTATGGATACTGGAAGAGGGAAGTCTTTAAATATATGAAGACTAAGGTGGATTGTTGTATGGAACAATCAAAAGTGTCAAACAACATTGAATCCAGAACAGAAACATAGGAAGTATGAATTTATGTAAGATAATGAAATGATTTATGAGCATTTCTTGGGGCAGAGAGAACATCTGTTTCTCCTTATAATTTATCTAAAAATGTAGAGTTTGTCTTCAAGGTGAAAAAGTAGAGTTTGAAGAAGTGCTGCTTGTTTAAATGCATCTGTTAAACAGTTTTCATTGATTTTTTTTTTATAATAAGCTATTTCTTTAAATGCTCTGAAGGTATCTGCTTTAAATCTTAAACTAATATTAGACTGGAACTTTAAAAAATCATCCTTGGTAGTAGTGGTTTTTCTCTTAATATTCTTCTCTTGCTGTTTTAGTGATTGTAAGTGGGAATAAAAAATGGATAAAAATAAAGCCAATCTGTTCTTCCTTTGCAAAGTATTGATTATAGTTATAGTCACATAAACTATAGACCAAAGATTTTCCATACAAAAGTAAGAGCCTGAAGAATAGTAAGGAAACCAACTCAAAAGGTGACTATTGTTTTATTTCCCACGTAATTTGAATATCCAGACATGGGACTGGAAGGTCTGCAACCCATATAAGCAATGCTATGTCTCTGCCTATATTCCAAAAGCAAGCCAAAATTATTCTGGGTGATCATGGGGAAAATTTTACTAACTGCGTATCATGAAATCTCAAACAGAAAATATATGCTTACTAGCCTGTGGTCACACCATCCTCAACATGCTCTATTTCATCTCATTTCAGAAGCTAAGCAGCATTGGGCCCAGTTAGTACTTGGACGGGAGACTGCTTGGGAATACTGAGTCCAGGTGTTGTAGGCTTCTAGCAAAGGGCCATGAAGATGATGGAAGGGATTAGAGTATCTGTCATATGAGGACAGGTGAAGAGAGCTGGGACTGTTCAGCTTTGATAAGATAAGGCTGGGGGGAGAAATCTTATCACTGTGTATAAATACCTGATGGGAGGCAGCAGAGAGAGAGACAGACTCTTCTTAGTGGTGGCCAGTGACAGAAAAAGAGGCAGCGGGCACAAATTGAAATACAGAAAATTCCATCTGAACACAAACCACTTTTTTTTTTTTTTTTTTTTTACTGTGAGGGTGATCGAACACTGGAAGAGGGTGCCCAAAGACATTTTGGAGTCTCCATCCTTAGAGGTACTCAAAACATGACGGAACAAGGTCCTAAGCAATCTGGTCTTGTTAACTGTCCTTTGACATGGGGACTTAAACTAGATTATCTTGCAGGTCCCTTCCAACCTCAACTATTCAGTGAATAGCTTCCATATTTTACAGGGTTTTTTTGTTCGATGTGGTTTTTGTTTTTGTGGTTTGATGGGGAGGTTGGGGGTGTGGGGTTTTTTTGTTTGTTTGTTTGTTGTTTTGGTGTCTTTTGTTGTTGTTGTTCTTTAGAATAGTTCCAGTTGCAAGGGACCTATAATGATCATCTAGTCCCGGACTGACCAAAAGTTAAAGCATATTACTAAGGGCATCGACCACCTCTCTAGGAAGCCTGTTCCAGTGTTTGACCACCCTCTCGGTAAAGAAATGTTTCCCAATGTCAAGTCTGAACCTCCCCTGACACAGCTTTGAAACATTCCCATGCGTCCTGTCACTGGATACCAGGGGGAAGAGATGAGCACCTCCCTCTCCACTTCCCCTCCTCAGGAAGCTGTAGAGAGCAATGAGGTCACCCCTCAGCCTCCTTTTCTCCAAACTAGACAAACCCAGAGTCCTCAGCCACTCCTCATAGGACATGCCTTCCAGCCCTTTCACCAGCTTTGTTGCCCTCCTCTGGATGCATTCAAGTACCTTCACATCCTTCTTAAATTGTGGGGCCCAGAACCGCACACAGTACTCAAGGTGAGGCCATGCCAACACTTAATACAGCAGGATAATCACCTCTTTTGACTGGCTGGTTATACTGTGTTTGATGTACCCCAGGATGCGGTTTGCCCTCTTGGCTGCCAGGGCACACTGCTGACTCACATGGAACCTGCTGTCAACCAGCACCTTACTAAAACGCCTTACTAAAATCCAGAAAAACTACATCCACTGTCTTCCCTTCATCCACTAGGTGGGTGATCTTATCGTAGAAGGATATTAAATTAGTTAGACAGGACTTTCCCTGTTGTGAACCCATGTTGACTGTGATGATTGCATTGTGATTTAAATGCCTTTCAATAGCACCCAGTATGATCTTCCCCATAATTTTTCCAGGTACTGAGGTTAGACTCACAGGCCTGTAATTCCCTCTGTCTTCCCTCACGGCCTTCTTGTAAATTGGAATAATAACACTGGCTAGCTTCCAGTCAGCAGAGACCTCCCTAGACTCCCAAGACCTTTGGTAGATGATTGAGAGGGGTCCTGCCATAAATCTGGTAGCTCCTTCAGTACTCTGGGATGAATCCCACCGGGCCCCATGGACTTGAGAACATTCAGCTGGTACAACTGGCCCCTTACAGTTTCATTGTCCACAAATGGAAAGTCACTGTACTGCAGTTGCGTTCCTCTGACTAAGGGGACCGGGCAGCCCAAAGTCTATCAGTATTATTAAAGACTGAGGAAAAAAAAAAAGCATTGATTGCCTCTGCTTTTTCTTCATCCCTATTTGTCAGGTGACCATCTTCAAGTATCAGTTTAATGTTTTTGTTAAACCTCGTCTTGCTATAAACATACTTTAAAAACCCTTTCTTGATATCTGACACAACGCTGGCCAGTTTCAACTCTAATTGAGCTTTGGCCTTTCATGTCTTCTCCCTGCATATGTGAACCACGGTTCTGTAATCTTCCTTTGAGGCCTGGCCACATTTCCAGAGATCATACAATTTCTTTTACCTCCTGAGATCCAACAGGGGTTCCCTGTTCAGCCAAGATGGTCTTCTGCCCGCTTGCTTGACTTAGGAAATGATGGAATTGCCTGCTCTTGTTCTTTTAAAAGGTGGTTCTTAAAAACTGACCAGCATTCACAGACCGCTAAGCCCTCAAAAGCAGATTCCCAGGGAACACTGCTAACTAGCTCCCTGAGTAGCTTAAAGTTTGCTCTCTTGAAATCCAGGGTAGCAACTCTGCTGACCTTTTTTTCTCATTCCACTGAAAATTTTAAACTCAACCATTTCATTGTCACTTGGCCAAGACAGCCACCTACCATCACATCCTCCATGAGTCCTTCTCTTTTCACAAACAACAAGTCTAGGAGGGCACCTTTCCTAGGTGGCTCACTGAGTACTTGTGACAAGAAGTTATCTTTCACAAACTTCAAGAATTTCCCAGACTTGCTTGTCACAGCAGTGTGATATTCCCAGTTGATGTCTAGGAAGTTGAAATCTCCTGTAAGGACAAGGGTGTCAGATCCAGAAATTTCTAGTTGCCTATAGAACGCCTTATCAGTGCTAACATCCTGGCTGGATGATTGATAGCAGACACCCATTACAACATCTGCTTTGTTTTCCATCCCCCTAAACCTCACCCAGATGTTCTCAACCACGTCATCCCTAACTGTAAGGGCTGTACAGTCACACCTCTCCCTTACATATGGTGCAACTCCTCCACCTTGCATGCCCTGCCTACCCCTTCTGAACAGCATGTAGCCCTCCATCCCAGCACTCGAGTCATAAGACTCATTCCATCAAGTCTCCCTAATACCAGTGATATCATAGGTCTGGGAACTGACTAACTGACATGTCAGCAGTTGGAATAACTCTTAATTCACCCATTAAGTATTAAAAAAAAGATACTGGTCATGATGATGAGATACTTTTAAAATTATCTTGGTAGCGAGGATCTGGGCAGCCTAATAAGCCCTACGCTAAACATTTTACAATTACTAAAGTAACTGTAATATAGTATTGAGATTCATCTTTATTTCTCCATATCAAACCAAGTTTAACCATTGAGGTTTTTAATTCATACTTATTTATACTTTCCTCGATGTATTTTGTGTAAGCAGGATTTTGTTGCTGTCAGATGCTGAAAAGAGTTATAAACCCTTTTTTCCTGTCCCTTAGATTCTTTTTGTGGTTAGTCTGATTTCATGCTTTACATTTTATATGTTGGACAACTTAGATCACTTAAAACATTCATTCTCAAGTGTATTTGAAGCTATGTGGTATCTTTCTGTTTGCAGTATTTGGATTGTTCAGTCATTTAGGCTGCTTTAGTGGTAAGATAATATACAGTTACCATCTGAGTTGAGTTAATCACTCCATCAAGGCATTAAGTCCTAGTCTATACAGTACTCTAACTCCAAAATGAGTTTTCAAATACAGCTCAGTTTATTCTTCAGCTCATTTTACAACATAGGAAGAAATCAGGAGATTGCTTCTTATGTTGAGGGATGACTCCTGTTTTTTTAACCAAAGAAGGAGAGGAGGCATTGACAGTCAAGGTATTCTCGATTTGATGAATGAGGAAAAAATTATATAAAGCTGTTTTATTATTGATTGCCCGTGTTATGGTTTGAGAAAACCCATAACAATTTATTGTTGTTTAGGCAATCATTCTATCACCCGATGACCCCTCCCCACCCGGAAAGGGGAATCGGGGAACACAAAGAAACACGAGGGTTGAAATATAAATAGATTTAATAGACTAAGACTAAATAATTAATAATAATACTAAAGAACCAGTATTAATCCCAATACTGATATAAGATATACAAGAATTATACTCAGCCAATGAAATCAGTAGGAAGTTGTGCACTCCAAGCAGTGGACAGCAAATATCGGACACTGCGAGCGCAATGGCTTCAGGAGGAAGGGAAGGCCTATGGGGTCCGGCACCAGGGCAAGTTGTTCTCTGGACCGCCGCCATCAAGGGAGAGAGAACTACGTAGCAAACTTTTCTAATTTATATTGGATGTGACGTTCATGGTATGAAATAATCCTGTTGGCCAGCCTGGGTCAAATGCCCAGGCCTTGCTCCTCCGTGTCCCTGCACCTGGCAAGGCTCGAAAACACTGAGACCTTGAATCCCACAGAGCCTGGCTGGCTATAAAGTAAATATTTTCATGAATTCAGACACTAGAGTCTTCTAAAAGTGCAATTCCCCATCATTAGAAGAAAAGTTAGTCCTGTGTCTCTCAACCCAGGACACCTTGTAACAAAATGTTGGCAATAGCTGTTCAACATGCAAAATATGAGTGATTATTTTTTTTTTTTAGAATGGTTAGAGTTGGAAGGGACCTTAAAGATCATCAAGTTCCAACCCCCCTGCCATGGGCAGGGACACCTCCCACTAGACCAGGTTGCTCAAAGCCCCATCCAGCCTGGTCTTGAACACTTCCAGAGATGGGGCATCCACAGCTTCTCTGGACAACCTGTTCCAGTGCTTCACCACCCTCACAGTAAAGAATTTCTTTCTGGTATCCAATCTAAATCTCCCCTCTTCCAATTTAAAACCGTTAACCCTTGTCCTGTCACCACATTTCCTGACAAAAAGTCCCTCTCCAGCTCTCCTGTAGGCTCCCTTCAGATATTGGAAGGCTGCTATGAGGTCTCCCCGGAGCCTTCTCTTCTCCAGGCTGAACAACCCCAGCTCTCTCAGCCTGTCTTCATAGGGGAGGTGCTCCCATCCCTCTGATCATCTTCGTGGCCCTCCTCTGGACCCATTTCAACAGGTCCATGTCCTTTCTATGTTGAGGACTCCAGAGCTGGACACGGTACTCCAGGTGGGGTCTCACGAGCGCAGAAGTAGAGGGGTAGAATCACCTCCCATGACCTGCTGGTCACGCTTCTTTTGATGCAGCCCAGGATGCGGTTGGCTTTCTGGGCTGCCAGTGCGCGCTGCCGGCTCATGTTGAGCTTCTCATCCACGAGCACTCCCAAGTTCTTCTCAGGGCTGCTCTCCAGCCATTTTATGCAGTGTGGTAAAGCTTAAATCTTTATGGAGAAAATGGCATATACGTATTGCATATTAATAAAAATTGAAATTTATTTTTTAGTAATACTGAGAAATTCAAGTCACTACAAACCTGAAAACTAAAAATGTTCGTGGGACATTGACTTAACAAGCATACACTAGTTCATAGCTTTAGAAGAATGAGATAAAGAAAAAGCAAACAGAGATGTCTTTGTGTTGTTGTATTTGCATGGCTTTATGATAATTTTTATAGTATCTTACATCTTTCCTTTGTACAAAATTTTGTCCAACTGTAGTAGGACAAAGATCTATCACGTGCCTTAGTGTTTACATTTGCACACATAGCTTACGGTATATATGACGTGAGAAAACACATAAAGTATATTTTTGTTCTCCACTTAATTACTTAGTTCTTTATTTTCAGGTTGATATTTTGTATATGAATGATTCATCTGTGTTGATGTTAACATTACTTCTCTTTATTACAGTGTAAATTTCAATAACTGCAAAAATGAGAGCATCTCAAAGATACATTTAATTTTAGCTTTTGTCTGTCACTACTTTTCTCCTGATCCTTCAAAATACAATTTAAACTTGATTCTGGTAATCAGAATGCAAGCTTCCCTGTAGAGGAGTGTTGCTGACTGGGTAGTTAATTTAACATGATAGCTCAATGATTTTGAAGTATTATCTGCATAATCCATGTTACAAAACTTTTTATTTCTCACTCCTGACTTCCTATAAGGAAATTGCTTTGCACTGTTTGAAGTATCTCCCATTCCCCTTCCCTAGTTACTCTAGGACTTGGAAAATAAAATAGCAATTTTCATCCTGGTTAGAGAGCTGGGAAATGCATATGTGTTATTTGAATGTGGAAAAGGTAGTGTACTCATTTGGCATTGTGGTGGGTTGACCTTGGCTGGACGCCAGGTGCCCACCAAGACCTTCTCTCACTCCCCCTCCACAGTGGAACAGGGGGAGAAAATAAGATGAAAAACTCATGGGTTGAGATAAAGGCAGTTTAATAGAGAAAAGCAAAGGCTGTATGCGGAAGCAAAGGAAAACAAAAAGATTTATTCTCTACTTCCCATCAGCAAGTGAAGTCTGGCCACTTCCTGGGAAGTAGGGCCTCAGTATACGTAGCGGTTGCTTTGGAAGACAAACGCCTTAATAACGAATGCTCCCCCTCCTCCTCCTTTCTCTTAGCTTTTATTGCTGAGCACAACATCATATGGTATGGAATATCTCTTTGGTCAGTTTGGGTCAGCTGTCCTGGCTATGTCCCCTCCCAACCTCTTGCCCACCCCCCCCCGCTGGCCTTTGGGGGTGAGGAGTTTGGGAGACAGCCTTGAGATGCTGTGTGAGCACTGCTCAGCAGTAGCCAAAACTGGTTTGTTATCAACACGTTCTAGCTACAAATACAGAGCACACCACTATGAAGGCTGCTATGGGGAACGTTAACTCCATCCCAGCCAGACCCGATACAGGCATTTATAACAACTAATTGAAAATGTTCTGTAGAGTTTAGAATTAATACATCATGAGTACAGTTCTGTGAATTTTCTTGACTTCAGTGTATTAGTGAATTTTCATTTATGCAAATGAGATTATGATGTTTAACACTTGATTTTTATTATAAATTTGTGAGGAAACTTAGTGTGATTGCATGGATAAGCAAAGTCTCATACAGAGGAAAAACTAACTGGTTTAACATTTTAAATCTTATTTTTCTTATTTGAACAGTATTGCTGAGATCATTGAACATTATAGAAACGAACAGATTGTTGAAGGATATTACCTTAAAGATCCTGTTCCAGTGCAGGTAAAACTTCATCTCTGAGCACTTGTTATTATTGAAGATATTGACTGAATCCTCAAATATTTATAATATAGGAACTGAATTACAGTAGAGGTATCCATGATAGTTAAGCAGCATCATCCCCCTCCTGATTTTTTGTTTTGAGCTTGTGCGTTTCTTTCATTTTATCCTCATATGCATTCAGTTATCTAAGGTTGGCTTGTAGTAAACAGATGATATGGTAAGCTTTGTCTGTGGTCTGGGGTGTAAATGCTCTGTCTTGTGTCCCCAGCTCTCGTTCCTGATTGAACCAATGCTGTGCCTTAATACCATGTTGGATTGAGGGGGCGAACTAGGCTGCCCTCCATTCTTCTGTGTCTGGTGTCTTTCTTCCCCCAGAGAAAACCTATATGCACAGAAAAGCTTCAGAGATGATTGGGGGCTGGGATTACAGGGTGTGTTCTGGAACACTGTTGCCCTGTAGCATAAATTCATCCTAATAGACCACCGATAATAAACAATCCACATCATCTAGTTTTTCATAGTTATAGCTAGTTCTAAAGTATATTTGTATACTTTGTTCCCTATCTGTTCTCAAACTTTCCTGTTTTGATGGTTAGAAATTTAGTTTTAATTTCCAACCTAAATAGTTACCCCTTTGTTAGATCTATTTTATTAATACAAGGGCATTTCTTGTATTCTCCCTTAGTCATCTCACTAAGCTGAGCATACCAAATCTGTTTGTTGTCTCTTCATAACGTTCTTGTAGTTGCCCTACTACCACCAATTCCAGTGTGAGTTCGTGTTTCTTGAATGTAATGGACCAGAACAGCTCAGAATAACGTCATTAGTAATTCCTTATTTCTGTGAGAGTACTTACCAGATATATCCTAGAATATTATCTGTGTCATTATTGTAGCCACATTATAATATATTGTTTTCTATTGGTAAGTATCAACAAGTGCAAATTTTACGTTGTATTACTAGATTTATGCCTTATTATTCTGATCGTTCCTTTATTGTTGATTGGCTTGTCATCAATGCTTCCCAGTTGTCGGCTACTATTAACTCACGCTCTGTAATGTGGTTGAAAAAAACGTGAGGAAATTTGAATTCCGAGACTGATCCTTGAAAAGCTTCACCTAGTGACTTTCCTTGTTCTACGTAATTCTTTTTGGATCATGGCAATCATCTTCACTTTGGCAATTTATCCACTTATGGTTCCTGTATCAATAACTTTCTCTGTGTTGACTAATTTTTCATGTGAGACTGCATCAAATTCTTTTAAGTTATTCAGATATATTTGTCTTTCCTTTGTTTTTAAAAAAAATAAATTTGTTGTGTAATTACATTTTTTGTGTGTTCTCCCACATACTGTCATGCTCTATTTTTGAAGAAAAAAATTTCAGAAGTCTTGCACGCTATTCAGTTCAATCTAATAGACTTCCTGGTTTTAATTTGAAATTTACTTTATATTTTTCACTAGATCTGTTGTTTTGTACGTTGTTTCTTTCATAGCTATGTTATGGAGATTATCTTGAGTTAGTAAAAACTTGGGTATTGCTTCCATTGTGAATCCTGTCATTCCTTTTACTGAAATGTTTTTCATCTTGCCTTTGTCATGTTGTTCAAAACCTTAATTCTTATAGATATATGGGGGGGAGAAAAGTTAAGAGTATTTAGTATGGAGCCAGTGCATGTATCACTTCATCTCAATACTGTTCTCACTGCTTGACAGTCTTGCTTTTCGTATTTTCTTACGGCTAAAGAACTTTTGCTGATCAGCTGACTCGGTAAGGTCAAGCTTGGCTTTTGGCCATTCTAGCTTGGTATTTACATTTCCAGATCTTAGTTTTCTATGTGAATTTATCCTTTTTCTATTTCCTGTTTCTACTTTTTCCTATTGTTTTTTGTTAGAATGATACCCATTTAGGACATGAGTGCTAATAAGATTAGTGAGGGACTGTGCAACTTTGTGTGTTAATCATTCCATTTTAATTGTCATCTGCCTCATTCTTGTTGATTCAGAGTTTATCCTTAATTACTCAGTCCCAAAAGTAGAAGACAGTTAGAAGCTAAATAACCTTTAAAGACGTGTGTAAATTTTGCATAAATCACTGTGAAAGATGCTGCTTTCTGTTTAGTGTTAAAAAAATAGAGATGTTACTTTGTGAAAGTTGGTCTGTATTTAAACCTTATTTTTCTTCTCATATTATAATTCTGGCCTAATCATTCCATAAGAAATAGTTATATTACTTTTCTGGCAAAGGTATTGTATTAAATTATATTAGCTTGTTTAAACACATGAGAGAATAATAATAATTGGTAGCATTCAATACAATTTCAGTTGCGGCTTGTTTCACGGTGATTTCTGAGCTTAAAAAAATGTTGATTTCTTCCTTGTTTACCAGCATCAAGAACAAGTGCTTAATGATACAGTGGATGGAAAAGAAATCTACAATACAATTCGTCGCAAAACAAAGGATGCTTTTTATAAAAATATTATCAAAAAAGGATATCTTCTGAAAAAAAGTGAGTTCTGTTTGCTTCTGTGAAATGTTTTTTTCTAAAAAATGCAGATATGGATGCATGTTTTGTATAGTATTGGTACTAGTGGAGGCAAAATTGAAGTGAGCAAAAGGTGGTAGAAAGTCTGTAAAGGGTATGAAAGGTTCTTTTTCCTTAAGAAGTACATAAATATAAAGACATAATATATAAAATGACACGCAATATAAAGATGTTGATTGGCAGTTCTTTCTGAAAAAATCAGAAAACAGCACAAAAACTAAGCGCCTTTTTCCAAAGGTAACATTCAGAATCATTAAATGAAATGCATTTTCATAAAATGTATTCACATTTCAGATGATCACAGGATGTTAGGTCCCGGTCCAATTGTTGTTCCGGGAGGGGTTCGTAATGATTAAAGAGAGCTGGATTAATGTAAATCAGTACTTTCATTGGAGACCAGAGCTAGTTTAATTTTGTTATTCCAAGTGAGGTAATATGTTTAATTTAAAAATGTATATTCTGGCGTACAAGGTACATTGAGACTTTTTTAAGGTTCTAGCATTGATACCATCAACATTGCATAGAATAATTGGATTAAAAGCTGCCTGACTCATCTCAATATATCCCTGAAGAATTACTATTTAGCAAGATTTTGAAGTTCTGAGGAAGCTAGTTCCTCTCCAAGTATCATGATTTTACTTTTTCTGTTTCCACTAAAGTTGATTTTGAAAAAATAAAAAAAAAAAAAAAAAGAGTAATAACATTTCTGCATATGACAAAGTAGCTAAAACAATAAGTACTAGATAGTGATTTGGATAGCAAGAAAAAGTGAGAAGGAAGGTAAGCATTTCAATGTAGCCAAATTTAAAAGACGCATTCAAAGGAAATTCAGAGGAAAACTAGATCCTCTGAATAAAGCAAGGAAAGCATCTCTTCTCTTGAGAGTGCTAATTCTGAGAGAAGGTGTAGAGGGATGTGGTCGGGTGGGGAATCAGCTGAGAATGAACTTGAAGTGAAAATCTTTACCTAAAAGGGATAATGATAACTTTAAAAGTGCAAGTAGGAGTACTGAGTAGGTGTGGAGAGATGCACATACCTGCATACAGAACAGAAATTTAATAAAATCAGTCTCCCATCTAGTAGAGTATAATAACTGTATGTTAAAGTTAGTTTTCCAGAACAGTAAGTACTAGTGCTTTATTATGAAGGGCTGTGGTGGATAAATTGGATCGCTTACAGCATCACACGTTATTTGCAGACTGTATAGACACAGTCTTCCCACTGATATGAACGGAGCTCATATGCACTTGCTTAATCCTGTTGAGATTAATGAAAATGTTTAGAGAACCATCTAAAATTGTACTTGAATCTGTGAAGAGGGTCTAGTTTTAGCTACATGCTGCAAAAAATTGAGTATGTATACTGATGTTATTGCTTAAGCGTGATTAACTGTCCATTGTTCTTCTGTTTGTATTTTGACAAAAACCTTACCTGCCTTCTTTTTTCTTCATTTACAAAATTTACATTTTCTTTAAAACAATATTATAACTTCTTACTTCCTTTCCTTACAGGTAAAGGAAAGAGATGGAAAAACTTGTACTTTATATTGGAGGGAAATGATGCCCAGCTTATTTATTTTGAAAGTGAAAAAAGAGCCACAAAACCTAAAGGATTAATAGACCTTAGTGTGTGTTCAGTCTATGGAGTACATGATAGTTTATTTGGCAGGTAGGGCACTGTCTTTTAATTCTTGTACATGCCGCAGGACAGTTTACTACTAGTTTGAGGGATATACACTAATGAACAGACTGGCACAATAAGCTTGCTTTTTTGACACCTGAGCCCTGGTAACTGTCCATGTGTGGTTTTTTAGCTTTTGCTAATTATGAAATGAAAGCATTGTGACTCTTGGTTCACGTTGCATTTTATTCCATAGATGGTGTAGATTGCAAGAGCATATGTAGACAGATTTAACTGATTAATGGTAACTTGTTAAGCCATGGCAACTTGATTGCTAGCAACAACTTCTAGTAAGAAATTTTAGAACTTCTTCTTAAGATTTTATCATGCAATATGATGTGATAATGATTTGACCTTTTGCATTGTCATTTTTCAATATTGTGTATTAATTGTTCCACATTTCGTATTACAGGCATTAAAAAGATTACGAAGCAACTGTATTGAGGATTTTAATCCTATTGAACCAAGAATTGATAAGATCAAGAATTTTGTCAATTCCAAAAGATCTGCATTCTTTTGTTGATAGGTATTAGAAAGCTAAATTAGTTAGATAACTTATCAGTGCTTTTCTATTTAAGAATCAGTAAGAATGAGATTAGACCAACATTAGAGCAGTAAGTTAGTCCATATAAGCAAACATTTTACAAATTATTTTTGTAAGAAAATTAGATTCAGAGATAATTTTCAGTTTCATTTACTGTACTAATTTTGGTTATTCAAAATATGTCAACTGCAAGTGATGTGATTATTGGCAAAGAAGTTGAGAATCAAAACACTTTCTGATATCATTGGTAACTAAGATGAAAGAGGTCACATCTTTTTTTTCATTAATTACAAAAAAATGCACAGTCCTGTGTGATATAGAAGAAAAAGATGCATTTACTCCTACAAATGTTATTATTTTTTCATAACAGATAGAAAAACACATTAAACAGAAGCTCTGGTTATTCCATGCATCTTAATATTTATTAAAAGTATTTAATCAACTTTAAGTCTTTTCACAGAGATAATGTGAAGATAGACGTTTAAAATAAGTGGCATTTCTTAAGCTGCAAAGATCTGGTGTTCTTGTACCATCTGATTTTTATACACTTCTCAATCATTTTGAAAAATCTACTCAACTATTGCAATGAGGAGCCATAGATACAAGAGTACCATTTTAAAAAAAAACAAACTACTGAAATGTTCCTCATGTAAGTTGGCAATTATGTCAGAAACTTTGGTGTAGACTGTAAACAAGGAACATTTTGGTTAATGGTGACTGTCTGTTAAGCAGCTTCTAAGAAACACTGTACTGTGGGTTAAAATGTAGTTGGATAATAAGTAACGCTGAAAATGTGGGTAGAAGGAGATGCATGGTTGCACCTACTTGGGAAAGTTGTTGGTGAAGAACTGTACCTGAGACAAAATTCCTCTTATATTTTAAGTAGGTGGTAAAAACTACCTTTCCTCTTTTATCAGAAGTACAGCAAGGGCTGTATCTTTGCATGTCTTTGGTGAAAATGATTTAAGTAGCCCCTGATGTGGCTACTTCTTGCCCCTCTCCCCTCCCCCCCCCAATCCTCCTGTGGGCATGGCCACAAAATGCCATGCCAGTATTTCTCTAAGCAATGGATAGGGGGAGGGGGCGACTGAAACTTCACTTGCAAGTGAAGTAAGATCCTTCATGTAACCCTGCGTTTGGGAGAACTAAATTCCCTTGAACGTAATGTGAGAGGCCGTAAATCAAGTGTGCACTTTAGCTTGTAATGTAACAGTACAAAATATTTTTGATACTTCTTGACAAATGAGTGTAGATACATAAAATGGTGAAGATGTTATAATTGCATTTAAAGCTTTAGAAGTTTATATCACACATATTCAATGATTAGTATGTGATCCAATACACGTTTTATTGGTTCTGAGAGCTGTGGAACATGTTCAGATAAGGAGTTCCTTATGTTAATATAGTTTCCTGAAGTCCTAAAACAACAAATCCATAATGCGTGATTAAATGCATATTCAGTACAAACTGTTCCAAGTTTCTTAAACATTCTGAAACAAACTAGTTGAACTGCAGTGCAATTTTATTGAAATTACATAATTCATTCAAACCAAAATGCACTTTTGAAGCATGTAGAAACTTTTCTTGTTGGGGTTTTTCCTGTTTCCAAGTATGATGATGCTACATTTTTGTTTGTTTTTAAGGCCGAACTGTTTTCAGATAGTAGTTCAGCACTTCAGTGAAGAGCATTACATCTTTTACTTTGCAGGAGAAACTCCAGAACAAGCACAGGTGAGAGCTTTTGTTGGTAAATATAATTTTAAATTTTTTGTTTTGTAGTGTTTAATGATATTATCCTTCTCTAATAGAAAGCAAATGTACCACAGATGGTGGCTATGCCTCCATTAGCAAATATAGACCATGCAGTAGTAGCAGATCTGTAAGGGAAATAGTTGGTGCTGAGAATCCAGCACCTACATTACCTGCGCTTTAGGATTTTTACTTTGGACAAGTTCTGGTCCCACAGACTGAACTTCCATTAGTTTCCATTAGATATTTCTGGATAATATCTTTTGGAATAGTTCAGTCAAAAAAAAAAATTGTTTGCTCTCCAACACTCTTCCATGTAATGAACCAGAGCATGGTAAATGGGAGTTTTGCTTCAAGAGCACATTCCTGATACGAACTAAAATGCTAATGCAGGTATGCCCACCAATTAGAATCTATTGGGCCTTTTACAGTTATTTGTCCTGTTCATAAATTGGTCATTGTTTACAGTCTTAGGCCCTGATCTTGCATGAAAAATAAGTGGTTTAGTGGGGTTTTTTTGTTTTACATTGGTATCGTTTAGTTGTTAGCTCTCTAGCAGTTAATGTTTGCTGTTTAAGAATTGTAGGAATGGAGTCTAATTCCTAAAAGTCACTTACCAACAGGAGAGCATATGGAAGATGTGACAAAGTTCTTATTCATGAAGTTGTTTTGGTATTCCAGAGCTCTGAAATATACTTGTTGTGTCAGAAGTTAAGCTATGCATTTGATTTTATTTAAGAATGTGTAGTAGGCAGAATATCCAGTCCTGTTTTCTGAACACTTGGTATAATCTGCTTTTGGTTTAATTTGCTTAACACTTAAGCTGTTCATTGCATTTATACAGAATACAGGGTTTTCTTTTATAAAATGATTCTGGTTCAGGCAAGTCAGATGTTTTACTGATACTTCTGTTCTCAGAAGTTACAGCTGTCTGTACCTTGTAACATTTCACAGAAGAATAGTTTTGTTGGTATATTAAGGAAAACTTGATGGATTTCATATAGTGTGGTAAATATCAAAGCAGCTGTCCAATGGATTGCATGTTGTCTGAGGTTTGTACAAATCATTAAGTGAATGTAATGTAGAGTGCAGCCTCATATGCTAGTGTCATTGTGCATACTGTGGTGCTGCTGTAAACTTTGGCATTTAAGGGGATAAGTTTTCCTGTTAGGAGGGGGAATAAAGATGACTTTGTATCTAGGAAATATTTAGATTAATTTAGAGTATTTAGTAGGTTCTATGGATCTTTATTTCCTTTTCCTTATGTAAATAAGAAAGCAAGCTAATAAAAATGTGATGCATAGTTGACAGTTCTTCCTTTTGTGGAAGGTTTTGAAAGCTTAAACTTTACTCAGTGGTTTACCTGAGAATAGCTGCAATATAGAATATACCTGTATTTTAAAAATGTGGAAGGTAGTGTAAAGGGTAAGAATGAAAATATTTTTTTCTTTAATGGTATTATTAAATTGTACTTTGAGAGTAGGTAGTAGATCTTTGAGCTACACTTTTATAAATGTTAGTCAAAGCCTAAATTTTGTGCTTCATAAGAGCTTACAAAATTGGGGGGGGGGGGGGGTGGTGAAAACATGGGAATGAGGCTATAGCATATCTTCCACCTTCCAAAGTATCTACTCTGCTTTATGTATTTGTGAGCAGAGAGAATGGGGGTGTAGGTTATACTTCTTGGTGTTTCTCTGTTAATGCTGCTTTGTTTTTTGTTTGAAGCATATGGAGTAAAATACAACTGCAATATAAAAATAGAGGAGAGAATGTTCAGAACAGTTTGAGTTGTTGACTGTTATTTTCTCAGAAGTGACTAAGTCTTTCTTCATTTTATATACAATTTGTATTTAATTCAATATAACTAATCTGGAAAATTGATAAAGGTAACACTGTATATCCATTAGTAATGCTTGATATTTCTAAAAGAGAAACTTTCAAATTTGCAAATGTTTATGTTTTACTGAGAAAGATATGAATTTAGCTTTGCTATTCAAATTTTCATACTTTGAATTGCATACAAGTTGGTTCTTTGTAAGCTAAAGAAACAACTTCAGATACTTCAATGTATTATTTTTTTTTAGACATCTGCTCTACTGCAAGAAGCTGAATCTGACTTTTTGTTACACTGTTTTGTGCCTTTCTCTCTTAGGACTGGATGAAGGCTCTGCAGATGTTTTGCAGTTTAAGAAAAAACAGTCCAGGGACATCAAATAAACGTCTACGTCAGGTGAAGCTATATAGATGCGGGGGGGGGGGGGGAGAGGTTGTCTCCTTGTTGCAAAATGATGATGATGCATCTCAGAACTTTCCTTTCAACAATAATAAATCATGCATGTACTTTCTTTTTCTTGGAGTTGTGCAGTACCTCTGGTAAAACAACTGGAATCCCTTCCACTTTATTATAATATCTATATACACAAAGAACAAAATGGTTTTAGGCAATTGGCAGATGCTTTCCTAGGTATTAATTTCTGACCACATTTGAGTAAAAGTGTCAAGAATTCAGCATTTGTATTGTCTTAACTCTTACAATTCACCAGATTTGAGAGACTTATGTCACACGTAACCAAAATACTAGCATAACTAATATTATTCATTTTTCAGTGACAAATACATACTTAACTGTGATTATGGCATAATTTATTTTGGTCTCTTGAGAGTACTGTTGTGGCCAGAACCTCTTTCAGAAGTAAAGGACAGATAGTTATAAATGGCTAGATCAGTGATGATTGGAGAATAATAGGAATCAAGAATCCCTGGTATCCTTGAATGCTACGAATGTTGGAAGTAGCTGTTTTATCAGTCTATGGAAAAAGGAATAAAACTTTTTTTCAGGAAATGCAGAATTATTCTGTAGTCAACATTAAAGATCATTGAATACTTCTCAAGAACCAAACTAAATTAGGTAAATTGATATTTGAACTGACAGAAGAAATTGGGAGCCACAAAAGCGAAGCACGTACAGAGTGATCATCTAAACTAATTCTATACTTCCAAAAGCAAAGAAAATGTTAGACTGCATGAAGGAAAAGAAAAGAAAAGAAAAAAGAAAAGAAAAGAAAAGAAAAGAAAAAAGAAAAGAAAAGAAAAGAAAAGAAAAGAAAAGAAAAGAAAAGAAAAGAAAAGAAAAGAAAAGAAAAGAAAAGAAAAAAGAAAGTAGATGCTATTTAATATTTATGTTATTCTCATTTAGGATACAGTTAGTTTTGATCATCTTATATCAAAATGCATAAAGGAAATGAGAAAATTATTTTTATTATAGACTGGAATGAGTAAAAGAATTTCCAAGTAAATAAGTGTGGGAAGTATTGAACTATTTAGAGAGGTGAAAAGTATAAAAAGCATGAATGATAAAGGTAAATAAAGTGTATAAAGATCAAAAATCATACTTCCATGAGTGTCTTATAGAAATTATATCAGTTTCAGGGATTCTTGAACTGTCATTTGAAACTTCTGGTACTGAATATTTGGATTTAAATGGAGTTTTGACCTGATCAAGTATGATATTTCCTGTATTTGTCTAAATTGACTTCAGTTGATATCAGTAGATATTTGATTAAGCTATGAATTGCATGCAGTTCAGAAGTTTGTAAAATAGTAGACTGTTTAAAATGTATTTAATGTAAATGATTTTAGAGAGTTCACTTCTCATTTTATGGAAATTGAGTTTCCAAGTGCTATTATTTTGAGAATCTGTACTACAGACTAATATCTTCCTTTTAACAGGGAGAAAACAGTGCAGTGTGTTAAACAAGGGAATTTTACATAATCTACTGTTGTTTAGAATAGAATAGAACATTTCAGTTGGAAGGGACCTACAAAGATCATCTAGTCCAACTGCCTGACCACTACAGGGCTGACCAAAAGTTAAAGCATGTTATTAAGGGCATTGTCCAAATGCCGCTTAAACACTGACAGGCATGGGGCATCGACCACCTCTCTAGGAAGCCTGTTCCAGTGTTTGACCACCCTCTCGGTAAAGAAATGTTTCCCAATGTCAAGTCTGAACCTCCCCTGACACAGCTTTGAAACATTCCCATGCGTCCTGTCACTGGATACCAGGGGGAAGAGATGAGCACCTCCCTCTCCACTTCCCCTCCTCAGGAAGCTGTAGAGAGCAATGAGGTCACCCCTCAGCCTCCTTTTCTCCAAACTAGACAAACCCAGAGTCCTCAGCCACTCCTCATAGGACATGCCTTCCAGCCCTTTCACCAGCTTTGTTGCCCTCCTCTGGATGCATTCAAGTACCTTCACATCCTTCTTAAATTGTGGGGCCCAGAACCGCACACAGTACTCAAGGTGAGGCCATGCCAACACTTAATACAGCAGGATAATCACCTCTTTTGACTGGCTGGTTATACTGTGTTTGATGTACCCCAGGATGCGGTTTGCCCTCTTGGCTGCCAGGGCACACTGCTGACAGGTATTGAGCCTAATCTGTTAGGAAAGCACCAAATATGGCATTGTGTTTGGACTTGTCCAAGGCTCTTACCCAAGATACAATTCTTTGACTTCAGTAGAATTTTTTATGCATAGAAAAGTTAGTACTTGCAAATCTTAATGTCTCATAGTGATGGTTTTAAAATTAAAAAATAAGATGAGTTAAAACTATGGTGCTGGAGGTTTATTTTCAAGTTATTTGAGTTGCTCTTAATTTTACTGGTGCCTCTTAAAATCTTGTTCCATTATTCCTTTTCCCTGCTCTTTCTATTAGGAAATTATATTTTGTATTTAATATTTATACCTTACATTAAGCCTTCACATGGGGGGAATTCCATTCTTTCTTTTTTAAAAAAAAAGGAAATAAATTTTGTGTATTTTCTTTAGGTCAGCAGTCTTGTTTTGCATGTAGAAGAAGCTCATACGCTCCCAGTAAAACATTTTACTAATCCGTATTGTAACATCTACCTGAACAGTGTCCAGGTAGCAAAAACACATATCAGGGAAGGGCAGAACCCTGTATGGTCAGAAGAGTTTGTCTTTGAGTAAGTCTTAATCTTATTGAATTACTGAATTTCACTTGTAAGTTGCATTGCATTTAAGATTCTTTATGCTGTACTCTTTTGAATGTGCTTTTTAAAAATGCTGTATGCATGGTTATATGGCAGCTACCTTTTAGCCACAAATGCATGGGTAGAATTTTATGTATGCATATAAGTATCTTTGTTAATATAATTGTCTTTGGCTGATCATGAGAACTCAGAATAGAAATAACTTTAGAATAAGTTTAAATGTTGGCCAAGTATAGTATTAATTAAGGCTTTCTGTCTTTTCCCCTAGCGATCTTTCATCTGATATTAATAGATTTGAGATAAGTCTTAGTAACAAAACAAAGAAAAGTAAAGATCCAGATATATGTAAGTATTTTTCTGTAAAAGATGCATATATATTGCAACAATGGATACAATTTTCATTGCTCTTGTCAAACACTGTCACAAGAGAATTAAGTATATTCTGTGATTACCATACAACTGTATTGGTATGTTTTGGATGTCTGTTACTAACTCTACATTAATGTTTTTACAATAAGAACAGAACCTGCATGATTTTAGTAGTAAAATGCACAGTAATCCAGTCTTATGTATCTGATGGCTTTTTTAGCTCTATTACAATATACCTATTATGTTATACCGTGACCATGTTTACCGAAAAAAAAAGAGAACAGAGAAGCTGTCAGAATGAATCTGCTCCATAAAATGTTACATTCCACTAAGATAATTTCTTTAATGTTTTAAACCGAACTGTATGGAATATTTTTTATCGTTTTCAGGGGGTTTTGTCGCTTCCAGTGAGAAAGAGGGAGGAAAGGTAGTACTTTCCTCACTTAAAAATAAATAAAAATTCAACTTGACAGTCTGTAGAAAAAAATTTACCTCAGTCCTGTGTCATCCTGTTCTTCCCCCCCATTCTCTCTCATCTGTGTTCCCAAGAATTTACTTTCCTCCTCTTATGTACACAGCTTCTTCAAAACCAAACCAAACCCAAACCAAACCAACCTCCCACACCCCCTGCCCAAGATTTGTTCCAAGTACTTTTCTGTTGTGTTCAGACCTGTCCCAAAGCCTGGCACAGTATTTATAATCTGTTGCTGTTGGTTTTGGTTTGCATGTATTGTGTTACTGGCCTGTTATGTTTGCCTCGGTGTCAATTTCTTTCTCTTTTTTCCCCTCTCAGATAAGAGATTTGTAGGGAAACTTTGACCAAAGTAGAAGAATTACTTCTAAAACTGAATGCTCTTGCAGAACCTAATTCAATTTCAAAACTCTTGCCCTTTCCTCTGACTAAAAAAGTTTCTGTATAGCAGAAGGAAAAAAAGATGTATTTCCTTTGACAGACAAAAGGACTTTCTAATTGCAGTTGTGACCTTGCTCTTGCACAGTTCTATTCATTTGAGCTAGAAAATTCTTTATCAGGGCCACAGCTTTGGTTAGTAAAAGAACCCTTCAAAGGCTAATTCATGAATGGAATACTTCAGTAACTTCTTTTAAAGTGTTTTTGTAGTTTCCTTCTCTCTGTCCAGATTAAGGAGATTGTGCTACCTTTATATGTATCCAACTGGTGGAAGGTTATAGATTGTTTCCTTATTTAAGTCAAGAGAACTGGCAATGTTTCTTGATTATGGTTAGGTAGACTCTTAGAACATAACAAGTCCTTTCATTTTGGGATAAGAATTAGACAATATCAACTTGAATCAACAGGCATCTCTGCCTACATCCCCATTGTCGTGGTTTGGGCCGGGTTGGCCAATGACAAGACGACAGATGCTCTCCCCCACCTCTCACTCCAAGGAGAGGAAGAAGAGAGTTTAAGAGATCTATGAGTATAGAAAAAAACTGAACTACTTGAATGAAATATTAATAATAAAATAAAATTGAAAGAATTAAATAGATACAGTATATATAAATATATACAAAACCCTATCAAGCTCCCAGGGAGGTGTCACTGTCAGGCACTGGGGACTCAGAGACGGATGGGAACTGGATTCTAGATCTTGATTCAGGAATCGATGGATCGGGATCAAAGGTAGACCAACAGACAGGGTCCTCCTCAGATGTGAGTC
This sequence comes from Numenius arquata, assembly GCF_964106895.1. Lineage (NCBI taxonomy): Eukaryota > Metazoa > Chordata > Aves > Charadriiformes > Scolopacidae > Numenius > Numenius arquata. The sequence continues at coordinate 4,268,971 of NC_133615.1, forward strand.
ACCGAAGAGAACAAACCATTGATGAAGCCAAGCAATTGAAGAAGAGAACCAACCCTTTGATTCCTCAGCTTTTATACTGAGCATGGCAGATGGGATGGAATACCTTATTGGTCAGTTTGGGTCACCTAACCTGTCCACTCCTCCCCACAGGTACGACTGCTCCACAGGGTAAACAACGAAGTCAGCTGACCCTATTGTTCCCACAGCAACAAATATAAGCATGAGCCTCTCTCACTGAACAGAAAGTAGGCTTGGCTCCACCCCAAACCAGGATACTCATCCCTATTGAATATTTGAAGTATACGGGGGGAAAAACTGAGGTAGAAGAGACCTTATCCAACATCCCTGTGTGCTGTGTTGCCTAAAGCCTTAACCTCTCTAAAGGAAGGAAAATGGATTGGTTACCTTTCTTAAAATTTCTCCTTTGTAGCCAGTTATTAAATGTGGATTGCTCTGAAGTGGGACTAACGTGAGGCTCATCTTCCCAGATAACCCAGGTGGTCAACTTTTCTACTTGTTTTTCCTGTCATATAAACCAGATTGAGGGCCCAAAAATCTGATGCTGGTTTCACTGTGTTTTCACAGAATGGTAGGGGTTGGACGGGACCTTTCAAAGATTGTCTAGTCCAAGCCCCCTGCCAATCAGGTTCACCTAGAGCAGGCTGGACAGGAGTGCATCCAGGCGGGTTTTGAAGATCTCCGGAGAAGGAGACTCCACAACCTCTCTGGGCAGCCTGTTCCAGTGCTCTGACATCCTCAAAGGAAAGAAGTTCCTCCTCATGTTCAGATGGAATTTCCTGTGTTCCACCTTGTGCCCATTGCCCCTTGTCCTGTCACTGGGCACCACCGAGAAGAGCCTGACCCCATCCTCTTGACACCCGCCCTTTAGATATTTACAAGCGTTGATAAGATCCCCTCTCGGTCTTCTCTTCTCCAGGCTAAACAGACCCAGGTCTCTCAGCCTTTCCTCATCAGAGAGGTGCTCCATTCCCTTGATCATCTTTGTAGCCCTCCACTGGATTCTTTCAAGTAGTTCCCTGTCCTTCTTGACCTGGGGGGGTCCAGAACTGGACACAGTACTCCAGGTGCGGCCTCACCAGGGCGGAGTAGAGGGGGAGGATGGCCTCCCTCAACATGCTGACCACGCTCTTGTTAATGCACCCCAGGAGACCATTAGCCTTCTTCGGCACAAGGGCATATTGCTGTCTCATGGTCAACTTGTTGTCCACCAGGACTCCCAGGCCTCTCTCTACAGAGCTGCTTTCCAGAAGGTCAGCCCCTAACCTGTACCGGTGTATGGGATTATTCCTCCCTAGGTGCAGGACCCTATACTTGCCCTTATTGAATTTCATCAGGTTCCTCACCGCCCAACTCTCTAGCCTGTCTAGGTCTCGCTGAATGGCAGCACAGCCTTCTGCTGTGTCAGCTGCTACTCCCAGTTTTGTCATCAGTGAACTTGCTGAGGGTCCACTCTGTCCCCTCATCCAGGTCGTTGATGAATATATTGAACAAGAGTGGACCCAGTACTGACCCCTGGGGAACACCGCCAGCTGCAGGCCTCCAACTGGACTCTGCACTGCTCATCACAACTCTCTGAACTCTGCCACTCAGCCAGTTTTCAGTCCACCTCACTGTCCACTCATCTAATGCACACTAAGCTTACCTATGAGGATGTTATGGGAGACAGTGTCAAAAGCCTTGCTGAAGTCAAGGTAGACAATGTCCACTGCTCTCCCCTCATCCACCCAGCCAGTCATTCCATCATAGAAGGATCGGTCAAGCATGATTTCCCCTTGGTGAATCCATGCTGACCACTCCTGATGACCTTTTTTTCTTCTACGTGCTAAGAGATGACATCCAGGATGAGCTGTTCCATGACCTTTCCAGGGATGGTATTGAGGCTGACTCAACTGTAGTTTCCCGGGTCCTCCTTCTTGCCCTTTTTGAAGACTGGCATGACATTGGCTATCGTCCAGTCCTCAGGCACCTCTCCTGTTCTCCATGACCTTTCAAAGATGATGGAGAGTGGCTTTGCAGTAACATCTGCCAGCTCCCTCAGCACTTGCGGGTGCATCCCATCAGGGCCCATGGATTTGTGGGTGTCAAGTTTGCCTAAATGATCTCTTCCCTTATCCTCCTTGGTCGAGGGAGAGTCTTCCTTTCTCCAGGCTCTCTCTCCTACCTCCAGGGTCTGGGATTCCTGAGGGCCGGCCTTAGCAGTAAAGACTGAAGGAAAGAAGGCATTCAGTAGCTCCGCCTTCTCTGCATCTTTGGTCACCGAGGCACCCACCTCATTCAGCAGCAGGCCCACATTTTCCCTAGTCTTCCTTTTACTGCTGATGTACTTGAAGAAGCCCTTCTTCTTGTCCTTGACATCCCTTGCCAGGTTTAATTTCAAGTGGGCCTTAGCCTTCCTCGTTGCATCCCTGCATATTATGACAACGCTCTTACACTTCCCCCAGGTGGCCAGTCCCTTTTTCCACATTCTGTAATCTTCCTTCTTGCATTTGAGTTTTTCCAGAAGCTCCCTGTTCATCAAGTGCAGGTTTCCTGCTTCCCTTGTCTGATTTCTTGCCCCTAGGGATGCACCGATCTTGACATTGGAGGAAGTGGTGCTTACATATTAACCAGCTATCTTGCATCCCCCTTCCTTCTAGAGCCTTAGCCCATGGGATTCCTTGAAGTACACCGTTGACAAGGACAAAGTCAACTCTCGTGAAGCTCAAGGAGTTCCTTTTCTTTCATTGTAACACACAAAACTAAATACCAAAATGATTCAAGTATATGAGGGCTTTTTTTTTCTGTTTTTTTGGTGGGTTGACCTTGGCTGGATGCTAGGTTCCCACCAAGACCTTCTCTCACTCCCCCTCCACAGTGGAACAGGGGGAGAAAATAAGATGAAAAACTCATGGGTTGAGATAAAGGCAGTTTAATAGAGAAAAGCAAAGGCTGTATGCGGAAGCAAAGGAAAACAAAAAGATTTATTCTCTACTTCCCATCAGCAAGTGAAGTCTGGCCACTTCCTGGGAAGTAGGGCCTCAGTATACGTAGCGGTTGCTTTGGAAGACAAACGCCTTAATAACGAATGCTCCCCCTCCTCCTCCTTTCTCTTAGCTTTTATTGCTGAGCACAACATCATATGGTATGGAATATCTCTTTGGTCAGTTTGGGTCAGCTGTCCTGGCTATGTCCCCTCCCAACCTCTTGCCCACCCCCCCCCGCTGGCCTTTGGGGGTGAGGAGTTTGGGAGACAGCCTTGAGATGCTGTGTGAGCACTGCTCAGCAGTAGCCAAAACTGGTTTGTTATCAACACGTTCTAGCTACAAATACAGAGCACACCACTATGAAGGCTGCTATGGGGAAGGTTAACTCCATCCCAGCCAGACCCAATAGAAGTATTTAAAAATATTTCTTTAGTTCTCAAGTCTTTCACCTTGAAATTTACCTGATTATTCATTCCATTATTTTTGTATTTTTGGTTTGAAAAGGTATTTCAAATATTCAGAAATTATGCTAAACACTTAGCAGCAATTCTACTTTTTTCTTTGTTTCTGTGACAGTTTGTTAATAATTTATTCAAATAAATATATAAATATGGCTTAAAAAAACCAACCACACAAACAACCACAACCAAAACCTCTGGAATATATTGTTAGATTTCATGTGTTGCTACTGAAAATTGGGATGCTCAAATTTGGTCAGACAGTCAAATCAGTAAATGTCTCAGGGCAGTTCCACATAGGGTTCAGCTGTAGTGGAAGTTCTTGTTTGGTTTTGAACCAGGATAGTTGGTTAATTTCAGATTAATTCATGTTAAAAAGAAAACATTTTTATATTAGAGGCAGTCACCTCATGCAGTCAAGTCCATAGAGCAAAATCATAGAATGGTTTGGGTTGGAAGGGACCTTAAAGATCATCTAGTTCCAAACCCCCTGCCGTGGGCAGGGACACCTCCCACCAGACAAGGTTGCTCAAAGCCCCATCTAATCTCATCTTGAACACTTCCAGGGATGGGGCATCCACACATTCTCTGGGCAACCTCTTCCAGTGTCTCACCATCCTCACAGTAAAGAATTTCTTCCTGATATCTAATCTAAATCTCCCCTCCTTCAGTTTAAAACAGTTACCCCTCGTCCTATTGCTACACTCCCTCATAAAGAGTCCCTCCCCATCTCTCCTGTAGGCCCCCTTTAGGTACTGGAAGGCTGCTATAATGTCTCCCCAGAGCCTTCTCTTCTCCAGGCTGAACAACCCCAGCTCTCTCAGCCTGTCTTCATAGGGCTCCAGCCCTCTAATCATCTTTGCGACTCTCCTCTGGACTTGCTCCAGCATGTCCATGTCTTTCTTATGCTGGGGTCCCCAGAGCTGGACGCAGTACTCCAGGTGGGGTCTTACAAGAGCAGAGTAAAGGGAGAGAATCACCTCCCTCGACCTGCTATCCATGCTTCTTTTGATGCAGCCGAGGATACAATTGGCTTTCTGGGGTGTGAGTGCACATTCCCTCTGTCTCTCCTTTCAGGCAATTTATATTTACAGTAGTGCCGCAGCTTGTTGTTGACCTTGGTGTTTGAGAATATGCAGCTGGAGGAAAAAATGGCACTGTGCTACACATTTATCACTTTTGTGGCACTGGGAAATAAGCCTAATATGGCAGGTTATAGATTTGGCTCCTTCCCTCCCATACTCTTCAGGAAATATGTGCTAAACACATTAAGTGCAAAGTATGTAGTAAACACTCTCATATAGACATGGGTGGACTTTGGACAAGGGGGAGAAACTGTGGAGCCTATCAGGCACTTGTTAATGGTAGTAACAACATGCTGTCTACCAATATGAGGTAACAGAAATAAGATGTTGATGACCCCTTCTTTGAAGAACAAAGTGTAAGAGGTTCCAGTCTTTAACAGCTCCTCACAACATGTCAGTGAGCTGTGGGTGGGAAAGCCAGGATTTAGTATGTCCATGTATTGAGCAATTTCTTCTTTGTCAACATTTAGACTTTTATTCTGAATCAGTAACTGTAAATGTTTTTAGGGTTTTTTTGGGCGACTGGATGCTTTTGGTTGGTTCTCATTGGGTTCAAGAAAGTCTTCACTGTAAACTTAAGTTCATTTCCATTCTGAGGAAAACATAAGTTTGAATCACTTTTAAGTTTGATTCCATGGTTATTAATGTTGATCACCAAAATATAAACTTGTTGCTAAATATTAATCCCTAAGCTTTATTTGCAAATAAACTATTAAGAAACCTGTCTTTTTTTTGTGCTAATGTTCATCGCGTAAAATATTCTTGGATCAAGGTTGTTGTATATAGTTCTTAACTGTGCTTGCAGAGAAGGGATCAACTATTGATTTTTTCTGTATATTTGTTATTCTATCATATTGTGCTAGACTGCAAAGTGTAAACATCCTTAAATTCTCAAATAATGGTAGTCTCTTATTGAACATAGCATTAGTTCAATATATGTTGCTGAGTAGCAGAAAGTGTTCCTTTAAAGTCTTTTAATATAAATTATGATAACAGGTATTCTGCAGTCCATATGAAGTGCTAGTATATAACCATGGGAAAAATTAAATCATCAGATTATTCTGAATCCTGTATCTGACTGTTCCTATCAATGAGATATATGCCTTATATGCGCAAGCAAAACAAGAAGGAAGCATGTTGCTCAGCTGAGGACACAGGAGCTTTGCTCAGAAGAAATATTTTGGGAAAGTAAATTGATTATCTAGTCTAAAGACAGTCCAATCCACACTTGTGATAAGTGGCAGATGATGATGATGAATTGGTTTACCCACTACTTGACTGACTTGAATGTTTTACCTTATCAGCTCCAAAGAACATGAAATATGAAGTGTGTATTAGAAATGTGATGTTATTCTGTTCCATTATCTGATTATGCAAATGATTTCCCAACATATTGATGAATTAGGGCAGTGTAAAGTCTACTAGAACTGTTCATAGGCTTTGTAGAAAAGTAAAAAACAATTGTGTGATGGTGGTTTTGATTGTGGGGTGGTGGTGTGGTTTTTTTGGGGGGGTGGGTGGGGTTGTTTTGCTTTGTTTAAATGTGAAGGACTTGATTAAAAGTAGATTTCATCAAGAGTTGTAGAAAAAGAGCATTTGCTTGGAAGTTCCAGACAGTCTGACAGGCTAAATGTGAAACTGAAACTGTGTATCGCCTCTTGGAACTTTGTGGGTGTATCATAGGTAGAATGGTGTCTCTGCAAGCATCTGGGCCCTTTCTGTGTGAAGTAACTCAGTTCAGGCGGCTATGTGCTTATTTTGGAATGGTCAGTGATCTGACTGCTACAGCTTACTAGTCAGCTGTCAGACCAAACTTTCAATTATGGTTGAATAAGCTGGTGCAGGTCATCGCTTAGTAATTTTAAGGTACCAACACCACAAAAAAGTGAATTAATTATTTTGTCGTTCTTGGTTGACTTTTGTCATTATTTGGGCAGTAAGCTGTTTTGGAATGCTTTTTTATATGGTTTGCATAAACTGTTACAGCCTTAACCTGGGAGTTCCTTCGTATTAAAGAAATACATCTGGCAACATTTGGGAAAGATGAAATAATGCTAATAATAAATACTAAAAATAGTAACAAAGTGGTTCAAGAGCAGACCTGATGGAGGTATGAGCCCAAGGCTTCAAAAGAGGACAATGAATTCTAATCACTTTACCTGTTTTAATTTTCTGATTGCTGCCTAGGTGTGCTAGGTAGCTGGGGGGGGGTGGGTGTTCCCCTATTTGGGTGTTAAAAAGAAAAAAATTCTTAATATCTGTGTGTATACATTATTTACAGAATGCTTTATATTTCAGCTTCAGTTTTCAGGAGTCTGTTAAACCATCTGTCAATATATTTGATGGCACAAATTTTGATTGTTTTTATGAATACTCTTTTGCGGAAACAAAATGATGTGCTGAAAACAAACTCTTTTTTATTCAATACTAGCACTGTTTTGCTGGAGATAACCTACTTAATGCTTTTTTCCTAAAGTGTTTATGCGTTGCCAATTAAGCCGATTACAGAAAGGACATGCAACAGATGAGTGGTTTCAACTCAGTTCCCATATACCATTGAAGGGTATTGAGCCAGGATCTTTGCGTGTTCGAGCACGATATTCTATGGAGAAGATCATGCCAGAAGAGGAGTACAGTGAGTTTAAAGAGGTATTAAGTTTGTTTCCTCAGTTTTTCTGTCAAAATTTACTTTCTCTGCTGTTTAAGAGTGATTTCAATAACACTAATAGACTTTGCTAAGTAGTATTTGTAGTGACTGTTACATTAGGACAAGTTTCTGAACATTATTCTGGTTTTCTTTCAGCTCATACTCCAGAAAGAGATGCATGTAGTCTATGCCTTATCACATGTTTGTGGACAAGATAGAACACTGTTGGCTGGCATTTTATTGAAGATTTTTCTTCATGAAAAGCTTGAGTCCCTATTGTTACGAACACTAAATGACAGGGAAATAAGCATGGAAGGTACTGTAGTAATTACACTAACATTTACTGAAACACTGGGGAGGGAAGGGCTCCCATGTCTTCGTTTCTGTCTCTTCCCTTAATTACATCATATATGAAACTGTGAACTGTGAACACAGCATATTTTTTCCTCTGCTTTTTGTTGTCTTCTTTTCCCATCTTTTCACTTTATTTTTTTCAGATGAAGCTACCACTTTGTTTCGTGCCACTACTTTAGCAAGTACACTTATGGAGCAATATATGAAAGCCACAGCAACACGTTTTGTTCACCATGCACTGAAAGAAAGTATATTAAAGATAATGGAGAGCAAGCAGTCCTGCGAGGTGATACCTTGAACTATGGGGTTTTTTTAATTTTGATTTGTTGAAATGATGATCTACTAGTTGTTTGCTTTGTAAGCATTTATTAAGCCTTTGGAAATAATTTCAATACCAGAACTGAACTGATTATGAATTTTTTCTAAATGTTAGCTTGAACAATGTTCATAGCATCACTTTTAAATAAGTTTTTTAACTCAGATTTCTTTAAATTATGTATTTATTCTTTAGCAATTGTAGGTTCTTTTTTAGCAGTTACTAAACGGCCTAGCCTAAATAACTTGTGTTAAGCTCCAGATATACTAGAAGTCAATGTCTGAACTTAGTTTCATTTAAAACTCCCTTACATTAACTGCTTGTGTTAGATCCTATTTTTATTTCTAAAACAACCCTCCTAACTTCTGTTTCACTTGGACTTAATTATGGAAAGAGGGGGGATGGTGTTCTCAGAAGACTGGATTAAAAGATATGAAAATATATGTAGTTAAAGAAAGATGGGTGGTTATGGATAGCGTTAAATGCCTGTGCTGTTTAAAGCATACCTTTTCCACATTAGTTTCCTGGCTAGCCCTTGAAGCAGATTTGTAACTTCTGTACAAGTCTGAGATTTGTACAGCAGTAGAATATTTAATTTATTTTGAAATAGTATTCAGTGTGTAATATTATCAAATTATATATGCAGTTCTATTCAAGACAAGAAACTTAATCATTTTCCCTTTTGGTTTTAGTTAAATCCCTCAAAATTAGAAAAAAATGAAGATGTAAGCACTAATTTGGCACATCTACTCAGTATACTTTCAGAATTGGTGGAGAAAATATTCATGGCTGCAGAGATACTGCCTCCGTAAGTTTGCACTCTTCTGTTCAAATTTGTACTTGAAAATTCCTGTTTGTGTGATTTACTTTGCACTGTAAAATGATGTTCTTATTGGTTATCTTATAATAATCAGTCCTAAGACTAATTTTTTTAGGGCTGTTATATGTACAGAGAAAAAAAAATAACACTTGAATGAATTGTGCTTTTTGTACATGTGGAGGGTTGATCTTGGCTGGATGCCAGGTGCCCACCAAGCCACTCTATCATTCCCCCTCCTCAGCTGGACAGGGGAGAGAAAATATAACAAAAAGTTTGTGGGTCGAGATAAGGACAGGGAGATCACTCCTGGCGTGGGGTCCTCCACAGGCTGCAGGTGGATATCTGCTTCGCTGTTAAACTCCATGGGCTGCAGGGGGACACTCTGAGGCACAGGGGTCATGGGTGGCAAGGTGTGTATTAGAACTTGGACAGGTACCTAGAGCATTTCCCCTTGGCAGTGGTATGGGACTTGAAACCTGAACAGGCATGGAATGCTATCGAAGTGGCAGAACACTTGAAGAAATGATGCCTTGTCTATATGAGAGACACAACTTCTAGCACTGTGTTGGGGCTGCTCTACCCCTACTGAACTTCTGTTCAGCTGTCGTACACCAGCACTCTGGTGATAATGGACTGGACAGAGATTGAGGCACCGACTGTGGAAAAAACTGACCTGCCAGCTCTGGTGCTCTGAAGAGAATCTCTCTTCCTCCCTGACCCTACAGGACAGTGAAGAAACTGTCCCAACAGTTCCAGCAACTTGAAGAGAATATCTTTCTCCTTACCCCTACAGTCTGGTGTCTCAGCTATCCAGAGTGCGGTAGGAAATCAGCCTTTCTCTGCTCAAGGGAAAGGGAACTATGGATGCATACCATGTGCCACCCTGTGGTTCTAGCTCTGCAACCACAGGGAAGACATGAAGAAATGGGGCATTGAACCTACTTCAAACCTAGAAGACCACATATGTGAATTACAAGGAAAGGAAAAAACCAAAAAACCAAAAAAACCAAAAAAGCTCCATCCAGAGATTACTGTTCCGGTTACTGTTGAGCAATTCCCCAGACACAGCAGAAGGGCTGATTCTCCTGATCCTAATGAAGGGACTTCTGGACTGCAATTACAGGAGTTGGGTAATGAATACTCCAACCAAGAAGAGAGAGATCCTTCCTCTGCCTGCGCAGAAGAAAGGGACAATGAGTTTTATTGGACTGTGTGGATTCGATGGCCTGGCACATCAGACCCATGGGAGTATAAGGCTTTGGTGGACATGGGTGCACAGTGTACCCTAATGCCATTAGAGTCCAAGGGGATGGAACCCATCTGGGTCAAGATTAAAGAGAACACAGGGGCAGCTGATGTTACAGTGGGGGTCTGCTACAGGCCACCTGACCAGGACGACAAAGCGGATGAGACCCTCTATAAACAGATAGGAGCAGCACTGCATTCACAGACTGTGCTCCTCATGGGAAACTTCAACCACCCCAATATCTGTTGAAGGGAGAACACAGCATGGCACAAGAAATCCAGGAAGTTCTTGGAATGTGTTGATGAAAACTTTCTTCAAATGGTAGAAGAGCCAACGAGGAGAGGAGCCATGCTGGACCTTGTCCTTACCAACAAGGAGGGGCTGGTGGGGAATGTGAAGCTCGAGGGTAGCCTTGGCTGCACTGATAATGTTGTCTTATTCAATATATTCATCAACGAATTGGATGAGGGGACAGAGTGGACCCTCAGCAAGTTCACTGATGACACAAAACTGCTGTGAAGGGACTGTGCCATGTAGATAAGTCCATACCAGAGCAGGTATGCCCCCAAAGGGACTGCAGCCCATGGAGTATCCATGCTGCAGCAAGAGCAAGGGATGTAGTTCAGTACAATGTTAAACTCTATAGCCTGGTCCAAAAGGACCAGGGGTGGAGATTGTAATGGATATATGTTTAAACTGTTGTAACCTATTGAGTTGCATGTTATAGGAAAGTTGTATGCTTTAAGAAGTACTATAACAGGAACCACCCAAACTAATGGTGGATGAGCTTTACAAGAAGCCGGGCAAGTGCAGCAGTGACCCAACCTGAGCTGGCTTTGGTGCCCAATAACTCCATGCAACACACCACCTCTCCTGTCCTGAGTGACCATCATAACAGATGGAGCCCAAAGTCATGGAATAAATGAACTCAGTGGACAATTTATGGACACTTCATGGGGGGGCCCATAGACTAAGGGAATTATATCTGTATGTATACTAAAGGATTGGAAGGGGGTGGGGGTGGTTAATGAGGATGTACTGGATAGTGTAGGACCTAAGCATGATGCAAATGGTATGGAATAAGGGGTGGAGATTTGTACTTGTTTTGGCTGGGATGGAGTTAATTTTCTTCATAGCAGCCTGTATGGTGCTGTGTTTTAGATTTGTGACTAAAACAGTGTTGATAACACACCCATGTTTTGGCAGAATGATGCTTTCACAGTGTTGAGGGTTGTTTTTTCTCTCCCCATTCTTCCCCCCCCTCCCCCCAGCAAGTAGGCTGGAGGTGCACAAGAAGTTGGGAGGGAATATAGCTGGGACAGCTGACCCCAACTTACCAAAGGGATATTCCATATGATATGACATAGTGCTCAGCAATAAAGCTGCAGGGAAAAAAGGATGAAGGGGGGTGTTTGAAGTTACGGCCTTTGTCTTCCCAAGTAGCCCTTACGTGTGATGGAGCCTTGCTTTCCTGGAGATGGCTGAACACCTGCCTGCTGATGGGAAGTAGTGAATGAATTGCTTGTTTTGCTTTGCTTGTGTGTGCAGATTTTGCTTTACCTATTAAACTGTCTTTATGTTGGCCCATGAGTTTTTCTTACTTTTGCCCTTCTGATTCTCTTCCCTATCCTGCTGAGAAGTGAGCAAGTTACTGGGTGGGGGCTTAGCTGCTGGCCGGGTTCAACCCACCACAGAATAGCACAGAAGTTTCTTTTTTGTCAGCGATGGCAAGGTTAGCATTAAAAGCTTCATTCTTTTAAGTATAGCACATTTTCTCAAGTATAAGTATCTCAACATTTTCTGAAATATAAGAGTGCTCCCATTTTTTGATAGGAGAGGACTATTGCTTAACTACTTTTAAACACCTAACTTTTATTTATAGATGCACGAATTGTTATTCATTCAGTTAAAAAGTGGGAAAAACCCATGGAAAAAAGCCACCAAACCATCATTTTTTTTCATTTTTTAAAAGGAAACACTACCTAAGAAATAATATTATAAAACATTTCATGTACATGTGAATAAGCAGAATTTTACCTGCACAAATAGAATAGTGTATTAGTCAAGGATTTTCTTTGCCATTTGTAAATGGACTGTTATAGCAGATTTTAAATTAAAGGTTATGTCTGAATTATAAACCTAGTGTTGATAACAGTTCTGCATTAAGCAGGAGATTGGACTAGATCCTTTCTGACCAGCTTTTTTATCAGTGAAGATTTTAATGAAATGATTAATTAGCTATTATTTTTACAGGACATTGAGATATATTTATGGATGCTTGCAGAAGTCTGTTCAAAACAAGTGGCCAGCTAATACCACAATGAGAACAAGAGTTGTTAGGTAAGGTACTTGTCACTTTATTCTATGCTGAAAATAACCTTTTAACATCTTATTACTGTCATACTTCAGTGTGCTTATCTATTTTTTTTCTTTTAGTGCCAAAACTTTATAGTACTTCTATAGGTTACAAGAATATTTAAGATTATCATGGTACTGGAGCATGATATCCCAATTAAGGATTGAGAGCTTGCTAGATTCTTAGTCATGCTGTTGGAGCCTCGCTAGAGGTGTAGTATAGAGTTCAGTATAGCTATACTTAATACCTTTAACTTTGAATTTACTTGTATTTTGTTAAGTTTTACAAACTAATCTAAAATATTGATTTCCTTTTTCATGTTGGTAAAGAGAAAAAGTTCTCTCAAAGTGATAGTTAACCTTTGTGATACCTCTGGAGAGCAGTGACCTCTGAAGATGATGTTCCTGTCATATGCCATCTGGGAGGACTGTGCCTTATCCAGGGACTCCTATGTAGTGTGTGTTAATTATTGGAAAAATGTAATACATGCTAAGATGAATGTCTTTAAAACGCAGACTTAACATGCTAAGGAAACTAACACCTACTCAGAAAGGTGATTGGACTGTCATTAGATTCCACTAAGGTACTATCTGCATTGGAATATATAGTTCTCTGCATCAGTGAAGACTCCCAGTGCTGATCAGTCAGAATAAACACACGGTGTTCATTTCTGAAAATAAGTACTTCTGTGCTGTCCCTCCCAGTTTTGTTTCATTTCTCTGTTCCAGCTCAATCATTCCAGAGCCTCTGTAAAAATGTTGCAGGCTACTGAACCTGGCTCTTCTGAACTGGCACTGAGTACAAAAACTCCGGTCTGCATTCATAAATCAATTGAATAAATAGTTCTTCCTTTAACACTATGTTGTCATTTAACCCCAGCCAGCAACTAGGACCACACAGCCACTCACTCACTTCCCCCCCCCTACCCAGTAGGGTAGGGAGAAAATGGAGAAAAGGAGCAGGGAATAAAACCTCGTGGGTTGAGATAGACAGTTTAATAGAACAGTAACGGAAGAGGAAAATAATAATAATAACAGCAACAACAATAGTAAAAGAATATACAAAATAAAGTGATTCAATACAAGTCGCTCTCACCACCCAATGATCGGTTGCCCAGCCCATCCCAAGCAGCAATCGCAGATTCCTGCCCCCTCGGCCAACCCCCATTTATATGCTGAGCATGATGTCTATGGTATGGAATATTCCTTTGGCCAGCTTGTTCTGTCTATGCTCCCTCTCAGCTTCTATGGGAAGCTGAAAAAGTTCTTGACTAATGTAAACATTACTTAGCAACAACTAAACCAATATGTGTTATCAACATTATTCTCATACTAAATCTCAAACACAGTAGCTACTAGAAAGAAAATTAACTCTATCCCAGCTGAAACCAGGACACACTATCAGTTGCCAGTGCAGGTCAAAAAAATCTTTGACACTGTTGTTCTAAATGATACTGAGGGTTTAAAGGTGTCAAAGCCCACATCCCTTCTACATTTGCTTTACCTTTTTTTGCAAGCCTAGTTTGCCGGTAGACCAATATCTGGCACTGATATGATTTGCTGAGGTTAATCTCCCATTGAACAGTGTCTTCCAGATGATTTGTCATTGGCTCTTGTTTATCACTTTGGCTGGAGACAGAAATTAAGATATGGGAGCCCTTCCTTCCCCAGAGTTTCAGTAAATGTTAGTGTAATTAGTACAGTACCTTCCATGCTGTCATTTAGTGTTTGGAACAATAGGGACTCAACAGTGCTCTGCAGGGGTTTTGCCTTCAAATTGAGGCTGCTCTTATCAGAGGTGTTGGGGCTAGCCTGTTGGAAGGGTGTAGAACTTAGAAGCAAATACCATGTCTCTTTTGTTCCTCCCCATCTCCAGAGAGAGCCATGTGGCTCTCCTTAAGTGGATACAGCTGACATTCAGAATTTTCCTGGCATCTCTGTTGGATACTATAAATATTTGGTCCCTTTCTCTTATCATCTTAGCCTTCTTAAGTGGATACTTGTGACTTGTCTCCAGAGTACAGGTTTTTTTGCAGCCTCCAGTGAAGAATATTATATTTTATTGCACTGTTTTTGGTCCAAGAATGATTAGATATTCAGAGACAAGTGTATAGTTTTTAAGTGTCTGGGTAGTTGCCCTTCTATATAATTCAGAAAGTGCTGCCACTTCTGTCTCATTGTAAAAATCCATGCATAGGTATTGACTCATTCTTAATTTAGACAGCTTGACCAGTGTAAGAAGCACCAAATCTTCAAAGAGAGGAGAGGAAGAGATAAAGAGATTTAGGAGTTTAGAACAAGGACTAAACTACTTTAATGAAAATATTAATAATGAAATAATAAATATTAAAAAGAAGAAAAATAATTTTAAAAAAGGTAAAAAAAGAAGGTATGCAGTGTATACAAAACCGTATCAAGCTCCCAGGATGACGATCACATCACCAGCAGGCACAAGGGAAAGTCCCAGACTGGACTCAGCAACGGACAGGAGCTGGATTCCAGATCTGGAGTCAGGAATGCACAGATTGGGATCAAAGGCAAACGAACAGACAGGGTCCTCCTCAGACGTCAGCCACTGAAGAAAGAGACTTGACCCTTTGATCCCTCAGCTTTTATACTGAGCATGGGGCAGATGGGATGGAATACCCTGTTGGTCAGTTTTGGCTCACCTGTCCTGTCCGCTCCTCCCCACAGGTGGGACCCCTCTATGCTCACCCTTCAACAGGGCATATAGCAAAGGTAGCTGACTGTGGTTGTTATAGCAATAAGTATAAGCAAGGGCCTCTGTGCATACCATTCCTTGGTATAATCAGGTCTTATCACTGTGAGAGTGAACAGTTTCTGAACAATATGCTGTTAATTTCAGAGTTTAGTTAGTTAGAAGAGGCCCAGCTAAAAAGTAAAATTACTGAACAGAAAATTGGTTCTGTTTTACCTCAAACCAGGACAGGTTCATACCCCAGTTGTCTTCAACTACAGGCCATCTACAAGAGAAAATTGATGTATGTACCATGACTTCAAAATTATTTACTTCCTCATAGCTTTAAGTTCATCTCATAGAAAATAATTTTGTTTCATGCTGGGCCAGGAGTGTTTTGTCAGCCCATAATCCATGGTTCCTGGAGAAATAGGAAATTTCTATAACAGTATCTGTTGGAATTCAAGTGTCTTGGACACATGAAAAGTGTGTTAACCTAACTGCTACATGTGTCACTTCCAATTTATAATGGGCAATGCCATCACTGTATACTTAACAAGCAAGGTAGTGCAAGGTCCACTTCCATTCTTTGGTATCGCTGTAGGGAAAAAAGTGTCTGCTGGTAGTGTCCACACACTATGAACAAAATGAGAGGTGAGTTAGATTGCTTTAGTTGGTCCATATGTCTCTTCATTTTATAGCAGTCTTTCAGAATTATGGTTGACCTGAGATGGACTTTTTTACTTCAGCTGTCAACAGAAAGTTAGATTTTTCTCATGCTAAACTGAAGGCTATTTTGGGTTTCTGTTTAATAAGTTCCTAGTTCTGCAGTCAAACTGAGCGCTTTTCCATAGCTTTCTAGATTGTCTGGGTGGCAGCAATTACTTCTGTGAGGAAAGTAGCTGATCCAGTATTATTCTTCTAGGATAATAGTGTACTGTTATCAGGATATGGATCAGTTCAAGCTGAACTAAGGCCATGTTGCTGCCAAAAGAGAGGTTCCATTCTGATTATGCGCTCTTGCTCTCCTTATGTTGGCTTGGGGAAGCGAGTGGCTGCAGGATGAATTACTTGCTGTAGTAGACAGTGGAACACTTGTGGGAGGCGGAGAGGAAGTGCTCCTCCTTTATAAAGCCAGTGTGGTCTTAGAATACAGGCTTCAGTATGGCTTTACAGTTAAGCTTTTCCCAGGTGGTTTCAGAGGTTTACCTTAATTGGGAAATCAATATGCCTGGTTTTATTTCAGTTTTTATCATAGCTGAAATCATAACAAGACATTCTTAATTAACAAACATATTCATGGAGTGCAAGCTGGTTGTTTGTCATCTGTCTCACAAAGATTTCCACACTGACTTAAATGCTTAAAGACTACATAATTTTACATTAATTCTTTAACATTATTATTGAAAAAAATACATGTTTTTCCATTTCAGTGGCTTTGTTTTTCTTCGACTGATTTGTCCTGCTATTCTGAACCCAAGGATGTTTAATATCATCTCAGGTGAGTATGCTTCAGACTGAATTCATACTTTATGTAGTAATAGGCATGAACTTACTTTAGTGCCCAATTTAGCAAAATATGAAGTCTTTTGAACACTGTGTCCAAAGTCATGTTATTGACTTTCTTCCTAAGGCAGCCAGCATATGGTTTTCACCCTCAAAGGTTAGACAGTGTTTATTCCCAGTCTTGTAAAAAAAAAAACATAACAGTGAATCTTACAGAAAAGTGGTGTTTCATAAAGAAAATTGTTGTGGGTTAACCCTGGTGGGGTGGGCAGATAAAGCACCACACAGTCGTTTGCTCACTTCCCTCCTCACCCTCAGTGGGATGGGGGAAGAGGAAAAGAAGAATAAAAACAAGAGAACTTGGGGGGATAAATGGAACAAAACAAAACAAGTGATGCAAAGGCAATCACATCACCTCCCATGGGTAGACTGATGCCCAGCCAGTTCCTGAGCAAAAGATGGCTAACACCCGTAAACCCCCCTCTTTTCCCTTTTATTGCTGAGCATGACGTTGTATGTTATGGAATATCTCTTTGGTTAGTTTGGGTCATCTGCTCGGCTGTGTCACCTCCCAGCCCATTGTGCACCCCCCAATCTATTCACCGGGGAGGCAGAGTGAGAAACAGAGGCAGCCTTGATGCTATGTAAACACCGTTCAGCAAAAGCTTTAACATTAGTGTGTTATCAGTACTGTTTTGGTCAAAAATCTAAAACAGCACCATATGAGCTGCTATGAAGAAAATTAACTCTACCCTAGCCAGGCCTCCTCAGCAGGAGGACTCCTCACACTCTTCCCCTGTTCCAGCATGGGGTCCCTCCCAAAGGAGAAAGTCCTTCACAAACTTCTCTGACATGGGTCCTTCCCATGGGCTGCAGCTCTTCATGAACTGCTCCACCGTGGGTCCTTTCCATAGGGTGCAGTCCTTCAGGAACAGACTGTTCCAGTGTGGGTCCCCCACAGGGTCACAAGTCCTGCCAGCAAACCTGCTCCAGCATGGGCTCCTCTCTCCAGGGCTTCACAGGTCCTGCCAGGAGCCTGCTCCAGCATGAGCTTCCCATGGGATCACCGCTTTCTTCGGGGGCTTCCACCTGCTCCAGCGTGGGGTCCTCCACAAGCTGCAGGTGGATATTTGCTCCATTGTTAACCTCCATGGGTTGCAGGGGGGCAACCTGCGTCACCATGGACCATGGACTGTAGGGGAATCTCTGCTCTGGTGCCTGGAGCACCTCCTCCCCCTCCTTCTTCACTGACCTTGGTGTCTGCAGGGTTGTTTCTCTCACATACTCTCACTCCTCTCCTCCTGCTGCTCTTCTGCAGCACTTGGTTGTTTTTTTTCCCTTTCTTAAGTATGTTATCACAGAGGTGCTACCACTGTTGCTGGTTGACCCAGCCCTGGCCAGCGGTGGGTCTGTCTTGGAGCCATCTGGCATTGGCTCTATCAATCAGACATGGGGGAAGCTTCTATCAGCTTCTCACAGAAGCCACCCCTGCAGCCCCCCGCTACCAAAACCTTGCCACGCAAACCCTTGTGGGAGGAAGAAAAGAAAGGCATAAACTACTGGTGGGAAAACTGTAGTACTAAAATATTGGGACGTGTGAGTTCCGCAGTTTTAAAAAGTTTGCATGTGTTATACTTCATCTTTTTGTCATCATCACCCTTCCTTTTTTTCTTTTTTGTTTTGGCAAAGATCATCCCAACCTAGATGGAATTTGGTTTGCACTGGCTGTTGTTTTTCCTCCTTCCCTCCCTAACACCTTCTCATTTTTACCTGTAAAATGGTGGTTTGGAAATAGGAAGAAATCAGAAATCATTTGTGTCAGAAACCCTTTGGGGAAAAATTTTTTCCTTTTTTGCCTTTATAGGCAGCTTTTCAAACAATGTAGCAAGTTTTCTGTCCTCCCTCCTTAAGCTATGCTAAATGAGAAGGCCTGAGTCAGTCCAAAAGTTCCTTTTCTCCCTTTAACAATTTTCATACACACTTGGAAAGCATTTAAGAACCATGGCCCTGTATATGGTGATCCTTTCTTTAGTATTTTTATTGTCTTCAGATTTGTGAGTTACATTTTTTCTAACTTGGGGACTGCATTGAGACCACTATGTCTTTAGCTGTAAATTGAGTTGTTATCCATAAATTTGTGTAATCCCTTTTAAGCTTGTCTGTAAGTGTTAGTCTTGCTTAGAAGTTCAGATAATATTCTTCACTTTTGCTAAGGTAAATTTATGGACCAATTATAGGGCTGTTAGAGCTGTTTTAAAAAAAAAAAAAAAAAAAAAGGGGGCTCTCTTTCTTTTGGAGCAAAGCTTCTAACATACTTCCTTGCTGTAATGGGGCAGAAAGGGGGAAGAGAAATATTCTGAAGGCTGGGTGTATAGAGTTCTGTTTCAGTAGCAACGTGCCTATCCTGTTACCGCAACAACTGTTCTCAAAAATCTTTACTGAAAAAGTTAAGTCCTTTTTTTCAACCTTCTTAGTTTACACTTAGTTTAATACACTTCTTTGGATCAATTCTCTTCACCTGAACTTCCCCATTCTAAGGCTAGTAATGTTTTCCAGCACTGCTTCTTCAAAGGGATGTACAGTACTAAGCACTAGATGCTATGAACACATGAGATTAGTTGTATGACAAATGCCTCAGTCTAAGCTCGAGCTATGCCTAAAAAGTTGGAACTTATTATTTAATTAATTGCAATGCTGAGCGGGAAAGGGGGCAGAAAGACAGAAGATCAAAACATACAGATAGACAGTGAAGAGTCTATAGCATTCTTATGAAGCACCATGAAATTTAGAGTTTATATACTAAACATGTCAATTTTGGAACATTTAAATGGCCTGTAAGTGGAAAACCAGATTTGACCATAACTATTTAAAAAAAAACAACAAAAACCCCTATGCTTAATAATAATCTCTTAGTCAGTTAAAACAGCTTTTGCCAACAAGTGTTTGTACCAGGAATTTCTAGCATTTGATTTGTGCAGTAAATAACTATACTTTCATGGAAATACAAGCCATGATTGCATGCAATGTTAGTCTATTTTCCTGGTACTCGTAATTTAAAGTATAACTTGCATAACAATGCAGAACCTACTTATGTGGGTATATGCAAATAAGGAAAAGGATAAACTTAATTATTTTATTAGATTCTAACAACAAATCTTCCTTTTAACAGAGCTGTTCAATTTTTCTGAAAAGGCTTTTCATTTAATTCATAAAACTTTTGTTAACATTAGGCTTCTGAGGAACACTTTATTTTGATTACTTTGTTCTGTAAGCAACAAGTACAGAAAGGCAGATATGCATATTAATATTTTTTGTGGACATAATTACTAAAAACAACAAAAGTTTGCTTGATCATGAGATTTTTTTCCACATGCAGTTCTGTTACAGCATTCAAAGTATTAAATTCCATGATAAATAACAAATTGTAGAAGAGCTTAAGTTTCATGTGACTACTGGAAGTTTTAAATGAAATGGCCAGTAACTCTCTATTTTGTATTCCTATCAGATTCTCCTTCCCCTACTGCTGCAAGAACGCTGACGCTGGTTGCCAAGTCCGTGCAGAATTTAGCAAATCTGGTTGAATTTGGAGCTAAGGTGAATATAATTTTACACAGAACAGTCTAGGACTGTGTTTCCTATACTTCTCAATGTCCCTGTTTAATACAGACAAAAATCTGTTGCTGTTTTCTTGTGCAAATCGTAATGTGTGACCTGGGTGTCTTCATCAGCAAGGAGGCCTTGTTCCTTGTTGTACCATGCTATGAGAACAGATAAACTCAGACATTTGTTCCAAAGACAACAGTGGAAGTATGTGGACTGTTTTTTCTGTCTGTCAATGACCAAAAGGGTAGCAGCCATACTCTACTATGCATAGAATATCTCAAGTTGGAAGGGACCCATAAGGATCATCAAGTCCAACTCCCTGTTCCTCACAGGACTACCTAATACTAAACCATATGACTAAGAGTGTCGTCCAGACGCTCCTGGAACTCATACAGGCTTGGTGCCCTGACTGCTTCCCTGGGGAGGCTGTTCCAGTGACCGACCACCCTCTCAGCAAAGAACCTTTTCCTGACGTCCAACCTGAACTTCCCCTGGTGCAGATTCATTCCTTGTGTCCTATTGCTGGTCGCCAGAGAGAGGAGATCAGCGCCTCCCCCGCTGCTGTCCCCCTTGAGGAAGTTGTAGACTGTGATCAGGTCACCCCTCAGCCTTCTCTTCTCCAAGCTGAACAAACCAAGTGACCTCAGTTGCTCCTCGTAAGTTGTGCCCTCCAGGCCTTTCACCATCTTGGTCGCCCTCCTCTGGACGCACTCTAATAGTTTGATGTCCATCTTATACTGAGGCACCCAAAACTGCACACAGTACTTGAGGTGGGGCCGCACCAGTGCAGTGTACAGTGGGACAATCACCTCCCTTGACTGGCTAGCTATGCTGTGCTTGATGTACCTCAAGACACAGTCAGCCCTTTTGGCTGCCAGGGCACACTGTTGACTTATATTCAACTTGCCATCAATCCAGATTCCCAGATCTCTTTCCGCAGGGCTGCTCTCCAGCATCTCATCCCACAATTTGTACATATAACCAGGATTACCCCATCCCAGGTGGAGAATCCTGCACTTGGTCTTCTTAAATTTCATACAGTTGGTGACTGCCCAGCTCTGTAGTCTATCCAGATCTCTCTACCCTTGAGGGAAGCCACAGCTACTCCTAGTTTAGTATCATTGGCAAGCTTACTTAATCATAGAATCATAGAATCATAGAATGATTCGGGTTGGAAGGGACCTTAAAGATCACCGAGTTCCAACCCCCCTGCCATGGGCAGGGACACCTCCACTAGACCAGGTTGCTCAAAGACCATCCAACCTGGCCTTGAACACCTCCAGGGAAAGAGCATCCACAACTTCTCTGCACAACCTGTTCCAGTGCCTCACCACCCTCACAGTAAAGAATTTCTTCCTGACACCTAATCTAAATCTCCCCTCTTTCAGTTTAAAACCGTTACCCCTTGTCCTATCGCTACACTCCCTCATAAAGAGTCCCCCCCCCCCATCTCTCCTGTAGGACCCCTTTAGGTACTGGAAGGGGCTATAAGGTCTTCCCAGAGCCTTCTCTTCTCCAGGCTGAACAACCCCAACTCTCTCAGCCTGTCCTCACAGGGAAGGTGCTCCAGCCCTCTGATCATCTTTGTGGCCCTCTGCTGGACTCATTCCAACAGGTCTATGTCCTTCCTGTGCTGAAGACTCCAAAGCTGGACACAGTACTCCAGGTGGGGTCTCACCAGAGCGGAGTAGAGGGGCAGAATCACCTCCCTCAACCTGCTGACCACGCTTCTTTTGATGCAGCCCAGGATGCAGTTGGCTTTCTGGGACGCCAGTGCACATTGCTGGCTCATGTTGAGCTTCTCGTCCACCAACATCCCCAAGTCCTTCTCCTCAGGGCTGCTCTCAATTCATTCTCCGCCCAACCTGTATTTGTGCCTGGGATTGCCGTGACACAGGTGCAGGACCTTGCACTTGGCCTGGTTGAACCTCATGAGGTTTGCATGGGCCCACTCCCACTTCTCAAGCCTGTCCAGGTCCCTCTGGAGGGCATCCCTTCCCTCCAGTGCGTTGAATGTGCCACACAGCTTGGTGTCGTCGGCAAACTTGCTGAGGGTGCACTCAATCCTGCTGTCCATGTCTCCGACAAAGATATTAAACAGTACTGGTCCCAGTACTGACCTCTGAGGAATGCCACTTGTCACTGGTTTCCACTTGGATAGCGAGCCATTGACTGCAACCCTTTGAGAGCAGTCATCCAGCCAGTTTCTCATCCACCGAGTGGTCCATCCATCAAATCCATGTCTCTCCAGTTTAGAGACCAGAATGACATGCGGGACAGTGTCAAATGCTTTGCATAAGTCCAGGTAGATGATATTTGTTGCTCTCCCCTTATCTACCAATGCTGTAGCGCCTTCGTAGAAGGCCGCCAAATTTGTCAGGCATGACTTGCCCTTGGTGAAGCCATGTTGGCTGTCACCAATCACTGCCTTATTTTCCATGTGCCTTAGCAGATTTTCCAGGAGGATCTGCTCCATGATCTTGCCGGGCACAGAGGTGAGACTGACCGGGCTGTAGTTCCCTGGGTCTTCCTTTTCTCCCTTTTTGAAAATGGGGGTTATGTTTCCCCTTTTCCAGTCAGCGGGAACTTCACCGGACTGCCACGACTTTTCAAATATCATGGAAAGTGGCACAGCAAATTCATCTGCCAGCTTCCTCAGGACCCGTGGATGGATTTCATCAAGTCCCATGGACTTATGTACCTTCAGGTTCCTTAGAAGGTCTTGAACCTGGTCTTCTCCTACAGTGGGTGGTTCTTCATTCTCACAGCCCCTGCTTTCGCTTGGTCTTTGAACTTGGGAGGTGTGAGGAGAGGGGTTGGCAGTGAAGACCGAGGCAAAAAAGTTGAGAACCTCAGCCTTCTCCTCATCTGCTGTTACCAGTTTGCCATTCTTGCTCATCATGGGGGGGTATGCTTTCTTTAACCTTCCTTTTCTGATTGACATACCTGTAGAAGCCTTTCTTGTTATTCTTAGCATCCCATACATTCGATTCCTCCATCCAGATCATTTATAAAAACATTAAAGACCACTGGCCGTAAAATTGAGCCCTGAGGAACCCCACTGGTGACTGGCTGCCAGCCTGATGTAACCCCATTTACTATAACCCTTTGAGCCCAAACCATCAGCTAATTGCTCACCCAGTTTATTATGGGCACCCAGTCTAGCTGTGTGCTGGACATTTTATCCAGAAGGATATTGTGAGAAACAGTATCAAAAGCTTTCCTAAAATGTAAAAACACCACATCTACTGGCTTCCCTTGGTCAATTAGATGGGTGTTGGAGTTGGAGAAGTGGGAGAGGAGAGGCAGGCACCCATCCCTTCACAAAGAAAACATCTATGTGATTATAAAATGGGTACATTTTCTTTACGAATATCCATATTAAAAAGACAACTGAGAAATGCTAGAGTAGAAATCTGTGATTAGAAGGAATCTGTTCAAGAAGGATGTATCATCTGCCTTAAGTAGATGATGGGAGCCTTTTTGCATTTCCATTGATTATTTGATGTCAAAATGGGGAGACATCTTTTGGTAATATTAGCATGTCTTTGTACAGAACCTTGAAATACATTCCACACCCATATTCTTTTATATACTATATGTAATAATTCACTTTCAAACTGAGACCAATTAGGACTAAACTTCCAGCCTGAATATAGAGTATTTTAATTCTGAAACAAATGAACAACTACCAACCTCTGGCTTCCCCCTTACACACACACACTTTTCCTCTACTTATTTCTTAGACTGTTTTTTTTCTGTTGGTACAGCATTTTGAAACATCCCTTTTATTTGTACTCATTTTCATATTGCTTGACATATTTTTGTAAATCAGTTTTACAAGTTGCACCGAAAAGCCTCAGCTTTTTATAAAGTTTCTATTGCATCATTAAAAGAATGCCATCAAAAATTGGTCTGTTCTGGTTCTCAAGTCGCAACATGGTTGAACAATAAAAATCTGTTGACTTAAGCATAATGAAAGAAAGCAAGTTCAGGCTGCCATTATACAGCCATTTGTCTGATACTCACAACTTGGAATGCTTACATGCATTAACGAAAGAACAATGAAGAGGGCACTTATGTCCTGATGTTACCTCTGAGAATGTTTTCTCCATTATTTAGCTGCAATGAAAAAAAAGAAGTCCAGCTTCAATATTTCAGAAATGTAAAATTTTATGTCACACTGCATATATATAAACAATTTCAGAATCCGTCTGGAATATAAAGAAGTGTAATCTTTTGATTGGTTGTACACCAGTCATTATAAATTCACTTGAAAAAATAAAATCCCTCCAGATGACACATTTGTGTTCTGCAGTGTCATTTGTCTCTGATTACGATGTGTTCACTTCAGGTATGACTATTAAATTGGTACTGATTTGTTCTAATAAATACTTTTTAAAATTACTAGGAGCCATATATGGAGGGGGTAAATCCATTCATCAAGAGTAACAAACATCGCATGATCATGTTCTTAGATGAACTTGGGGTAAGTGGTTTAAAAAAAAATTATTGAAAGTTGTATAGCAACATTGTAAATTAAAATTCTTTACAGTTCTTGTTAACTAGCTCAAAAATGCATCAGCTTCCACACAATCTTGAATGCTTGTTACTGAAAATTTTTTCTTATGTATGTTTAGGAACATTTAGGGCTTTTGGCCGAAAATACCATTTTTAAAAAAAAAATTTTAAAACAAAAAATTCTTATGTGTAATTTGTCATATGGTTTTGACCCGAGATTGAAAAAATTGAAGTTTTAAGAAATATGTTCAATTTTAGTTATACATTACCAAATGTCTCACTGCATGAATTCTAGATATTGTAGTTTAAAAGAAAATAATAATTGCAGTTCAGTTTGAAACTGTTACTGTTTTGTGTATGATAGCTATAACAAGAGTTAGGAGCTCATGTATGTATATATGTATATGATTAAACCAAGAATTTGTTTTAAATATGAAGATGAATGAAATGTGACTAGCTTCCTGAATTGATCCATTAAAAGTGACCTAGAAGACATCTCAGACTATTTTGATAATCTATAACAATGAGTGTTTTGAAGTGTGTTATTCAGGTGGATTGTCATATGTCACCTTTTTCTGATTAAACAGCAACTTCTGCATATTATGATATACTGTTTTTTTCTTTAAATGGCAGATTATGCATGAAGACTCAGAAAACTGTTAGGTTTTAAAATAACTGATTAATCTACTGTTTTAATTACATTATTTTATTAGTGGATTTACTGACTTGATAGTTTGGGGTTTTTTTTTGGTGTCCATTTTTACTGCTGCTATTGTCTGATAATAATTTTTGTCTCATAGATAATAATTGTCTCTCATAATTTTTGTTAAAGAATGTTCCTGAGCTTCCAGACACTACAGAGCACTCTAGAACTGACTTATCCCGTTATCTGGCAGCCTTGCATGAAATGTGTGTGGCACATTCAGATGAACTTCGGACACTCAGTAATGAGCGAGGTGTAATGCAGGTAAACTACAATTGTTTAACAAAAATCACAGGTACAGATAACACGTCTTGAGTTATTGCTTAATATTGTGATTCTTTTGTAATTTTTCTGTCCAGCAGTATGAGCGATAAATAATATGGAAATTTCACTAGGAGGTTGCTAGTTGTAAAGGTAAAGAAGCTCAAAACTATGAACTAAGTATTTATACAACAAAACCAAAGATGTTTTAAGGCAGTAGGTTGGGTTTTGGTGTTCTGTTTTGGGTTTTTTGCTTTTGTTTTTTTTGCTTTTTTTGTTTAGCTTTCAGGTGAAGTTTTTTAGTTTCTAGAGGAAGCCTAAATTCAAGAAATTACTGTCTCCTGACAGGCCCTAGTTTTAGGACCTAGTTCTTTTAATTGAGAACTAAATAATTTAATTTACTTTTCTTAGCTTTCTATCACTACTTCATTTCTGCTTCTTGATTTATTACATTTGTAAACAAACACGGCAAACTTCTCTAGCAAACACTATAAATTAATGTTCTGTTCCAACTATTAAACTTCTATACAGTTTTTATGAAAACTTTTTAAGAGGAAAAAAAATCACATGACTTCATGCATTGTCTCAAAATACTGCAGAAGTAATATACTTGCCTATGGTCTACTAATTATGATGAACTTCAAGTCAACAATTCTACTTATTGCACAATAATATGTTTTGATATGCTTGACTAGTATATTCTGCTGTGCAGGAGATAATTTAAGTAGTCTTCCCTTTTTAATGCTAATGATTTGGGGGCAGAGGCAGTCGTATTATAGAAAGCCTTCTTGTTTAGAGATGGTCTTAAATTCAATCAGTATCAGCTTAAACTATTTATTTAATGACTCATTTTTGAAGAGGTAGTTTTTAAAATAGTTTCTACTTTAATTATTTCAAAATAACTTCTAATCAGATTTCTTATTATTCTCATGGTTTAAAGACTGGTCTTCCTATATCCTTACTCTTTGAAGGCCTTAGTTTAAACCCAGGTAGATGATAAATCTATATTTCTTTCTCCTGGCAGCAGATGTTACTCAAATAATGCATTTTTCAGCTGTAATCTTTTTTAAATAAGAGGATTTCTGGGAACTCTTGTGGTGATTTTGAAAAAGGTGAAAATATATTTGTATTTAACAATTTTTGGCAGAAAAAAGCTCAAGGAATTAAAAATGAGATAATGCTTCATTATTGCAATTCAGAACTAATCCAGTTTAATAACTACTACAATTTACCTCTTCAGTGGCATATGAGGGAAAAAACATCAATCATGTTCAATTTCATAATTCACTTACAGCTACTGCTAGTCTTGACAAAGCAAAAATGATGGCTAGACTGGCAAGACAGGATAGAAGTTTTCAGTACTAAATATGTATTGCTTAAGGGATATAATTTATTTCACAAGGCTTGTATCTGAAGTACTTAATGATTACTGATGTGATACTGTTTCCTCAATACACTTATATTTGTACTTCAGAGGAGTAATTTCTCCTCAGGGGTTTCAATAAAGAAAAATCTTGAATGTTTTTCCCCTTTTACTCCTGTAAGTGCCCTAATGGTTCAGGATGACCCTGTTGTAATTGAACATAGTTCTACTATAATGAAAAAATGATTGAACTCCTGACAGTGCATTAGCAATAGAATTTCTCAGCCTGTTTTATGTGTATGTTCAGTTGCATTTGGTTTAGTTTAATGACCAAGTTTTCAGAAAGTTAAAAGAGGGTAGTTCTACCTGTGCAGAAGTGAATTGTATTATCACCTTTTTTTTTTTGTCACCAGACTTTTATTTTTAATTTTCTCAGCCCAGTTCTGCACTTTCACATGGGGAAAATACCTGAGAATGGATTTTTGGTTTACAGATTATTGTTACAGATGGGAGAACTCTCTTTCATTTTGAAACTCTCAGGTTAAGTTGGCAAGACTTAATGGGTCTCCATGGGTGCAGATTATTTTCATATTGATGCTTTACAGTTGCCTTTTGAAGTAATGTCTTAGTGACTAGGGAATTGGGGTTTACAATGGTGTGGTGTCTGTGTGTGAGGGGGTAAATATATTTTAAACTACCTAATTCTATGTCTGATAGGTTAGTGTTGAAGATGCTTCTCAAGCAAGATGGATTTTGTTTTTTTTCTAGTTGCTAATGTAGGGTTGTACTGGGTTTTTGTTTTGTTTTGTTTTTTTCTACAGCATGTTCTTAAGAAGCTGTTGGCTATTACAGAACTGCTTCAACAAAAACAAAATCAGTATTCAGTGTCTAATAACATCAGGTAGCAGCCCTCTACCTGAATTCTGCATGGATCCAGCATGTCTAACATGGCAACTCACACAAGTATCACTTTTTTTGCTCTTGCCAAAAATAGCACACCCTGTCACATTCCCAGTGATGTGTGAACTATGCAAAAAGAAAACAAAGATTCTGTTAGTGAATGATTGTACCAGCAGCTTTTTTAACTATCTGTGCAGGATGTTTGAATTTTTTTCCACTTGGAACCAGTTTTTACAGCCTCTGAGCCTTGGTGTACAGTTTACCTTCTGCAAAGAAAATGCTGTGACTGTCTTGAACTTTGAAAATGATTTTCAACGCCTGCAATTGCCAAAGTTTTTCTGTCTTGTTGGAAAAGACTTATCAATGGACAATGAAAGAAATGCATTGTTTTGACAGCTACATGTAACTGCATAACATTTCTTACTGCAATTTCTGACTGGTTACAATTATTATGACTTTGGAAATTGTAAATACAAGATCAAGTGGTTGAAACAAAGTTTGATGGTTATGATAAGAACAATCTTTCCTGTATACTTTCCTGTATACCATGCTGTTTCTCTTGTTGGAATCATGTCAAAAGAATATGCAGAAGGGATCTTGTCAGCTTTATTCTTTAATGTGCCGCTGATTCAGTCTAAATAATTCTTCCATCAAGGATTGTGTATCCATCCAGGTAAATCACAATGCTTTTGTAAAATGTTTACAACAGTGAATAATTAGAATTCAGTAAATTTATTATCACTATCAGACATGTGTGCATCCATTAAACCATTTTATAAAATATGTATTGGTTGGTCTTGTGTGTAATGTATGGCTACCATGAATCTTATTTTTAAACCTGAAAAGTTAAGTTTTTAAAATAATCAAGCTGCTGATAGGCTCTTTATGGAAACTGGCTAATTTTGGGTGCAAGTAATAGAACATTGTAAAAATGAAATTTGGATAACAGATATGGTTGGCTACTTATCTACTATGTATAGAATGCATTGATAAAAATGACTATAGGTAAATCTCAAAGTTGCATTTAGGTATGTATGTTGTCCCAAATATGGGTTCTTTTAACCTGGTAGGCAAAAAGCCGATATACACACAGATGTCAGATATTTATTTCATTTGTGCAAAGATGGGTGCTAGGTGGTTCATCCACAAAGCTAGCATGCCTTGGGTTGGCACACGGTAAGCATTTATATGTTTTCGAGAAATGGTTAAACAACAGTTATCAGTATTTTCTAGTTACCCTTAGCCATCCTCATTCCCATTGATTCTTGCTGTGCCTCGTCTCTACTTAAAGTCACAGTGTCCTCTCTTTTTACTTGGAGTGCTCCGTGAGGAGGGGGCTTTTCTTAGTAGGGGGCTTTCCCTACCCAAGGGTAGGTTTTTTACTATGTTAATTAGGATAGTTCACTCATAGTTCAAGTGGCTTCTTCTTTGCCCTTGCTAGCAGTTCTGTTCCCTTTGAGTTTATCTTGGTATTCCCTTATTTTGGCTAATTTATGGTATCCTCCTGTTCTTTCTCCAGGGCCACATCTTGCTAACTATTTACAGTGGATAATTGTACCCTTCTAGTATTTCTCCAACATGTATATTAAAAAAATGACACCACTACTTATTTCCTATGACAATGTGTGAAAATTAATGTTGTAGTTTACTCCCCACCAGCAGCTTCAGCACCACACAGCTATTTGCTCACTCCCCCCACCCCCCAAAAAAACCCCAAAACAACACAGGGGAGAGAATAGGAAGAGCAAAAGCAAGAGAACTCGGAGGTTGAGAGGCTGAGAAAGGAAAGATGAAGAAAAACAGAAGTGATGCAAAGACAATCACTCACCACCTCCCAGAAGTAGACTGATGTCCAGCCAGTCTCTGAACAACAGCTACCTTCCTCCCCCCAAAAAACCCCTTCCCTCCACTTTTATTGCTGAGCATGACATTATATGGAATGGAATATCCCTTTGGACAGTTCAGGTCAGCTGTCCCAGCTGTGTCCCCTCCAAACTTCTTGCTCACTCCTCAGCCCCAGTGGGGCAGAGAGGAAAAAACAGAAAGCCTGGACACTGTGCTAACACTGTTCAGCAATAGCCAAAACACTGGTGTGTTGTCAAGATTGTTATAGTCACAAAACACAGGATCATATGGGCTGCTATGAAGAAAGTTAACTCCATCCCAGCCAAAACCAGTAAAATGAAATACTTTGACCTAGCTTTGGATAGCATATAACTACTTAAAGTTTTGTATTTTTTTTTAATTATGCTCAGTAGTCCTCATGTACATTAGTCACAATAATCTAATCTGAGATTATAGCTGCAGGATCAGAAGATGCAGCAACAGGTTAAGTCACACAACTGTGATTATGTTCCATACTGTAGATGCTGCGGTCTCTTTTTAGCAGCACATTTGAGAAAAATGTTGGGAATGCTGAAAATGTTATAAACAAGGTCGTTTTCTTTCAAGTTCAATGACAAGCTTGGGAAGAAGGCAGCACATCCTGCTCTAAAGCACTTAAGGTTCTGTTAATATTCTATGAACCTTAAGCACTGTCCTCAGGGACGAAGAAACTCTTGGAAGAGCTCTCAATTCCCATATGTAGGAAATTGGTGAAGGAAGGCAGGAGACCAACATGGCTCAGTAAGGACCTCCTGGTCAAAATAAAGTGTAAGAAGGAAATGCACAGGCAGTAGAGGCAGGGACGTATACGCCAGAAAGAATATAGGGACACTGCCCAGATGTGTAGGGATGTGATCAGGAAAGCTAAGGCACAGCTGGAGCTGAACTTTGCAAGGGATGCAAAGAATAATAAGGGCTTCTAAAGGTATGTTTGCCAAAAAAGGAAGATTAAAGAAAAGGTACCCCCCTGATAAATGAGACGAGAACTAGTGACAACTGACACAGGGAAGGCTGAGGTACTCAACAATTTTTTTTACTTCAGTTTTCAATGGTAATCTCTTCCCAAATCTCTCATGCCCTTGAACCTTAGGGCAGGGACTGGGGGAATTAAGTCCTTCCCATCATAGGAGAAGATCAGGTTTGAGACCACCTGAGGAACCTGAACATACAGAAGTCCATGGGACCTGATGAGATGCATCCCAGGGTCCTGAGGGAACTGGCAGACATAGTTCCTAATCCACTCTCCATGGTATTTGAAAAGTCATGGCAGTCAGGTGAAGTCCCCAGTGACTGGAAAAAGGGAAACATTGCACCCATTTTTAAAAAGGGTAGAAAGGAGGACCCTGGGAACTACCAAACAGTAAGCCTCACCTCTGTGCCTGGGAAGATCATGGAACAGCTCCTCATGGAAGATGTTACAGTCATTGCTTCACCAAGGGCAAGTCCTGCCTGACCAACCTAGAGACCTTCTATGATGAAGTGACTGGATCAGTGGACAAGGGAAGAGCTACAGATGTCATCTACCTGGATTTCTGCAAGGCCTTTGATGCAGTCCCCCAAAACACTCTGACCTCTAAAATGGAGAGATATGGGTTTGATGGATGGACTCTTAGATGCATAAGGAATTGGCTGGATGGCCGCATCCAAAGACTTACACTCAATGGCTCAATGTTCAAGTGGAAACCAGCAATGAGTGGTGTCCCTCAAGGGTCCGTACTGAGACCAATACTACTCAATATCTTCATCAGCGACATAGACAGTGGGATTGAGTGCACCCTCAGCAAGTTTGCAGATGACACCAAGCTGAGTGGTGCAGTTGATTTGCTCGAAGGAAGGGATGCCATCCAGAGGGACCTTGACAGGCTTGAGGAGTGGGCCCATGGGAACCTCATGAGATTCAACAAGGCCAAGTGCAAGGTCTTGCTCCTGGGTCAGGGCAATCCCCAGCATCAATACTGACTGAGGGATGAATGGATTGAGAGTAGCCCTAAAGAGAAGGACTTGGGGCTACTGGTGGATGAAAAGTTGGACATGAGCCAGCAATGTGCACTTCCAGCCCAGAAAGCTAACGGTGGCCAGCAGGTCGAGGGAGGTTATTCTACCCCTCTACTCTTCATTCATGAGACCCCACCTGGAGTACTGTGTCCAGTTCTGGGGTCCACAGGACAAGAAAGACATTGACCTGTTAAAGCAAATCCAGAGGAGGGTCACGAAAATTATCAGAGGGTTTGAACACCTCTGCTGTGAAGATAGGCTGAGAGAGTTGGTGGTGTTCAGTCTGGAGAAGAGAAGGCTCCAGGGAGACCTTATTGCAGCCTTCCAATACTTAAAGGGGGCTTATAATAAAGATGGAGAGAGATTTTATTAGGGCCTGCAGTGATAGGACAAGGGGAGATGGTTTTAAACTGAGAGTAAGTTTAGATTGGACACAAGGAAGAAATTTTTTATGATGAGGGGGATGAGACACTGGAACAGGTTACCCAGAGAAGTTGTAGCTGCCCCATATAACAGAACCACAGAACTGTAGGGGTTGGAAGGGACTTTCAGAGATCATCTAGTCCAACACCCCCTGCCAAAGCAGGTTCACCTACATCAGGCTGGACAGGAATGCATCCAGGTGGGTTTTGAAGATCTCCAGAGAAGGAGACTCCACAACCTCTCTGGGCAGCCTGTTCCACTGCTCTGACATCCTCAAAGGAAAGAAGTTTTTCCTCATGTTCAGATGGAATTTCCTGTGTTCCAGCTTGTGCCTGTTGCCCCTTGTCCTGTCACCAGGCACGACTGAGAAGAGCCTGACCCCATCCTCTTGACACCTGTCCTTTAGATATTTATAAGTGTTGATGAGATTCCCCTCTCAGTCTTCTCTTCTCCAGGCTAAACAGACCCAGGTCTCTCAGCCTTTCCTCATCAGAGAGGTGCTCCGGTCCCTTGGTCATCTTTGTAGCTCTCTGCTGGACTGTCTCCAGAAGTTCCTTGTCCTTCTTGAACTAGGGGGCCCAGAACTGGACACAGTACTCCAGATGCAGCCTCACCAGGGCGGAGTAGAGGGGGAGGATGACCTCCCTCTACCTGCTGGCCATGCTCTTTTTAATGCACCCCAGGAGACCCTTGGCCTTCTTGGCCACAAGGGCATATTGCTGCCTCATGGTCAACTTGTTGTCCACCAGGACTCCCAGATCCCACTCTGCAGAGCTGCTTTCCAGCAGGTCAACCCCTAACCTGTATTGGTGCCTGGAGTTATTCTTCCCTAGGTGCAGGACTCTACACTTGCCCTTGTTGAATTTCATCAGGTTCCTCTCCACCCAACTCTCCAGCCTGTCCAGGTCTCTCTGAATGGCAGCACAGCCTTCTGGTGTGTCAGCTACTCCTCCCAGTTTTGTGTCATCAGTGAACTTGCTGAGGGTCCACTCTGTCCCCTCATCCAGGTCGTTGATGAATATATTGAACAAGAGTGGACCCAGTACTGACCCCTGGGGAACACCGCCAGCTGCAGGCCTCCAACTGGACTCTGCACTGCTCATCACAACTCTCTGAACTCTGCCACTCAGCCAGTTTTCAGTCCACCTCATTGTCCGCTCATCTAACGCACACTAAGCTTATCTATGAGGATGTTATGGGAGACAGCCTTGCTGAAGTCAAGGTAGACAATGTCCACTGCTCTCCCCTCATCCACCCAGCCAGTCATTCCATCATAGAAGGCTATCAGACTGGTCAAGCATGATTTCCCCTTGGTGAATCCATGCTGACCGCTCCTGATGACCTTTTTTTCTTCTACGTGCTAAGAGATGACATCCAGGATGAGCTGTTCCATCACCTTTCCAGGGATGGAGGTGAGGCTGACAGGCCTGTAGTTTCCTGGATCCTCCTTCTTGCCCTTTTTGAAGACTGGCGTGACATTGACTATCGTCCAGTCCTCAGGCACTTTTCCTCTTCTCCATGACCTTTCAAAGATGATGGAGAGTGGCTTGGCAATAACATCTGCCAGCTCCCTCAGCACTCACGGGTGCATCCCATCAGGGCCCATGGGTTTGTGGGTGTCAAGTTTGCCTAAATGATCTCTTCCCTTATCCTCCTTGGTCGAGGGAGAGTCTTCCTTTCTCCAGGCTCTCTCTCCTACCTCCAGGGTCTGGGATTCCTGAGGGCCAGCCTTAGCAGTAAAGACTGAAGGAAAGAAGGCATTCAGTAACTCCGCCTTCTCTGTATCCTCCATCACCAAGGCACCCACCTCATTCAGCAGCGGGCCCACGTTTTCCCTAGTCTTCCTTTTACTGCTGCTTTTACCTCTCCGTTACATACAGTGTGACACCTCCACCCTACCTGCCCTGCCTATCCCTCCTGAACAGCATGTACCCCTCCATTCCAGTACTCCAATGTGATAAATTCTGTTAGTGATTAGAAATCATAATTTAAGTTGTATTATAAATTCTGTATTATGCTACTTATGGATTGTACTACATTGATTCTGCTTGTAGACATCCTGTGCCATTCAAATCATAAATTCTGTGGTATACTAATCATAATATCCTGCTAAGAAAATAAAGCTTTAATTGTAACTACGATTTAGTGCCCTCATCATTCTGCCAAGGATCCCTAAAAGAACCTGTCCCATTAGTGCTGGGTGACAAGCACAGACCCCTTCTGGTGCTTTCCGCTTTGATGGACAATCTTCCCCAAGGCCTCCAGAACTCAGTTTTATTGCATAAAGAAGCACTAACTTCTTTGAGAAGAAGTTTAGGAAGAGAACAAATGGTAATCCTCAAGTCATAATGACACATCTTGGAAAACCTGGGATAGCATTTTTTCCTCTCTCTGGCTTCTTCCAGCTTTGTAATTCTCTATGTCCTTGCAGTTGTGTGTGCATTTTTTTATTTGGGTTGTTTTGGGGTTTTTTTGCTTCTGATTGAGTTCAGTCACGTTTGCATGTTTGAGGTCTTCTCGTAAGTGCTCTTACTATGACTCCCTACTCCACCCAATCCCCAGTGCAGTTCATACACACAAGCCAAATCTGCTTGGAAGTTTTTATAGTGTCACGTCATTTTTTGCCTCAAGGGAGATTGGGTGAAATGGACCCTGATATCTTTCCAGGATTCTGAAAATGTTTTTTCTCACAGAGCTATTTTTTCCTCTCACCTGAGGAACCTGGGCATACAGAAGTCCATGGGACCTGATGAGATGCATCCCAGGGTCCTGAGGGAACTGGCAGACATAGTTCCTAATCCACTCTCCATGGTATTTGAAAAGTCATGGCAGTCAGGTGAAGTCCCCAGTGACTGGAAAAAGGGAAACATTGCACCCATTTTTAAAAAGGGTAGAAAGGAGGACCCTGGGAACTACCAAACAGTAAGCCTCACCTCTGTGCCTGGGAAGATCATGGAACAGCTCCTCCTAGAAGCTATGCTAAGGCACATGGAGAACAGGGAGGTGATTCGAGACAGCCAGCATGGCTTCAGCAAGGGCAAGTCCTGCCTGACCAACCTAGTGACCTTCTATGATAGAGTGACTGGATCAGTGGACAAGGGAAGAGCTATGGATGTCATCTACCTGGATTTCTGCAAGGCCTTTGACCCATTCCCCCACAACATCCTATAAGAGACAACCTGTAATTTCCCCTAAACAAAGAAGCTTGAATGTCTCAAACACTCCTAAGTACCAGGCCTTCTGCTCAAGGAACTGATAAGGCTAACACCTGCTTATCTCGTGTGTTTCATGCAAGAGGGAGAAACTGGCGCCTGCAGGACGAGTCTTAAACAAACAGAACGGCCCTGTTTTTTCCCTCATGAAGGACGAGTTGTTTCTTTGGTAAGATACTATGTATGACTTTGCCTCATTATCTGTGAAATGCATAATAAAGTTCTCACCCCTGCGTATGCTAATGAAGATTATCTAGATCATGTGAAGCATATATGACTACAGCTCTCATCTCCCCACCCAAATCATGCTACATGTCACATGAAGCGGGGGGGGGGGGGGAGGGGGGGCAGGGGGAGAAACCTGAGAAACCTGAGACAAAACTGCCCCTAGGAGTGGGCAAACATGAAAAAAAAACATAAAAAGGGGGAAGCCTTTCCCTGAAGAGAGGATTTTTTGCCTGGGAAGACTTTTCCCTGAAGAGATTTTTCCCCTGGGGAGACAAAGAAGAGCACTCTTATGGCAACAACCCCTCTTGGCTGGACTGATGTTGGAACCAGGACCTGTGATCTCTTTATCCCTCTCTCTCTCCTTCTCTATCCCTTTGTTTCTTTTCTTTTAAAGTTTAAGTACTGCTTGTCATAATTGCTCCTATATATGATATATATCCCCATCATTTAGGTAAAAGCTATATCTGATCTTGAAAGATGCTGTATAGCTAGAAAAAAATGAGTTGTACATAAAAGAATGGATTACTTCAAATCACTGTACTCTAGTTCTTTCAAATCCTATCCTTTCCATCTTCAAAAATTGCATGCCTTTCCCACTTTGGTTTCCCATACCATGCAAGGAATATAATAAAGTCATCTGGGGCTACTAAATAAACCTAATTAAGACAATTAAGCCTGTCACAGTTTTGGGCCTGGTTGGCCAATGATAAGACAACAGACATTCTTCCCCACCTCTTGCTCCAAGGAGAGCAAGAAGAGAGATAAAGAGATTTATGAGTTTAGGGAAAAAACCTAAACTACTTTAATGAAATATTAATAATAAAATAAAAAGGAAATAATGAAATAAATACTATATATATATATATATATAAAACCACATCAAGTTCCCATGAAGATGTCACCAGCAGGCACTGGGGAAGTTACAGACTGAACTCAGCAACAGATGGGAACTGGATTCCAGAACACACTGATCAGGATCAAAGGCAGATGAGCAGACAGGGTACTCCTCAGACATCAATCATTGAAGAAAGAAAGCCATCCAAGTTGATCCCTCAACTTTTATATTGAGCATGGCAGATGGGATGGAATACCCTATTGGTCAGTTTGGGTCACCTGTTCTGTCCCCTCCTCCCCATAGGTGCAAACCCTCCATGCCAGAGGAAACGGTGTAAAGTTGCAGCAGGGGAGGTTTAGATTAGATATTAGGAAGAATTACTTTACTGAGAGAGTGGTCAGGCACTGGAACAGCCTGCCCGGGGAGGTGGTGGAGTCGCCATCCCTGGAAGTATTTAAGAAATGTGTAGACATGGCACTTCAGGGCATGCTCTAGTGCCCGAGATTGTTGGTTTGTGTCTGTTTGTGGGTGGGTGTGATGTGTGGTTCTGGGTGTTTTGTTTTGTGTTTGGTGTGTGGTTTTTTGTTTTGTTTGGTTTGGTTTGGTTTTTTTTTTGTTTTTTTTGTGGTTGGACTCGATGATCTCAAAGGTCCCTTCCAACCAAGAAGATTCTGTGATTCTGTGGGGTAAACAACCAAGTCAGCTGACCCTGGTTGCTGCAGAAACAAGTATAAGCAAGAGCCTCTCTCACTGAACAGAAAGTTGGCTCTGCTCCACCCCAAACCAGGACAAAGCCATAAAAAGAAAAATGGAATTTGGGCTCTTCTGATTTCTTTGTTACCTTAGCATATAGATGGTAGCATTTTGCTGTTCTCAGAAACATTTTATACAAATCTCCAGTGGCATATGTTCTGTCTTTTAAATAGGCAACTGATCTTCACGCAGACTTCTTAGACACTGAAAACGTGTGGATGCAGCAGATATCATGACCACTGTGTAGGTACATACACCATGATAGGTTTAGTTTTCTTCAGTGATTATGTTTTTTTCAGTAATAATCTTCATTACCAAACATGTGGGAAAGAAAGAATAATAACTCTGAAAAATGCTTTTTAAGCATATTAACATCTCTGTAAATAAGTAAAATTAGGAAAGATTTAGGCTAACTGGAGCACCTGTTGAAGTAGGTGTAACCTGACTCCTATAGGATATCCCAGCACTGAATTATTCTTTAGGCTTTTGCTGTCTAGGAAACTGACACACTACAATTTAAAGAATAATACTTGCAAAACCTGCTACTGTTTGATGTATTTCTATTTGCCTATTGTTTACAAATTAATATTTGAAAAAGAGATTGTAGTGATCTATGTGCAGATTTCACAAATAGAAGAATATTTTCCCCTTGAAAACCTAGGAGAAAGTTTTACTGTACAGAGGTTAATACCAGTATGTAACATAAAACTCCTTGCAACCTTGGGACTTCCACAGATATTTTATTCCTTTTCTTTTTATTGAATGTTCTACAACTACTCTCTCTAAAATGCAGCAGGCAGAAAAAAGAAAAGCAGCAGCTAGTAGATTTTGCCTTTGAATAGAGAGAATGGTGATGATACTGTATGTAGATAGGTAGCACTCATCATGCATGTCTTAGACCTTCTCTCAGCAAGTTGTGATCTTCCTCTGAAAACTATATTCAAGATACATAAAGATTGAGAATACAAAGTTAAGAAAAGAAGAATAAAATAGAATGCTTAAAGAAATTTTGTTTAACATAAAGGTTTCTTACTTTAATCTTAATCCCCATTACCTTTCTTCCCAGGCAGTTTCTTATAGAGAGAGACGACTTCTGTTTCTGTAAAGGAAATGTTAGTGTATTCTGTTGAGAGTACATTGGAGCCAAACATGAGTTCATCACTGTCATACTCTGTCTTCTGAAAAGTAATTTTCATAAGGACTTAAAAGGCTATCAGTATCTATTACTGTGAGGTCTCTGCTCTGTGCAGATGGACTAGCTATAAATATGTCTGTTACTGGTGCATGTTGAAAGGTAATGCCAAGGCCTACTATTGTATTATGGAGCCATGATAGTGATTTTGCAGCCAAGGCTGTTTGATAGTTTCCATTATAACCCTGAGTTCATCTGCTCAATTGGTTTGACACATGGGGAGTGGGGAAGAGTTGAAAGTACCAGCAAGAAGGGAAACTATTTTCTAGTTGAAATTTACTTTG
Organism: Numenius arquata; assembly: GCF_964106895.1. Lineage (NCBI taxonomy): Eukaryota > Metazoa > Chordata > Aves > Charadriiformes > Scolopacidae > Numenius > Numenius arquata. Next base: position 4,307,597 of record NC_133615.1, read on the forward strand.
ACTTACTTCAATATTGAGTATTTTTTGTTGTTTGTTGTGGATTTTTGTCAACCAGACACAAATTATATTTGAGATAGGTACTGAATTTCAGAGAAGATGGGACATGAACAAAGATTTGTGGCAGAAAATTTAGAGGATTAAGATGAGATTTTGGAAGAGGGAAAGATACTACCATTATCGTCTTGTTCTGGATGATGTTTTTTATATGTGGGTCTTCTGTATGGGGGTGGTGGACTTGTTTTGTTTGTACAATTATACTGATTTTGGCAAGAGGGATTGTTTTGATTTAATTTTATTTCTCCTTACTCAGCGCCTATTTGACACTTCCTTTACCAAGACCTTTTTTCATTCTACTTGTTTGCCCTAGAACATGGGTTTCCCCTTCAAATACTGTAATGAAAATTCCTTTCCTTAACTATTATATTAATCAGTCTTTACAGTATAAAAGTGTTTTAACTTTGTTAATATATGTATTAGTTCACATCATACACTGTAATGTAATGAGGTAGTGGAATTTTACTGGAGACTTTGGTATTGTTCATGCTTAAGTAAAACAGACTAAAGGACAGCCCAGCCCTGGAAACAAAGACTTTGTTTCTTGGAAGCTTAGAGATGTCCATGAAGGATAAAGGATACCCTTCCAAAACCAAGATAACACCAGCATCCTAGCCCCTCTCACGTCTTTGAAACCCTCCCAGCGTCACCTGGCATCATAGATAAGTAACTATAGCAAGACTGACTCCAGGGACGTCTGGATCAATAGACAAGCAGCAAGAATGCTGCAGAAATATAGGTACTTTGCAAAGTTTTCCTATGATTAGTAATCAGCAGTGTGGGTGTTAGCGATTAGTCAAATTGTGTTGTGCCTGAACATTTGAAGGGTATAAGAACCCTGTGTAAAACCACATCCAAGGTGCCCCAATTTGGCTGGGACACCTCATGTGCATGAATAAATATTTACCCTTGTAATTCTATACTTTGCATCCTAGCCTCTCTCCTCAGTTGGCACAGGCCAGTTGCGAATTTTTTGTGACAGTACCTAATACAAGGTGGCATATAGTACCTGTTGAGAATATTTATATTTGTTGAGATTTTTAGCCACCTGTAGTGATCCTTACCAGAAGACGATTGCACATTGAGGAGTCAGTGATCCACAATACAGTTAACCTGAGTAGGCCTAGGCCTGAGCTGCTCTGCACTGTGCCTCACTGCACTGCATGTCCAGCATAGCTTTCAGGCCTGTGTTGTGCTGCACAAATCCCTTGGCCGCAGGATAAACTCTGCAGGTTTTAATCCAAGAGCCGGGGCAGTACCAGTTTCACTGCCTTAGATGGTCCTGGCATCCCCGCTTCCCATATGAGAGGATTCACTGCATTCATCACTTCCTCGGGGACTGTAGATGTTTGCACATCTCTGTTTTGCTGGAATAAGAAAATTTGTGCCTCCAATGCTTTTTCTTCTGGTATTTGCACATGGATATGATTATATTCAACTACAATTTGAGCATTAAGTTTACTTAATAAATCTCTTCCCAATAATGGCATAGGGCAATCGGGTACATACAGGAACTTATGCATAAAAACTCAGAATCCATATCCACATTTCATAGGTTGAAAGAAAGGCTTTATTTCTCTATTCCCTGTGGCACCAACAATAGACATATTTTCACTGCTTAATTTTCCTTTACAAGAATTCAAAACAGAACATGCTGCTCCTGTATCCACTAAAAATTCTACTCTTTCATTCCCCAACTTCAGGGTAACCAGGGGTTCTGTTGGGGGCACTTCTGAGTTTTTCCCTGGTCCCCATCACTGAGAATCCTGGTCCAGAGTAAGTAACTCTCTTACCCTGGGATTTTCCGCGCTTTGAGGAAATCGTTCCTGAAATCTATTCTGGGGACATTCTCTCTTCCAGTGTCCTTTTCGTCTACACAATGCACACTGATCCCTTTCCAGAGTGGGGCGAAGATTCCCATCTCTTTCCCCTATACTCCGATCCCTTCTATTCCCATTCCATTTCCTTCCTCTCTGATTCCCTTCTGCAATAGCTGCCGCTAGCAATCGTGCATTCCTCACTTGCTCTCTACCCCGTCTATGTTCCTCTTCCCTATTGTTATACACTTTCCAAGCAGTCTCTAACAATTTATTTATTGATCTTGCATTTTCCCCTTCTAATCTCTGTAACTTCTTTCTTATGTCTGGATTGGCTCTATAAGTTCCCGACATTTCCTTCCAAGCTTTTAAATCTGCTACAGAGAACGGTATTTTCACCCCCACAGGTTCCCCTGCAGGTCCTACTGCTTGTTTCAAAGAAGCCTGGAGCACCGCTCCCCCCCCCTCGCTTACTACGACCAGCCACAGGACTATAATGCTGCCTATCCTCTGTTCCTTCCTCAATTTCTCTCCTTTCCTCTCTCAGTGGTGCCACCATCAGCTGACTATCTTCCTCTTCTACTTCATCCTCCTCTTTATATTTATGACACCTTTTGCCAATACTACAAGTCAAACAGCATCACTACAACGATCATGATTTCCCGTACTCCTGTTCTAATGCCAGCACATTAGTATCTGTTACCATTAAACCACACTCTTTTCTGCTCTTATAGTCATTTCTCAAGGTGAAAAACAAATCAAGATAGGGAGCTTCATCCCATTTACCTTCCTTTCTACAAAACAACAGTAATTGTAATATAGTATTATATTTTAATGTGCCATTCTTTGGCCATTTTTCCTGACACATATACAGGCCACCATTGATTAAAATTTTCAATTAATTTCTTTCACGTTAGGGGATCTCTCCTAAATTTTCCCCAATGTTTCAAAATAGAGAAGAATAAGAGAGAAGCCTTAGTAATACCCCCTTACCAGGATGATGATGCATTGTGTGAGCCGATGCAGGTAGGATGCAGGAACAACCACAAAACCATGGATTAAAGGCAAAGAACAAATTTAATCTCAATACCTCATGGATCGGGGAATCTCTGAAGCAGCACCTGGGCAGAGGCAGGCAAGCAGGGGACACAGGCACCGTGGAGCAAGAGAGAGTCCTTATTAGCAAGAGAGTCCTTGTTAGCAAGGGAGGGAGAGAACAAAAGACCTCACACTTGCTGTTTGGGCCTGTATTTCAAGGATTCTGGCAGGCAGAGTTTTCCGCTGTGCTTTGATCTCTTCAACAGCAGGGCAAGAATCTCGGGCATGTTTGATAAGGTGCCCCTGAGTCCATCCCAGGCCTGTGTTATCTAAGTGCAGATGTCCTACTTGTTGAGCACACAGAACTAAGCAACAATTAGTGTGATATATGTGTTTTCCAGCACCCCACATGCGAGTCACTTGAGTGTGTTTACAGTCCTCCTCGCCAATCTTCCGTTACTTTCCCACACACATTTCCCATTTTTCCAACCCTTTTCCCACTCTGGTCGTCACTGTACAAGCACAGGAAATAAATCCCCTGACACATATCCCTTCTGGTACAATTTACTTGGCGGGGTGTGTGTGTGTGTTACCATGCAATATCTCAATTTGTCATTCAGCTGGTTACTCACTGCCCAACGGGAAATCATCAGGGAAGTCCCCGGAGAAGAGGTCCGGTGCACGCTGGAGTTCCACTTGTGATTTCCCCGCAGCAATGAGCAGCAGTCAAACTCCAAGCCTATATGCGAAGTCCCATCTGGGGTGCCAAAAACTGTCACCTGAAATAAAAGCTCTCGAAACCAAAAGTAGTTTAGAGAGGAGATATTGCTTTATTCAATGTCGGGCGCTACGTGGAAATCCACAAATCTAGCACACCTTACCGGGGACATTCACCCATTATTTATACACAAAAGATTCTCATTATTCCCCCTACCTAATACATAACTCCACCGAGGCTTACATATTCAGTAGGATGGCCAAATAGCCCTTTTGCACATGCGTATGAAATTTTGCAGCGTCGGCAAAACACTTCTGCGCAGGTGTGAGCTCCTCAGTGGTTGTTTGGGTAGGGATACCCTTCCTCACATTATCCTTTTAAGGTACTGAGTCATCTCAGGACAGTAAAAGTTTACTCTAAGTTTGCCAGCTTCTTGAGGATGATAAGGATGTCCTTTGAAGTAGCCACAGCTCTGTCCTAATTGGTATAGGAGTACATATTTTTGACATATGAGAGAACCTTGAAGTGATTAACTACTTCTTGTTATCCCATCCTTATTACTATCAGCTCAGTAATTAACTATTTTCTCACACAGTAAGAAGGTTAGAAGTAAGCAAACAACATTTTAGTTAGCATATGGCTATAAACAAAGCAGAGGCCTGTCTTTGGTGACAACTGCAACAGTGGACAAGGGAAGAGCTACAGATGTCATCTACCTGGATTTCTGCAAGGCCTTTGATGCAGTCCCCCACAACATTCTGACCTCTAAAATGGAGAGATATGGGTTTGATGGATGAACTCTTAGATGCATAAGGAATTGGCTGGATGGCCGCATCCAAAGACTTACAGTCCAAGTGGAAACCAGTAATGAGTGGTGTCCCTCAAGGGTCCGTACTGAGACCAATACTACTCAATATCTTCATCAGCGACATAGACAGTGGGATTGAGTGCACCCTCAGCAAGTTTGCAGATGACACCAAGCTGAGTGGTGCAGTTGATTTGCTCGAAGGAAGGGATGCCATCCAGAGGGACCTTGACAGGCTTGAGGAGTGGGCCCATGGGAACCTCATGAGATTCAACAAGGCCAAGTGCAAGGTCTTGCTCCTGGGTCAGGGCAATCCCCAGCATCAATACTGACTGAGGGATGAATGGATTGAGAGTAGCCCTAAAGAGAAGGACTTGGGGCTACTGGTGGATGAAAAGTTGGACACAAGTGGGAAATGTTCGAGAGGTAAATTGGGAAGGTACTCTTTATCAGGGAGTGTAATGATAGGATGAGGGGTAACGGTTTTAAACTGAAAGAGGGGAGATTTAGATTAGATATCAGAAAGAAATTCTTTCCTGTGAGGGTGGTGAAGCACTGGAACAGGCTGCCCAGAGAAGTTGTAGATGCCCCATCCCTGGAGGTGTTCAAGGCCAGGCTGGATGGGGCTTTGAGCAACCTGGTCTAGTGGGAGGTGTCCCTGCCCATGGCAGGGGGGTTGGAACTCAATGATCTTTAAGGTCCCTTCCAACCTGAACCATTCTGATTCTATGATTCTATGAAATGTGCGCTCACAGCCCAGAAAGCCAATCATATCCTGGGCTGCATCAAATGAAACATGGCCAGTAGGTCAAGGGAAGTGATTCTGCCCCTCTACTCCACTCTCATTAGACCCCATCTGGAGTACTGTGATCAACTCTGGGGTCTGCAGGACATTAAAGACATTCACCTGTTGGAACAGGCCCAGAGGAGGCCCTCAAAAACGTTCAGAGTGCTGGAGCACCTCTCCTATGAAGAAAGGCTGGGAGAGTTGGGGTTGTTCAGCCTGGAGAAGAGAAGGCTCTGGGGAGACCTTATTGCAGCCTTTCAAATACTGATAGGGGGCTTTTAAGAAATATGGAGAGAGACTTTTTACCAGGGTCTGTTGTGACAGGACAAGGGGCAATGGTTTTAAACTGGAAGAGTATAGATTTAGATTGAATTGAAGGAAGCCATTTTTGCTCTGTATCCCATTTGAAGAGGAAATCTCAGAAATCCCTCTGTCCCATGGAGATAAGAATGATCAAGCAGGCCCCCAGTACGTGCAGGCAGTACAAGCTTACTGAGTTGGGTTGCAGAACTGATTGATGCATTAGTGTCTAGACACATTTGAGGTGGCCTTGGTTAGCCTATACATTCACTTCTGCATCAACCACGCATTTTAGCTGGTATTTTAAGAGGTAAATGGTATGTATCATATATGAAATGTGACAATAATTATAAACAGGACAAATTATACAGTCAAGATATGAAAATAATTTCTTCCCAGTGTTTCCGTACAGGGAGAGGCTGTTATTGTGTTGATGACTGTTGTTTAAATAACAACAAAATAAGCTTCATATACATATTTTTTACTCAGGGTATCAAGTCTCTGAAGACTTTTTTCCTTTCTCAGCACAATTTCTCATTCCATGAAATCTTGGCAGCCTGATGGAATTATAGGCTTCTCCCTGAAATAAACTTAAAAGGGGGTTCCTTTAGCTTATCTGACAAAGTATTGTCTTGTGATCCTGAGGTTCCTAGTCTTAATCCTGTTAAAGAAAACCAAATATAATTAGAATGTTATAGTGATTACATATCAGTTGCAACACTGCTTTTGATCTGTAAGTGGCAGCATTTATTTGTTGGAGCTGGTAGAATTTGTAACATGAATGTCTGATGTTTGTGAAGTCCTGTGTGTCAGATTACTTCATTTCCAGCTATGATGTACGTGAATCAGCTGCAGCTTCCTGCCAGCAAGAACAATTTGCAGAATAATTGCTGGCATTTTTACATTACAGCTTAGTTAATATACATTTGAGAGAGAAGTTTTTATAAACAAAAATCCAACAAATATACTGTAATGATGATTCTTTATATTTTTTCCTTTTTCATGTTTAGAAAAAAATTTCAGTTTAGTATTTATTCAATCAATGATTGAATGACAAGTGAAATATATTGTAATTCCATTGCACGTGAGATTTGACCTACATTCAATAATTTTGGCTAAACTTCAGTGTCTGGATATTAGCCTCCCAAATCCTATGGAAGGGTTTGGAATATGAGCCCCAAACCATTCTTCAACTCCTGTCTCACTGAGAGTTTATTGACCACAAGTCCAGCTCAAGTGTGGAGTGCTGGGATGGAGGACTATAGGTTGTTCAGGAGGGACAGGCAGGGCAGGTGAGGTGGAGGTGTTGCACGGTATGTAAGGGAGAGGTGTGACTGTACAGCCCTTATGGATAGTGATGATGTGATTGAGAGCCTCTGGATGAGGATTAGGGGGATGGAAAACAAAGCAGATGTCATAGTGGGTGTGTACTACTGATCACCCAGCCAGGATGTTAGCACTGATGAATTATTCTATAGGCAATTAGGAGAAAATTCTGGATTGGTAGCCTTTGTACTTATGGGAGATTACAACTTCCCAGGCATCAACTGGGAATACCATACTGCTGTGACAAGCAAGTCTGGGAAATCCCTGAAGTTTGTGGAAGAAAACTTTGTCACAAGTACTCAGTGAGCCACCTAGGGAAGATGCCCTCCTAGACTTGTGAATAGAGAAGGACTTGTGGGAGATGTGATGGTAGGTGGCTGTCCTGATCACAAAATGGTTGAGTTTAAAATTTTCAGTGTAATGAGAAAAAAAGGTCAGCAGAGTTGCTACCCTGGATTTCAAGAGAGCAAACTAAGCTACTCAGGGAGCTAGTTAGCAGTGTTCCCTGGGAATCTGCTTTTGAGGGCTTAGGGGTCTGTGAATGCTGGTCAGTTTTTAAGAACCACCTTTTAAAAGAACAAGAGCAGGCAATTTAAAGAATGACAAGAAGAATGATTTCATATAATGTAACATTCATGTAATAGATTATGTATTACATTCATTTATATTATATAACATCTATAATGTTTGAAATATATTTTAAGAATATAACACAAAATTTAAATACATTAGAAGGAAGTCACTAAAATTTCTATGCGAACATATGAATCAAAAAATGACTAAATTTATTCGTGCTATGCATGGTACTAAACTACAGAGAGCTGCAAAGTTGACCATGAAGTAGAAAGCTCTTTTACATAAATGCTTCTCCTCCTCATTGTCTTGTCACTCATAATGCCTGAATTAAATTAGCATTTTAATCCTTGCCAGTATTTTGGTAATGAATATTCCTTTGGTCATTTGGGGTCAGCTGTCCCAGCCATGTCCCCTCTCAGCTTCTTGTTCACCCCCAGCCTACTCGCAGGCGGGGCAGTGTGAGAAGCAGAAAAGGCCTTGATTCTATGTAAGCACTAGTCAGTAATAACTAAAACATCCCTATGTTATCAATCAACACTATTTTCATCACAAATACAAAGCATAGCCCATGCAAGCTACTATGAAGAAAATTAACTCTATCCCAGCCAAAACCAGTGCAACTACCAAATCTCCTCATGTCCCTTCTGAATGACTAAACTGCTCATATACTTTGTTTTATATTTATATACTTGCTCCAATATGAATGTTGAAAAATATGTCTGTCCTAGAAGTCAGAAAGGATATTTGATTTCTATACAGTACATAACATGATGGACCCATTTTTAAACAGAAGGTATAAAACAGAGCTGTATATCAACTGCTAAGGTACAGTTTAAGGGTATTTTTTAACATCAGCATTTTTTTTCTTATTCTGTATACACCTCTGCCTTAGGTAATTTATATAAACATACATAGTCTATTAATAATGCATAAGACATTTTAAATGAAGGGCTTCCACCTCCCACAGTGCAGTAGTGTACACAACAATTTGATTCACTCTGTTATGTTTTCATTACCAGCAATTTCTGAGAACATAAAAAAGGTTGAAAAGGCTATCAGGAATGTACAATATTTATTTTGTGAGAAATATTTGTAGTCTTTTTAATGAAATTGTGTTGCAAAGTTTTGCCTTTGATTGTTGTTCCTTGATTTTTTTTTGGAGGGAGAAGAATGCATTAAATGGTCTGTGATTGCTCTTTTGTAGATTCAGTCAGATCTGTGATTATTTTTTTAAAGGATACTACTGGATTTGTTCCCTATTTGCATAAATTTGAGCACAAGCTATAAATAAATAAAGAACCATCAGATTTCTTAAGGTCTCTCAATTAAACTTAAAGTAACAAGGCAATGCCAAGGAGCAGCTGAAGAAATAGTGAACTATCTTTCCATACAGAAACTAAAAGAAAAGTTTTTAGTTTTAGTGAGAGACTATTTTGTGCCAGAGCTTAGCACTAGTGACTAAAGTAAATGACACCTTAGTCTGTATTAGCCTTGTTTTTTATCTATGGGAATGTAACCAGTAGATGAGAAAGTGTAAGTAAAACTTTAACTACAGGATATTCTGTAACAAAAGATAAGAAAATGTCTCAAGACAGACAAAAAGGGTGTCTGGAGGCTTTGAGAACAAATCAGAAGAATAGACGACCTCAGACCATGAACAAGACTGAATAAGCAGAAGAGCCATCAAGAAATCAAGCAACCTATAGAGACTATAAAATCCAGTAACAATCAACAGGCAGGGTCCCTCTTCAGAGGCACCCAGCTCAAGCTGTAACTAATGTTGCATATTAAACACAGCAGAAAGAACTCTCATTTTTTATTAAAGTGGAACCTAGGGACGAGCCCTGTTGAGGTGGCATTTGCATAATTCCTACCACGGTCTAGGTGGCAACTGCATAATTCCTACAGCATGAGTATTTTAGATTTTTTTCAGGAGAATCAAATTACTTCTGAAATGTACATGCATCTTTTACATTTGGATCAGTCTGATGTTGTTACAGCATATAAATTAACCTTACCTTAAATTGTCATATGTACTTTTAATAGAGAACAAAGACACTGTATTAATGAAGTAACATGCACAAAGGTTTTTCTTCTGTCTTAGCAATGTCTTAGCCATGTCACTGTATTTATGCAGAAACAAAATAAATTCTTTCTCTTCCTCTCTCCCCCTAAGAATGTCATTTATTAAATGTTTTGGGATCCTAAAAATGCTGCTGCCCATGATTATGATTTGACTAGTAATTTTTCAAGTTTTTCAAACATGTTCCTAAAAGCAAAATATATTTTTTTAGTGAAATAAAATGAAGGTCAGTAGGCCAGCCTGACTGTGCACCTTTAATCAGCTTCAGTCTGATCCAGATTTACATACAAACGGAAGTTTGATTTAGAAAATTTTATGTCTATAAATGACTTGACAAAACTTTTCTGAACTCTTTCAATATTATGGAGAAGTATCCAAGGTTGCTACAGCAAGGAGTTTAACAAAGTGTTTAACTGGCTCTGTAGATTATTAGGTCATGTAGAAATACTTGCTGTTAGTTGTGACTAATATTTTTAATAGCTGAGGACACTGTTATTTCACCATCTGCTGCTTACATTAATCATTCTGTAAATTAATTGGTTTTAGCTGCCTACAGGACATCGCATCTAAGCAACCAAAACACTGTGTAAATGTGTAACTGTAAAATGTTGCCATTTTTTCTCTTTTTAACAAGGATATCTGAACTTTGTCAAGCAGTTAGTATTTCAAGTCCATACCAGCCTATTTGAGAGAGGTTACCTGGGCAAAACTTTTTTTCATACTCCTGATCCGACCAAGACAAATAAATGAATGAATGAATGAACAAATACAACTGCTGAGGTGTAAATAACCCATATAAGGACAAGGAAAAAATAATTTCTTGCTCTTCCACACTTCCTCAGGAGCACAGCATTGCACCAAGGGAACAGAGGTAAATCAGGAGGCAGACAAGACCATAGCTATTTTCAACTTGCACAAAGCTCAACTCTGCAGTGAGTGGTAAGCTCCCTGCACAGGGGAAGCTGGTAGGAAATATGCAGTCTCTAAGGGCTTCCAGTATGCAAGACAAACTCCGGCTTATGTAAATATGTCTTCTATGCGTGCTCTTGTATTTTGCTATTTTGAAAAAAAAAAAAATCCAAGATGTTGCTATTAAACAGCTGAAAATATTTAAAAGGAAGTGCTGCTTTCAATTGCCCTTCAAAATCCTAGTGCAGGATTAAGTTTTAATTCTGTGATAATATCAATTTTATCATAAAAAAATACACAAATGTCCATAAAACTATTTACCCAGCTGCAAAAATTTTAAACACCTTTCATGTTGCTAATCACCACAGAACAGAAGCTTTTTTTCAGAACCATGCAAGTGTCTGAGATGAAATTCTGAGCCAGTGAACCTGTCAGGTTGCATGGTTCATTACAAATTAAAAATTCAGATCATTTTTCTCTATAATTCACAAACCCAGGCCCTCCTTTTAGCTCACTTTGAACTAAAACAGAGAGCAGAACAACCCCCCCATAGTCCAGGAGGAAGTAGTTAATGATTTGCTTATATACCTCAACATACATAAGTCTATGGGGCCAGATGGGATTCACCCAAGGGTACTCAGGGAGCTGGCGGGAGAGCTCACCAAGCCTCTCTCCATTATCTATCAACAATCCTGGTCAACAGGAGAGGTGCCAGATGACCGGAGGGTGGCCAATGTGACGCCCATCTACAAGAAGGGCTGGAAGGAGGATCCGGGAAACTATAGGCCTGTCAGTCTGACCTCGGTACCGGGAAAGATCATGGAGAGGATCATCTTGAGTGAGCTCTCACAGCAAGTGCAGGGCAGCCAAGGGATCAGGGCCAGCCAGCATGGGTTTATGAAAGGGAGGTCCTGCTTAACCAACTTGATCTCTTTCTATGACCATGTGACCCACCTTCTCGATGCAGGGAAGGCTGTGGACGTTGTCTACCTGGACTTTGGTAAGGCCTTTGACACCGTCCCCCACAGCATTCTCCTGGAGAAGCTGGCGAATCATGGCATAAAGTGTACTCTTCACTGGGTAAAAAACTGGCTGGATGGCCGTGCTCAGAGAGTTGTAATTAATGGGGTGAAATCCAGTTGGCGGCCAGTCACCAGTGGTGTCCCTCAGGACTCAGTTTTGGGGCCAGTCTTTTATTGATGATCTGGATGAGGGGATTGAGTGCACCCTCAGTAAGTTTGCAGATGACACCAAATTAGGTGGGAGTGTTCGTCTGCTTGAGGGTCGGAAGGCTCTACAGAGGGATCTGGACAGGTTGGATCAATGGGCCAAGGCCAATGGGATGAGGTTTAATAAGGCCAAGTGCCGGGTCCTGCATTTTGGTCACAACAACCCCAGGCAACACTACAGGCGTGGGGAAGAGTGGCTGGAAAGCTGCCCAGCAGAAAAGGACCTGGGGGTGCTGGTGGACAGCTGGCTTAACGTGAGCCAGCAGCGTGCCCAGGTGGCCAAGAAGGCCAACAGCATCCTGGCTTGTATCAGGAATAGCGTGGCCAGCAGGAGTAGGGAAGTGATCGTGTCTCTGTACTGGGCACTTGTGAGGCCTCACCTCGAGTGCTGTGTTCAGTTCTGGGCCCCTCACTACAGGAAGGACATTGAAGTGCTGGAGCGTGTCCAGAGGAGAGCCACCAAGCTGGTGAGGGGTCTAGAGAACAAGTCATATGAGGAGAGGCTGAGGGAACTGGGCATGTTTAGTTTGGAGAAGAGGAGGCTGAGGGGAGACCTCATTGCCCTCTACAACTACCTGAAAGGAGGTTGTAGAGAGGTGGGTGTTGGCCTCTTCTCCCAAGGGAATAATGACAGGACCAGAGGAAATGGTCTGAAGTTGGGGCAGGGGAGGTTTAGATTAGACATTAGGAAGAATTACTTTACTGAGAGAGTGGTCAGGCACTGGAACAGCCTGCCCAGGGAGGTGGTGGAGTCGCCATCCCTGGAGGTATTTAAGAAATGTGTAGACGTGGCACTTCAGGGCATGCTCTAGTGCCCGAGATTGTTGGTTTGTGTCTGTTTGTGGGTAGGTGTGGTGTGTGGTTCTGGGTGTTTGTTTTGTTTTGGTGGGGTTTTTTTGTTTGTTTGTTTGTTTTGGTTTTTTTTTGTTGGTTGGACTCAATGATCTCAAAGGTCCCTTCCAACCAGGAAGATTCTGTGTTTCTGTGATTCTGTGAAAACAGCTTTTGATGAGATTTTTTTTTTTTGTGTGTGTGATTAAATTTGGTGGAAAGATAGAAAGTTAAGGTTTGGGCTGTTTTTGGTTTTCTTGGTTTGAAGAGCAAGAGAAAGCAATTCATGTGCAGTGACAACAAAGAATAATTTTAAACGAAAGACAGAAAGAAGAAAATACATGTTGGTTTGCTCAGCTCTGATCTTTCCACAAATACTGTAAAATTAATACAGTGGAATCTTAATCAAGATGCCCTGGCAAATGGCCCTTTGTCTCCATTAAGAAGACTGCTTGATTAACTGAAGATGTAACTTGAATAATAATTTTCTTTGGGAACATACAGTGCCGGGGACATAGGGTATCTCTCCACCCTACATGTCCACTGAATGCAAGATTCACAGAGACTTATATCCATACAGAATATGCATAGTCATTACATTTCCCAGAACTCATTATAATATTCACATCACCCAGGGCACATGCGCGTTAACCCCTTTAGGGGCTTTATGAAAGGTCTTGGGTGGTCCCTAGTGGTGTTTGGTGGTCACTCAGGACTGAAGTCTCAGTGAATTCTTGGTGGTTCTTTCTATATGAGGCCTTGACTTGGAGTGTCCTTCTGTTTGATCAGTAGGGCTGGTTTGCACTGATAACTCTTTGAGTGTATTGGGGAAGGTGAATGCAGAAGCTTTTGCAACTTCTCCATTTATTTTGCAGGCTTGTAAACAGGTTCTTTCTGATGATATTCTTCACTGTTTGTTTCTGTTTGTATTTGCAAAAGGCACCCTTAATCCTTTTAGTTACACATTTACATATCAGCTGGACTCTCAGTTCCTGACTGTAACAGTACCATAATTGTGGTTGTATATTCCTCTCTCAGTGTTATTGTTGTTGTTTCTTGTTTCCTTTGCTGTTCTGTTAAACTGCCTTTGTCTCAACCCACGAGTGTTGCCTTTTTCTTCCGATTCTCCCCCATGGCCGGGGGGTGGGGGGGTGTTGAGGGAACGGCAGCATGGTTCTTTGTTGCCGCCTGAGGCTAAACCATTACAATCGTTAACATTAGAGTTGGTGGTAGGGACACAGGATTTGGATCTGGAGCAGATCTGAATGCTGAACAGCTCTGTGTTGCATTGTGTTGGGATTTCAGACTGTGAATTGGGCGTTGAAGCAGTTTTAGTGCAGAGGAAATAGTTATATCCAAATTTATAGAGGTCAGGCAAACTCATGCTGTTGAAAAACCTTACTCTCAGAAAGGCCTTTTTCATGAGAAGACTCATTTCCATCCCACACAGTAAACCCCTATTATCACTAACATGGAAATAAATTTAAAAAAACACAAAGCTTGAACTCTAATCCTAAATCAGATTTTACCATGAATTCCAGTGAGAGGTGTGAGAAATTCCATGAAATCCTCAATAAATTTTGCTAACAGTTCAACGCTGAAGGTGTGCAGCCATTACCATCTGGGTAAAGGGGATTTGCAGGGAGAAAACTTTACACTATATAAGCTACTTTGCTCAGACAGCAAAAGGAACTAGTACAGGAAATACAGATAAAAACTAAATTCAAAACATAGATCCAGGTTAACACTGAAACTCATCTCTGCCTCCACATTGCAGTGATCTTAATTTCTGAGTTTTCCTTCTGTCTCTCTTGTAGTTAGTATGACTAATAATAAGTATTAAAATTTCAGGATCAGCAGAACTGATGGCATTCATTTTATAGTGCATGCACACCTTTCACACACCTGAAATCAAGCCAAATGGATATCTGGATGAAATTCAGTAAAGCCAATACCCCAGAAATTCTGATCATGTTTCAGGCACTGTTCATTATTATTATTATTTTTAATTCAGAGCTCAATTGCTAAGGTACTTTATTACATTTTTTTAGATGCCTTTGAAGTTCAATTTGAAAGCATGAATGTCAACATGAAGAAAGTTTTTAAACTGTGTTGTTGTTTTGAGCCTCGTCTTGTTCACTAAGGAAATGGATAAAATCAAGGTATCATTTGTTCAACTATAAGCAGCTACACACTGATCACATGAAAAACACTCCACTTCAGAGGAGCCCAAGAATACATCAGCTGGTCAGTTCTGTTCACACAAAGAAGACTCCATTACTTGCTGTAAGCAAGAGAAAGATTATCTGACCCAGCTGGTCATTAGCATTTTTTTTTCTGCTATGAAAAAATTGCTTTGCTGTTTAGGTTAGGATCATAATGTAAATCTTAATGAAAAATTCTGAGATGTCTGAGTAAATCAAGCTGTTTGGCCACCTTGATTCTCCCTTTATGTATGTCCCTACATTTTTCTCCTTGTATTTTTTATTTTTGAGGTATGTTGTAGAGGAAAAACACAGCTTAGTTACAGAGCAACAGGCACTGCAGCCATCTTAGTGTTCCTTGCAACTGACATCTTGATTACTATTTTTATTAGACTCCTTTCTTTATTGGAAGTGAAGCAAAACTTTCATATTTTGAAAACAACTCATATCACTTCATAATTTAGTCTTCTAGGGCTGAGTCCTTATGTCATTTTGCAATCCTTAGTCAGTCAAAACTCACTGAATGCATTTGCCAGATTAGGAGATTTGCCTGATCTAGGATAGTATCACAGTAATTTTCAACATCAAATCTGCTATCTGATCTCCTGTGCAATAAAGGAAGATGCGTTTCTTTCCTTCTAGAAGGAAAATGTTATATATTATAGTATACTGTAATAGCAAACAAATTTTCATATCTCTTTTTCAAAATGCTAAGAGACAGATGTTTAGCTGCTATGAATCCACTGGGTGAAATTGATTTGAACAGAACTATAAATTTTTATTCCTGGTGATGATATGACCTTAGGTTTATTGAAACAAACTTTTCTACAAACTTTTCTGCTGATCCACTGATATATTCATCTGGAAAGAGTTTAAATCCTAGTATTTTCCTCTAGTCCCTCCAGAATCTCTCTGCTCTCTTGTCTTGCTAACCAAAATCTAACTGGATAAGGAGTTACGTCTGCATACAAGAAAGACTATTCTTCTGGATTTACCCATTCAACATTGAATTAAAATTCCCAAATTACTTCAATTAATCGCCAGTTGCCTCAGCTTTCTGAGGTCCCAAATTTTTCCTTTCCTTTTCTTTCATAGAAAATTTTCATTTTATAACATCCTGAGAAGTTGTCCAATAGACTGCAGTGGAAAAAGCTGTTTTTCTGTCGTGGTTAGAGTTAGAAGAGGCTTAGCTAAAAAGTAAGATTACTGAACAGAAAATTGGTTCTGTTTTACCTCAAACCAGGATATTTTCCGAGGGATGTTTTCCTTATACTTCATGACTCCTTTTGGAATCCCAAAGCGAGAGCCAATATTTCTTAGTTGGTTCATCACTGACATGTGTGCGTCTAGTGATAGATCATGACATATTCACCAGATCATCACCAAGCCACTTTCCATCATTTATCAGCAGTCCTGGCTGACCAGGGAGGTCCCAGTTGACTAGACATTAACAAATGTGACGTCCATTCACAAAAAGGGCTGTAAAGAGCATCCAGGGAACTACAGGCCTGTCAGTCTGACCTCAGTGCCAGGGAAGGTTATGGAGCAGGTCATCTTGAATGTCATTACACAGCACGTACAGGATAACCAGGTGACTAGGCCCAGTCAGCATGGGTTCATGAAAGGCAGGTCCTGCTTGACAAACCTGATCTAATATGACAAGGTGATTCACTTAGTGGATGAGGGAAAGGCTGTGGATGTTGTTTACCTGGACTTTAGTAAAGCCTTTGACACTGTTTCCCACAGCATTCTCCTGGAGAAACTGGCTGCCTATGGCTTGGATGGGAGTACTCTCCACTGGGTTAAAACCTGGCTGGAGGGCCAGGCCCAAAGAGTTATGGTGAATGGAGTTAAATCCAGTTGGTGTCCGGTCACAAGTGGTGTTCCCCAGGGCTCATTATTGGGGCCAGTTCTGTTTAATATCTTTATCAACGACCTGAACGAGGGGATTGAGTGCACCCTCAGTAAGTTTGCAGACAACACCAAGTTTGGTGGGAGTATTGATCTGCTTGAGGGTAGGATGGCTCTACAGAGGGATCTGGACAGGCTGGATCAATAGGCCAAGGCCAACTGTATGAGATTCAACAAGGCCAAGTGCCGGGTCCTGCACTTGGGTCACAACAACCCTATGCAAAGCTATAGGCTCGGGGAAGAGTGGCTGGAGAGCTGCCTGGCAGAAAAGGACCTGGGGGTGTTGGTTGATAGCCAGCTGAATATGAGCCAGTGATGTGCCCAGGTGGCCAACAGCATCCTGGCTTGTATCAGAAATAGTGTGGCCAGCAGGACTAGGGAAGTGATTGTCCCCTTGTACTCGGCACTGGTGATGCCACACCACGAATACTGTGTCCAGTTTTGGGCCCCTCACTCCAAGAAAGACATTGAGGTGCTGGAGCATGTCCAAAGAAGAGCAACAAAGCTGGTGAGGGGTCTGGAGAACGTGTCTTATGAAGAGAGGCTGAGGGAGCGGGGATTGTTTAGCCTGGAGAAAAGGAGGCTGAGGGGAGACCTTATCGCTCTCTACAACTACCTGAAAGGAGGGTGTAGAGAGGTGGGGGTCGATCTCTTTTCTGAAGTAACAAGTGATAGGACAAGAGGAAACGGCCTCAAGTTGCGCCAGGGGAAGTTTAGGATGGATATTAGGAAAAATTTCTTCACTGAAAGGGTTGTCAAGCATTGGAACAGGCCACCCAGGGAAGTGGTTGAATCACCATCTCTGGAGGTATTTAAAAGACTTGTAGCAGTGGTGCTTATGGACATGGTTTAGTGGTAGACTTGGGAGTGTTAGGTTAACGGTTGGACTTGATGATCTTAAAGGTATTTTCCAACCTAAATGATTCTATGATTCTATAATTTCAAATACTGGATGATGTCCTGACACTTGCCTTGTCTGCTTTAGAAAGAAGTTACAGATAAATTCGCAAATCTCTGAAAACTTTACAAAGACTCAGAGATGCTGTGCTGGGTTAACCTTGGCAGGCTGCCATCTGCCCACCAAGCCACTATCTCACCCCCCCTCCACAGCAGGACAAGGGAGAAAATAAGATAAAAAAGCTCCTGAGTTGAGATAAGGACAGGGAAATCACTCACCAATTACTGTTATGGGCAAAACAGACTTGTCTTGGGGAAGATTAATTTATTGCCAATTAAAAATAGAGTAAGATAGTGAGAAACGAAGACAAAACTAAAACCACCTTCCCTTGCCCCCCCCCCCGTGTCCCCCCCCCCTCCCCCCCCCGTCGTCCCCCCCCTCCCCCCCCCGTCCCTTCTTTCCAGGCTTATCTTTGCTCCTGAGAGACCTGAGTCTGTTTAGTCTGGAGAAGACTAAGAGGGGATCTCATCAATGCTTTAAAATATCTAAGGGGCAGGTGTCAAGAGGATGGGGCCAGTCTCTTTTCAGTGGTGACCAGCAACAGGACAAAGGGCAACAGGCACAAGCTGGAACACAGGAAATTCCATCTCAACATGAGGAAAAAGTTCATCAGGAATAGACTGCTCAGCGTGGGTCCCCCATGGGCTGTGGTTCTTGCCAGGAACCTGCTCCAGCATGGGCTCTCCACGGGCTGCAGCTTCCTTCAGGGCACAACTACTTGCTCTGTCCTGGGGGTCCTCCATGGGCTACAGGGTGGATCTGTGCAGTGCTCCACCATGGTCTTCTCCATGAGTTGCAGGAGAATTTCTGCTCTGGCACTGGGAGCACCTCCTCCCCCTCCTTCTTCACTGACCTTGGTGTCTACAGGGTTGTTTCTCTCACATTTTCCCACTCCTCTCTCTCAGCTGCTGTGCAGTGTTTTTTGTCCCTTCTTAAACAGCACAGAGGTGCTACCACCATCACCGATTGGCTCAGCTTTGGCCAGTGGTGGGTCAATTTTGGAGTCAGCTTAACCTGGCTCTGTCTGACATGGGGGCAGCTTCTGGTGTATTCTCACAGAAGCAATCCCTGCAGTCCTCCAAATACTAAAACCTTGCCACATAAACCCAATGCACACATTGTCTAGAAAATCTTATCAGGAAAGTAAACAAAAGCTATTATAATCCCAGGATATCAGTTACCCTGAGAAAAGATTGAATAGGATGGAGGTGACGATACAAGGAAGATCCTCAGAAGAATCAAATTTATGGAGCAATCCCAGAACCTGTGTGTCCAAGAAGATAGAATTTGGATTTGCATTCTGTCTTTTTTTTTTGGATTAGCATTCAGATCTGCAAAATAAATCTATAATTTGTGGCATTCAAGACACTGAGATCCAAACTTAAGAAAACTGGCCTACCTTCCAGTATCATAGAATCACAGAATGGTTTGGTTTGGAAGGGACCTTCTTTCCTTCAGCCTTTACTGCTAAGGCCAGCCCTCAGGAATCCCAGACCCTGGAGGTAGGAGAGAGAGCCTGGATTAAGGAAGACTCTCCCTCGATCAAGGAGGATAAGGGAAGAGATCATTTAGGCAAACTTGACACCCACAAATCCATGGGCCCTGATGGGATGCACCCGCAAGTGCTGAGGGAGCTGGCAGATGTTATTGCCAAGCCACTCTCCATCATCTTTGAAAGGTCATGGAGAAGAGGAAAAGTGCCTGAGGACTGGACGATAGTCAATGTCATGCCAGTCTTCAAAAAGGGCAAGAAGGAGGATCCAGGAAACTACAGGCCTGTCAGCCTCACCTCCATCCCTGGAAAGGTGATGGAACAGCTCATCCTGGATGTCATCTCTTAGCACGTAGAAGAAAAAAAGGTCATCAGGAGCGGTCAGCATGGATTCACCAAGGGGAAATCATGCTTGACCAGTCTGATAGCCTTCTATGATGGAATGACTGGCTGGGTGGATGAGGGGAGAGCAGTGGACATTGTCTACCTTGACTTCAGCAAGGCTTTTGACACTGTCTCCCATAACATCCTCATAGATAAGCTTAGTGTGCGTTAGATGAGTGGACAGTGAGGTGGACTGAAAACTGGCTGAGTGGCAGAGCTCAGAGGGTTGTGATCAGCGGAGCAGAGTCCAGCTGAAGGCCTGCAGCTGGCGGTGTTCCCCAGGGGTCAGCACTGGGTTCACTCTTGTTCAAAAAATTCATCAGTGACCTGGATGAGGGGACAGAGTGTACCCTCAGCAAGTTTGCTGATGACAGAAAACTCAGAGGGGTGGCTGACACACCAGAAGGCTGTGCTGCCATTCAGCGAGACCTAGACAGGCTAGAGAGTTGGGCGGGCAGGAACCTGATGAAATGACAGAATCACAGAATGGTAGGGGCTGGAAGGGACCTTCGGAGATCATCTAGTCCAACCCCCCTGCCAAAGCAGGTTCACCTAGAGCAGGCTGGACAGGATGGCATCCACGCGGGTTTTGAAGATCTCCAGAGAAGGAGACTCCACAACCTCTCTGTGCAGCCTGTTCCAGTGCTCGGTCACCCACAAAGTAAAGAAGCTTTTCCTCATGTTCATAGAATCATAGAATCATAGAACGGTTTGGTTTGGAAGGGACCTTAAAGATCACCAAGTTCCAACCCCCCTGCCATGGGCAGGGACACCTTCCACTAGACCAGGTTGCTCAAAGCCCCATCCAGCCTGGCCTTAAACACTTCCAGGGATGGGGCATCCACAACTTCTCTGGGCAACCTGTTCCAGTGCTTCACCACCCTCACAGTAAAGAATTTCTTCCTGGTATCTAATCTAAATCTCCCCTCTTCCAGTTTAAATCCGTTACCCCTTGCCCTATCACTACACTCCCTGATAAAGAGTCCCTCCCCATCTCTCCTGTCGGACCCCTTTAGGTATTGGAAGGTTGCTATAAGGTCTCCCCGGAGCCTTCTCTTCTCCAGGCTGAACAACCCCAACTCTCTCAGCCTGTCCTCACAGGGAGACGTGCTCCAGCCCTCTGATCATCTTTGTGGCCCTCTGCTAGACCCATTCCAACAGGTCCGTGTCCTTTCTATGCTGAGGACTCCAGAGCTGGACACAGTACTCCAGGTGGGGTCTCACCAGAGTGGAGTAGAGGGGCAGAATCACCTCCTGTGACCTGCTAGCCACTCTTCTTTTGATGCAGCCCAGGATGTGGTTGGCTTTCTGGGCTGCGAGCACACATTGCTGACTCATTTTGAGCTTCTCATCCACCAACACCCCCAAGTCCTTCTCCTCAGGGCTACTCTCAAGCCATTCTTCACCCAACCTGTATTTCTGCCTGGGATTGCGGTGACCCACGTGCAGGACCTTGCACTTTTTCCTCTTTGAAGTTCATGAGGTTTGCATGGGCCCACCTCTCAAGCCTGTCCAGGTCCCTCTGGATGGCATTCCTTCCCTCCAGTGTGTCGACGGCACCACACAGCTTGATGTTGTCTGCAAACTTGCCGAGAGTGCACTCTGTCCCAATGTCCGTGTCTCCAACAAAGATGTTAAACAGCACTTGTTCCAATACTGACCCCTGAGGAATGCCAATAAAGAGAGGTGTACTACTGGACCTAGTTCTGACAAACAAAGAGGGATTGGTGGAGGACATTAAGGTTGGGGGCAGCCTTGGCTGCAGTTACCATGAAAAGATAGACTTCAGGATCATGGATGGTATGCACAAAACAACAAGTAGGACTGAAACCTTGGATTTCAGGAGGGCTAACTTCAATGTCTTCAAGAAACTGCTTGGAGAAATCCCATGGGATAGGGCTCTGGAAGGTAGGGGGCCTTAAGAGAGCTGGATGATATTCAAATAACCTTTTCTCCAAGGTCAAGATTGGTGCATCCCTAAGAGCAAAAAATCAGGCAAGGGAAGCAGGAGACCTGTGTGGTTGAGCAGGGAGCTTCTGAAAAAGCTCAAGTGGAAGAAGGAAGTTTACAGAGCATGGAAGAAGGGACTGACCACTTGGGAAGATTACAAGAATGCCATTAGAGTATGCAGGGATGAAACGAGGAAAGCTAAGGTCTCCTTGGAATTAAAATTGGCAAGGGATGTCAAAGTCAACAAGAAGGGTTTTTTCAAGTATATTGGAGGCAAAAGGAAAACTAGAGAAAATGCGGGCCTGCTGTTGAATGAGATGGGTGCCATGGTGACAGAGGATGCAGAGAAGGCGGAGTTGCTGAATGCCTTCTTTGCCTCAGTCTTTACCACTCAGGCCACCCCTCAGGAGCCACAGAATTTGAAAGAATCAGAGAAAGTCTGGACAAAGGAAGACTTCCCCTTGGTTGAGGAAGATCAAGTTAGGGAACAGTTAAGTAAACTGGATATCTGCAAGTCCATGGGTCCTGATGGGATGTACCCACGAGGGCTGAGCGAGCTGGCAGAAGTCATTGCTGGGCTGCTCTCCATCATCTTTGAAAGGTCCTGGAGAACAGGCAAGGTACCCGAGGACTGGAGGAAAGCCAACGTCATCCCAGTCTTCAAAAAGGGCAAGAACGAGGACTTGGGAAACTACAGGCCGGTCAGCCTCACCTCCATCCCTGGAAAGATGATGGAACGGCTCATTCTGGCTGTCATCTCAAAGCATATGGAGGAAAAAAAAGCTATCAGAAGTAGTCAACAAGGATTCACCAAGGGGAAGTCATGTCTGACTAACCTGATAGCCTTCTACGATGGCATGACTGGATGGGTAGATGAGGGGAGGGCAGTGGATGTTGTCTACCTTGACTTCAGCAAGGCTTTTGACACCATCTCCCACAGCATCCTCATAGGTAAGCTTAGGAAGGGTGGGTTAGATGAATGGATAGTGAGGTGGATTGAAAACTGGCTGAAAGACAGAGCTCAGAGAGTCATGATTAGTGGCACAGAATCTAGTTGGAGGTCCGTAACAAGTGGTGTCCCCCAGGGGTCAATACTGGGTCCGGTCCTGTTCAATATATCCATCAATGACCTGGATGAAGGGATGGAATGTACCCTCAGTTAGTCTGCTGATGATACAAAACTGGGAGGGGTGGCTGACACACCAGAAGGCTGTGCTGCCATACAGCGAGACCTGGACAGGCTGGAGAGTTGGGCAGAAAGGAACCTAATGAAATTCAACAAGGGCAAGTGTAGGGTGCTGCACCTGGGGAAGAATAACCCCATGCACCAGTACAGGTTTAGGGATGACCTGCTGGAGAGCACCTCTGAGGAAAAAGACCTGGGAATCCTGGTGGACAACAGGATGACCGTGAGCCATCCATGTGCCCTTGTGGCCAAGAAGGCCAATGGCATCCTGGGGTGCATCAGGAAGGACGTGACCAGCAGATCGGGGAAGGTTATCCTTCCCCTCTACTCTGCCCTGGTGAGGCCCCATCTGGAGTACTGTGTCCAGCTCTGGGCTCCCCAGTTCAAGAAGGACAGGCGACTGCTGGAGAGGGTACAGCAAAGGGCTACAAAGATGATTAGGGGCCTAGAACATCTCTCTTATGAGGAAAGGCTGAGGGACTTGGGTCTTTTTACTCTGGAGAAGAGAAGACTGAGGGGGGATCTGATCAATGCCTATAAAAAGGGTGGGTGTCAAGAGGATGGGGCCAGTCTTTTTTCAGTGGTGCCCAGTGACAGGACAAGAGGAAATGGGCACAAACTTGAACATAGGAAGTTCCATCTGAACATGAGGAGGAACTTCTTTACTTTGAGGGTGGCAGAGCACTGGAACAGGCTGCCCAGAGAGGTGGTGGAGTCTCCTTCTCTGGAGACATTCAAAACCCGCCTGGACACATTCCTGTGCAACCTGCTCTAGGTGGACCTGCTTTGGCAGGGTGGTTGGACTAGATGATCTCCAGAGGTCCCTTCCAACCCCATATCATTCTGTGATTCTGTAATGCCACTTGTCACTGGCTTCCACTTGGACACTGAGCCGTTATCCCCAACCCTTTGAGTGCAGCCATCCAGCCAGTTCCTGATCCACCGAGTGGTCCATCCATCAAATCCGTGTCTCTTCTGTTTAGAGACCAGGGTGTCAAACACTTTGCATAAGTCCCAGTAGATGATGTCTGTTGCTCTCCCCTTATCTACCAATGCTGTAGTGCATTCATAGAAGGCCACTAAATTTCTCAAGCATGACTTGCCCTTGGTGAAGCCATGTTGGCTGTCACCAATCACCTCCTCCTTTTCCATGTGCCTTAGCAGAGATTCCAGGAGGATCTGCTCCATGATCTTGCCGGGCACAGAGGTGAGACTGAAAGGGCTGTAGTTCCCTGGGTCTTCCTTTTTTGCCCTTTTTGAAAATGGGGGTTATGTTTCCCCTTTTCCAGTCAGTGGGAACTTCACCGGACTGCCACGACTTTTCAAATATAATGGAAAGTGGCACAGCAACTTCATCCGCCAGCTCCCTCAGGACCCGTGGATGGATTTCATCAAGTCCCGTGGACTTATGTACCTTCAGGTTCCTTAGAAGGTCTTGAACCTGGTCTTCTCCTACAGTGGGTGGTTCTTCATTCTCATAGCCCCTGTTTTTGCCTGGTCCTTCAACTTGGGAGGTGTGAGGAGAGGGGTTGGCAGTGAAGACCGAGGCAAAAAAGTTGTTGAGAACCTCAGCCTTCTCCTCATCTGCTGTTACCAGTTTGCCATTCTTGCTCATCATGGGGGTTTCACTTTCTTTAACCTTCCTTTTCTGATTGAAATATCTGTAGAAGCCCGTCTTGCTATTCCTAGCATCCCTTGCCAGGTTCAGCTCCAGCCATGCCTTGGCCTTCCTGACCTCCTCCCTACATAACCGGGCAGCGTCCCTGTACTCTTCCCAGGATACCTGATCCTGCCTGAACTGCCTGTACAGTTCTTTCTTGCCTTATAGTTTGACCAGCAGGTCCCAACTCAGCCATGCTGGTCTCTTCCCTTTCTTGCTTGATTTCTTACACCTGGGGATCGAGAGCCTTTGTGCTCTATGGAAAGCGTCCTTAAAGATCTGCCAGCTCTGTTCTGCCCCCTTGTCCCTGAGGGCCCTTTCCCAGGGGGTCCTTTTGACTAACTCCTTGAAGAGCTGGAGGTTTGCTTTCCTAAAATTCAGGGTCCTGACTACGCTCCTTGTCTGTCATGTACCCCTTAGGACTGTGAACTCCACCAGTGCATGATCACTGCAGCCCAGGCTGCCTCCAATCTTGACATCCCTGATGAGCTCACTTGCATTGGTTACTATCAGTTCCAGTAGCACATCCCCTCGTGTAGGGGTGTCTATTTCCTGCCTTAGGAAGTTAACGTTGAGGCACTCAAGGAACCTCCTAGATTGTCTACATCTCACCGTGTTACTTTTCCAGCAGATGTCGGGGTGGTTGAAATCCCCCAGCAGGTCGAGAGCCTTTGAGCATGATGCCTCCTGTAGCTGGAGTAAGAAGGCTTCATCAGGAGGCTCCCCTTGATCAGGTGGCCTGTAGTAGACACCAGCCACAAGGTTCCCCTTGTTGCCTCGGTCTCTAATTCCTAACCATAAGCTTTCGACTTCCTCTTGGCTATTCTTTAGGGACATCTCTTCACGCTCTATCCATTCCTTAACACAGAGGGCAACACCTCTGCCCCTCCTTCCTTGCCTGTCCCTTTGGAACAGCCTGTAGCCATCAATAGCCACACTCCAGTCATAGGATTCGTCCCATCAGGTCAGGTTTCAATAATGGCTACTATGTCATAGCTTTCCAGCAGCATGGTAGATTCCAGTTCCTCCTGTTTGTTGCCCATGCTGTGTGCATTTGTGTTGAGGCACTTCAGCTGGGCTGTTGGCTGTGCTGCCTTCTTAAGGGAACACCCCTTGAGGTGTCTCACAGGTGTTTCCCTGTTGACTTCAACTACCTCAGGAGCTGCTGGTTCATCTCCATAAGACTTTGACTGCAATGCAGCATCCCCAGCATGCCTCAGGGCAACAGGTTTAAGACCCTTACTAGCACCCTGTCCTTCTAACCCTGATGTGTTATCCCACAGCTTGTCACAGACAAGCCTGATATTACTACCCCCCACTCCCCCTTTACATCAAGTTTAAAGCCCTGTCAATCAGCCCCACAATCTCTTGGGCAAAGACCATCTTCCCCCATTGAGAAAGGTGTCTCCCATTTGATGCCAGCAAGCCTGGTGACATGTAGGCCATC
Source organism: Numenius arquata (assembly GCF_964106895.1). NCBI lineage: Eukaryota > Metazoa > Chordata > Aves > Charadriiformes > Scolopacidae > Numenius > Numenius arquata. Next base: position 4,333,262 of record NC_133615.1, read on the forward strand.
CCATTGTCAAAGAAACTAAATTGTGGCAGTGACACCAGCCATGGAGCCGTGTATTAATAGACTGGATCTGTCTGTTCCTCCCAGATGGATCTTCTTGTATTCCAGTTTGTGCCCATTGTCTCTTTTCCTGTCACTGGGCACCACTGAGAAGAGCCTGACCCTGACTAGTAAGTTGGGTGGAGAGGAACCTGATGAAATTCAACAAGGGCAAGCGTAGGGTCCTGCACCTAGGGAGGAATAACCCCATGCACCAGTACAGGTTGGGGGGTGACTTGCTGGAAAGCAGCTCTGCAGAGAGGGACCTGGGAGTCCTGGTGGACAACAGGATGACCATGAGCTAGCAACGTGCCCTTGTGGCCAAGAAGGCCAATGGTCTCCTGGGGTGCATTAAAAAGAGTGAGGCCAGCGTGTTGAGGGAGGTCATCCTCCCCCTCTACTCTGCCCTGGTGAGGCCACATCTGGAGTACTGTGTCCAGTTCTGGGCCCCCCAGTTCAAGAAGGACAGGGTACTACTGGAGAGAGCCCAGCAGAGGACTACAAAGATGATCAAGGGAACGGAGCACCTCTCTTATGAGGAAAGGCTGAGAGACCTGGGTCTGTTTAGCCTGGAGAAGAGAAGACTGAGAGGGGACCTCATCAATGCTTATAAATAGCTAAAGAGAGGGCGTCGAGGTTGCAGTCAAGCTCTTCTCAGTGGTGTCTGGTGACAGGACAAGGGGCAACAGACACAGGATGGAACACAGGAAATCCCATCTCAACATGAGGAAAAACTTCTTTACTTTGTGGGTGACAGAGCCCTGGAACAGGCTGCCCAGAGAGGTTGTGGATTCTCCTTCTCTGGAGATCTTCAAAACCCGCCTGGATGTGTTCCTGTCCAGCCTGCTCTAGGTGAACCTGCTTTGGCAGGGGGGTTGGACTAGATGATCTCTGAATGCCCCTTCCAACCCCTACCATTCTGTGATTCTGTGATTCAGGACTTCTCAGCTACCCCAATATTAAAAATCTTTGTGATATATAGTTAAGAAAGGTTAGTCAGTGTAAAACAGAACTCTTGATAATATCACATAAGACAAGTTTGTGTAGGAATAGCTATGTAAAGTTAGTGTTATGGTAAGCACTGTAGAAAAACTGTCAAATGTGAGTATACCAAAAAGTAGGAGGTCTTCTGCATTTAGCTTTGTGCACTTGTAATATTTACCTTTCAGCAGCTTTGTTAATGTGTAATACTCCATCATCCAAGGAGTGCTGGTAAAATCTATTGGTTATCTCTGTGAACTTTCAGAAGATGGATATGGTATTTAAAGTTCTGGGAAGGGGCAAACCTTGTTCTTGTAACTTTTGAAAAGGAAGTAAAAGTCAAAGCAGATTAATTTCAATTCCCAGAAAAATCCTGGCATGTATAATCAGTAAAATATTTCTTTACACCTCGAAGGAAATAAAGAAATGACTAAGAGCCAGCATGATTTTGTCAAGATCGTATTATGTCACATCCATCTGATTTCCTCCTATGACAAGGTAACAGGCCTTGTGAATAGAGCAAAGAGAACAGATGTGGATGTGGATGTGGATGTGTGTGTGTATATTTATTAATGCTTTTTACACTTCCATAAGTAAATTAGGATAGCATGTTCTAGAGGAAAAAGCTGTAAGGTGAGAGAAAAGCCGATCAGAAAATTGTATTTGGAGCATAGGTATCCATTCTTCCTTTTCAAAATAGAATAATGTTCCTGTTGTAATTCCTGAGGGTTCTGAGCTAGGCCCAGCACATATCAATATTCTCATTAGTAACCTGATGATGGGATAGAGAATATGCTTGTTGCATTTCAAGACTGTTTTATGCTGGAAGGCATTGCCAGCATGTTGGAGGTTAGGTTTATAATTCAAAATGCTCTTGAAAAACTGTATATATGCTTTGATATTCTTCACAGGGAGAAGTGCCAGGTACTGCATGTAGTCATAATTAATTAGTGACACACACATACAATGGGGAATAACTGCAGAAAAGCTTTAAGGGCCTGTTGCATTTTACATGCTGAGCATGGGGCAGCAGTCCCATGTTACTAAGAAAATAGCGGTGTTATAAATGGAAATATAGCCTGTAAGGACCTGAAGGTTTTTTTGTGTTCAGCATTACTAAGATCTCAGCTGGAGTACTATATCCAGTTTTATTCATTATACATTGAGAAAAATATGGACCAATTGCAGACGTTTTCAAGGAAAACAATGAAAATAGGCACAAGGCTATAAAATATGGCCCATGTAGAAAGGATTGAACAAAGTGGGGTTATCTGCCTAAGCAAAGAAGACTGAAGCGGGATATAACAGTTTTCAAGTATTTAAAAGATGCTACAGAATGGCAGGGACAAATCTCTCCATGTCTATGGAAGGTAGAATAGGAAACAGTAATATTAAATTGCAGCAATAAATAATTGAAGTTGGACATTAAGTAAAGCTTTTTAACAGTACTGAAGCATTGGAGGTTGTGAATTCAGTGTCACTGGAGATATTAACAAATTAAACCAGCATCTTCCAGGAATGACCTACACATTTGTGATCCTGAGCAGAGGTATAGATAGATAGATGATATATCTATCTATATATCTATATATGATATATATATCTATATATGATATACCATCTATAGATAGATAGATGGTCATCTATAGATAGATGACCACTTTTAGTCCATTACTGTCCTATGATTGAGCTGGCTGTGGTTGTTCGCTTGTGTAATTACTGGCTCGTGATTACTGAGAAAAGTCATGTGTGTAGTTGTCTAGTGGTTTTAGTGTTGTTTTGTTTTCCTGACTACCCCATATTTTGCTAGATACTTTTGTCAGCACAGTTAAATGCTATAGCTGACATAACATATTCAGATACCACATTGACAAAGGGGATCAACTGGATATAGCTTTGGTGGCATAAGTCTGGAGTTTGGCTTGAGATCACACTTTTAGTGCAAGAATTGAACTGCTCCATCAACTCGCCCTCTTTGTACAAGTTCAAGATGAAAACAACAGAATCCCACATTCCAAGATGCAGTATATGATTTTGTTAGGATACATGTCCATTTCTCAGCTTCCTCAGGATATTCAGTAGATTATATACAATGAGTCCCGAATTCCCACCTCTTATATGCAGCTGCTCTAGCCCTGGTATAAATAACAGAAACAACAAAAAAATATTGTCATTTATGAAAGCTTTGTGACCATCATATCACTTATGGCCAGAATCTGACATCTTTCACTGCTATATACCTTTTGAATGTACAGACTTGCCTTTTGTTCTTGTTTTGAGCAAAAAACCCAGGACTTCTATCCCATATTTTTTCTTGTTTATGTGTAATAAGCAGATAAATAGGTAAAAATAATAGAGGAACATTAAAAAATATTTTCTAGATCTTATTTCTTCTCTTTTATCATTTTACATGAGCATAACTGATTATTTATTGGAAATTACCCTTAATTTACATTTGTGTATGTGAGAAATTAAAATAAAACATTTATATTACTAATTAGTCTATATTTGTGTAGTGGGAGAAAGAATGCCTTTGCCTGCATGATAAATTTAAACAGAAATTATATGAGTCTCTGCATCATTATTAACAGTACAATTGTAGCAATAATTTTATATGCATCTCATTATCTCACTGCTTTCTGTGCCATTTCATCCCTGCAAACAGACAACCCTTTGTGCCACTACTCTCTGCTTTCCGTACTCTTATGTCTTGAACTTTCTCAGCTACACTTTAATGTCACTCATTTGTCCATTTATTCTTGCTTTTCACTGAAAGGTGTCAAATGGGACAACAAACATTTGAATATATCCATTGCATACACTCTCTCATATTACTTCAATGTATATTATCTACTGCCTCAGAGAGATGCTCTAGCTCCAAACACAAAACACAGAGGTTGAGATCTTTCAAAGTATTTTTGAGGAATTAACTATATGGCATTCTTTAGATTGCTTGGAAAAACTTCACACATGTATTTTTACCTCTTTTGACAGTGCAGTAAGTGGCACAGAGAGCCTGATCTTTATTGTACCATAGTAAATTGTGGTCCTATTGTGTCAGAGGCAACTGCCCAGTCTGTTCTACAGGGAGTGAGAGGGTTAAAATACTTCATGGGAATATTTTTATATAGTACTTGCTAGCAAAATGGGCTGAGTGATGCTGGACATCTTTTAGGTCCCGGTCCGATTTTTGGTCCGGGAGGGGGTTCGAAATGATTCCGGGGTGCGATTAAGACACAAATGAGGTCAGATGCCGTTTACTATAGTTTTACTATTGTTACCTAAAAATGATGCTAAATGGCGATAGAGAAAAGGCAGAGGTATAGGAAAGGAGGAAAAGAGAAGCAGAATTTCGGAGAGCTGCAAGAAATAGTATATCACCACCACAGTTGGTCCACACGACGGCTCAACTATCCTCTGGAGTCAACGGCATCCCATTGATCCACAATTCTCAGGCCTTTGCAATGGTGAGGGTCGATGATGGTGAGGGGTCCCCCATTGCAGTGGGGTACAACAGTAATTTATAGTTCCTGTTGACTCATAGTTTGACCAATCGATGTGACAGTTACCTGTGCTCATCCAATCATTGTCCGACATGGTTGCTGCATGAGCACCCCCTTGCCTCTGCTGCACAAGTAGTGCTGGGCCTTGCAAGGCAGGCAAGTTTTTGGGGCAGAGGGTATAGTTGTTTTGAGAACCAAGGACATACATTCTTTGTTACCGGTACACTGGCGACAGAAGTCTTGTGGCAAGCGAGCTTTGAGGCATCTTGTCTTTCTGTCGGGTTCCTACAGATTAATGGTGTCATGCTTCAGTGTTGATGCATGATAAAATTCTGTCATCTCAGTCATACAGTAGGCTAAACAAAAATTAGATGAACATAACTACTGGATCACTAAACACATGCAACATTATTGTACCCAAAGGGTCTTCAGTGGTAACTAAAATCCTGGCCCACAGGTAATTTGCAGAGAGAGACACTTGAATTTGCAAGCTGGGACAACAGTCTCTGCAACTAATTTAATTATCCTTCGGACTACTATGATCTAGTCCAAAATAAAATATTAGGGCTGACTTTGAATTATGAATAATGCTGATTTGTCACAGACAAAGCTCAAATCACATTAATGCTTTATACTGCAATTCAGATGCATGTCTTCCCCTGCTTTTGGACAGCTCTCCTCGCTCTGTATCTCAAAATTCTGGTTTCTGAACTTCCAATAAATAGTGATATAATCTGCATACCCAGCAGTCTCATTTTCTTCTCCTCACATGCTGCTGGGGAACAACATTATCCTTGTTCTCAGAGTGACGCTGGAGACAGATTTTAGCAGAGCAGAGGCACGCTTTCCCTTCATTTCATACGGTAACAGAGCATGGTGGGAAATATATCTGGCATTCAGAGACCCCAAAGGCAGTGTTGAATCACAGACTCACCATACCGGTGAGATACAATATTGGCTCTTAAAAGAGACTCGTACCTAACAGAGGCGACATCGTTCCTGAACACAGCAGGATCAACACAGGTGCATTACCTCTTTGTGATGAGTATACTGGAGCTTTAAAATTATATATCTTATTCATAATTTTAACAGCTGGCAGTACTAGAGTACTGTCAGGTCTTTAGAAACAGTCCCATAAAAATATTTCATTAGACTATTTGTAGATTTGTTGCCTGAGAACAATGCTGTCATATGTCAAGAATTCACAAAGTGGACCAAGGTGATTTGTAGTTTTGCCTGCAAATGCTTTTCTTTTAATGGGGAACATCTAAAGAGCAAATAGATTCTGAAAAACAAAACCTGCGCTAGTGTGGCAACTTGCTGAGGTAATAGATATGCACTAGAGGTAGAGCTTTTGCATGAAAAAGATTTTTGGGAAAAATTGCTATGTGGATGTATGCTTATATAGTTTAAGTATAGAAATGGTTAATTACTTCTTAAACAAAAAAAAAAATCTTGAAAGCACATTATGAAAGTGCTATTTAGGAGCTTGGTTACAAAAAGTGTTTTATGCCACAAACAGTTAAGTGCAAGCAGCCACTGAAGTACATAGGATTACCATAATAACATTAACAGCACTGGTTTATATTCTACCTTTCATCATTATAGAAGAATACTATCCTTGGTGGATATATGTGAATTGCCCTTTTTATTACATTTTGAACTAGGTTTAAAAAGTTCAAGGTAATTATCCTTGCAATTTCATTTGCTCCTCTTAACATTTCTATTTTAACATGATTTTTTTTCTTTTCCCCCAGCAAAGTCTGGCTGTTTACAAGACTTTTCACTTGTAGATAATAAAGTGAAGTCAGAGGAAGAAGAGACAGAAGGATCAATATTGCCTTATGATTCAAGAACTGTATTGTTGAAAAAAATAAATAACTGATTGGCAGTAATTATTCCATTCTTCGATCTGTAAAAAGCAGTAAAATATAAGATGCAGGTGTCAAATGGTGACACTGCAGTTGAGCTGGTTAAACTCAGGGCCAAATGGACAACAGTATTTAGATACCTACAAGGTGCAGATGGCAGTGTCTGTGAGGTTTTCAGAAACCTTCAAACAAGTTAGATGATAAGCTACCACCGAGGTTAATAGCCATTGAAGCTAAAATGCATGATTGAGTGTTAAGTGACTGTAGTGTCTTATCTTACAGAGTAATAAAGAATATATGTGAGCTCATGAGTCCCAAATGATTCTTTTATCCTTACCCTAACATTCCTAAATCAAATATATATATATAGTATATGTAGTTATGGAAGTGCAACTAGCTCCCTTTTTCACAGAATCACAGAATAGTTGAGGTTGGAAGGGACCTTTGGAGATCATCTGGTCCAATCCCCCTGCTCAAGCAGGGCCACCTAGAGCCAGTTATCCAGGACCATGTCCAGATAGCTTTTGAATATCTCCAAGGAGGGAGATTCCACAACCTCTCTGGCTAACCTGTTCCAGTGCTCAGCCACCCTCACAGTAAAGAAATGTTTCCTGATGTTCAGATGGAACCTCCTGGGTTTCACTTTATGCCCATTGCCTCTTGACATGTCACTGGGCACCACTGAAAAGAGCATGGCTCCATCCTCTTTGCACTCTCCATTTGGGTATTTATATACATGGATATGCACTGATTTTTATCAATGATCTGGATGCAGGAGTTGAATGTACCATTTGCAAGTTTGCCGAGGATACTAAACTGAGAGGTGCTGTTGACTCTCTCGAGGGACAAGAGGCTTTGCAGAGGGATCTAGAGAGATTGAAGCATTGGGCTATGATTAATGGGATGAAATTTAACAAGAACAGATTTCTGCACCTGGGACAGAGTAACACCAGACACAAGTATAAATTGGGAGAGGAGAGGATGGAGAGCAGCCCTGCAGAAAGAGATCTGGGGGTGCTGGTTGAAAGCAGGCTCCATATGAGTCAGCAGTGTGCCCTGAGAGGCAAGAGGGCAAACCGCATCCTGGGGTGCATAAACAGCCAGTCAAAAGAGGTGATTATCCCACTGTATTTAGTGTTGATGTAGTCTCACCTTGAGTACTGGGCCCCACAATTTAAAAAGGATGTGAAGGTTCTTGAATGTTTCCAGAGGAAGGCAAGAAAGCTGGTAAAAGGTCTGGAAGGCATGTCCTATGAGGAGTGGCTGAGGACTCTGGGTTTGTCTAGTTTGGAGAAAAGGAGGCGGAGGGGCAACCTCGTCACTCTTTACAGCTTCCTGAGGAGGGGAAGTGGAGAGGGAGGTGCTGATCCCTTCTCCCTGGTATCCAGTGACAGGATGCGTAGGAATGGTTCAAAGATGCATCAGGGGATGTTTAGACTTGACATTGGGAAAACGTTTCTTTAGCTAGAGGGTGATCAAACACTGGAACAGGCTTCCTAAGGATCATCTAGTTCCAACTCCCCTGCCATGGGCAGGGATACCATACCAATAGATCAGGTTGCTCAAAGCCCCGTCCTGTCATTGTTGAGACGGACAAACGACATGGACAGCACTCTTCTGAAGTTCAAGCAGTAACAGTCTAACTTTTATTGCCACACGTACTTTCTTATATATTCTTTCTTAACACGTGTTCTTTTACTATTGGTTACATATTGTCATAACAATATATCATTGGTTAACTTTTGCAAACATCAAAGCTACTCCTTATCTTGTCAGTCTCCAGCTGGGTCCTTAAAGTTGTTTACTTCTCAGGATGTTTTCTACTCCCTTCTTTCTCAAGGATATACTTCAATATCTGCAAGGTCAATTCCTGACTCCATACCCTCAATCAAGGGGTCCACGGACCCGCCGTAGTCCCCCACACCGTCCAACCTGACCTTGAATGTCGGAGTGGGAGACGGACCCGGAGTAACGATGAGTCTCAATATGAGTATGGTCGTTCTCACTTTATTCAAGTTCACAGAGAGTATATAAAGACAGACAAGCAGAGCACGCGCTAGCAACAATTATACGATTGGCTTACAGTCTCTGTTCACGCGCCTAGAGCGCTCACACAATTAGTGCAGACCTCTTGTCCACGCGCAGCAGATGTTTCTCTATCTCCTGGAGGCAGTACCGCTTATCACTTACTTATCATGTAGCTACTTCTTCATACTTCTGTTTCTCAAGGAGAGTTCACAGCCTCCTCCAGGCTTTCATCCCTATCAAAGACTGGGTTGCTCATTGTAATCAAGTCATGCCCTTTTTCACTCAGCCATTCCTCCACACTTGAACACTTCCAGGGATGGGGCATCCACAACTTTCACTGGGCAATGTGTTCCAGTGTCTCACCACCCTCACAGGAAAGAATTTCTTCCTAATATCTAATCTAAATCTTCCCTCTTTCAGTTTAAAACCGTTACCCCTTGACCTATCACTATACTCACTGATAAAGAGTCCCTCCCCACCTTTTCTGTAGGCCCCCTTTAAGCACTGGAAGGCCGCTATAAGGTCTTCCCAGAGCCTTCTCTTCTCCAGGCTAAGCAACCCCAACTCGCTCAGTCTGTCCTCACAGGGGAGGTGCTCCAGGCCTCGGATCATCTTCAAGGCCCTCTTCTGGACTTGCTCTAATAGGTCCATGTCTTTCTTCATACGTTCTTGTCTTTCTTCTTCTTTCTTTCCATGCTGGGGGCCCCAGAGCTGAAGACAGTACTCCAGGTGGAGTACTCATTTTTTATGATGAGGGTGGTGAAACACTGGAACAGGTTGCCCAGAGAGGTTGTAGATGCCTTGTTCCTGGAAACATTCAAGGTGAAGTTGGACTTTCATTGTAAAAAATTTCTTTGTTATATCTAGTCTAAACATATACCCTCTTTTAGTTTAAAATCATTATCCCTTGCCCTGTATCCATCTCTCAGGCGTGTCAACTGCACCACTCAGCTTGGTGTGGTTCACAAACTTGCTGAGGGTGCACTCGATCCCACTGCCTATGTCATTGATGAAGATATTAAACAGTACTGGTCCCAATACAGACCCCTGAGGGACACCACTTGTCACTGATCTCCATCTGGACACTGAGCCCTCTGGATGTGACCATCCAACCAATTTCTCATTCACCGAACACTCCACTCATCAAATCCATGTCTCTCCAATTTAGAGAGAAGGATGTTTTGGGGAACATATCAAAGGCCTTACAGAAGTCCAGAAGGATGACATCTGTAGCTCTTCTCTTGTCCACTGATCTAGTCACTCCATCAGAGAAGGCCACTAGGTTGGTCAGGCAGGACTTGCCCTTGCTGAAGCCATGCTGGCTGTCTCGAATCACCTCCCTGTTCTCCATGTGCCTTAGCATAGCTTCTCACAGAGGTGAGGCTGACAGGTCCTCCTTTCTACTCTTTTAAAAAATGTGTGTAATGTTTCCCTTTTTCCAGTCACTGGGGGCTTCACCTGACTGCTATGACTTTTCAAATATCACAGAGAGTGTCTTGGCAACTACATCAGCTAATTCCCTCAGATCTCTGGGATGCATCTTGACAGGTCCCATAGACTTCTGTATGTTCAGGTTCCTCAGGTGGTCTTGAAACTGATCTTCTCTTACAGTGGGAGGGACTTTGCTCTTCCAGTCCCTGTCTTGCGGTCCATCCACTGGAGAGGTGTGGGGAGAGAGGTTGCAAGTAAAGACTGAGGCAAACAAAAAAAGTTGTTGAGTACCTCAGCCTTCTCCCTGTCCGTTGTTATCAGATTGCCAGTCTTGCTTATCGGTGGGGGAGGGGGGGGAGGAGCATGCTTTCTTTGACCTTCTTTTTCTGGTTGACATACCTATAGAAGGCCTCCTAATGATTATTCTTTCAGCTCCAGCCATGTGTGGAATAATTCCTAAAATATAATTTTTATTAAAAATATATAGCATTGTTCACACATTAAGGAAAGGTATAAAATCGAAACGTTTCCAGGGTGGAACACAGCAGCAGCTGGTGTGCAAGGAATCCGCTACATCTATGACTCCCTGAACAATATTGCTTGCAAAAGCAACACAGAGGATGGAGTGGAGTGAAGATTCCACAGCCAAGCTCTGTGATTACACAGCAGATATGGGAACAAGGTGATCCTATGGAACTGATAAGCGGCATGCTTGCTACCCTGAGCCAACAGTCTGTCAAATTTTGATGAAATGCTGTCCTTTGTGCGAACTTTGCTCATTATAATGTCATTATAATACCAAAACACACCTCCATCCCAAAGGCTACCCGCCTCCAAGGTGCGACCACTCCTCCTTGAGTCTGTGCCCTGAATTTTTCGTAAACTATACCTTTAAATGCGAGGTGAGAGAATTTTACACCAATCATAATAAAGGTATTTATGACCAGAGTCACTCAAACTCCACCTTGAAGGTAAAAAATAGTATAAAAATAGCCCAAGAAAGGGGGGATATTAGGGAAGACACCATCATGAACAAGTCAGGGAGGACCCCATCACGGACTGCCTCTGACTCCCAGGACCAGTCGACGGGCTGAGCCTTTCTTCCCCCCCATAGGGATGCCTGTGGGTAAGACTTAGACTGTGCCGAGTGCTTCCTCGGGGAACTTAGAAATCTCTCTAGAGGGTTACCTGTTACATTTATAACCAGGCTGTATTGTTTGTAACTTTGTCATGCGCTTTGTACCATTAACATTTTTTCTTTTACTTGCACATGCTTTGCAGACAGTGTATTTATCACCGGCAAGCCATAAGAACCTTTATATCTGTTGCTTAAATAAACTGCACTGTTTAAATAGCTAGCCGTTTCAGTTTCTCACTGAACGCGACCAAACACTAAAGTGCGGCCGTGCTAGTTCGTGAGCATGACTAGACTGAAGGTGCAGTCCACTATTAGTGCATCCAGAATCGTGATAGTTTAAAATATATTAAATGCGGCTGGACTGATAGTGGTGAATTGGGCATCACTCAGAATTTAAACCCAGCCGCCCCTAGCCTCCCACCTCGGTGAGGAGTGTTAGAACGCAAGGGGGTTTGTTTTCTGCCAAAACTATTTTGCCTCTTGACGCAACAGAAAAATTTGGCGCAGTGAGCAGGGTTTGCTATGGATATACTTCTGCAAAAATATGATTGTGCCCCTTCCCAGGCAGGGAGTAGTGGGCCCAGAAATACTGGAAGGATGAAGAGAAAGTAGTGGAACGTATTGAACAGTGTCGGGTTTCACAGAAGCTCAGAGTGGGAAAGGGAAAAGGTGTAATTTGTGCAGTGTTAGGTGCCTGTTTATCTTGTGCACAACAAGAAGCTAAATATGCCCCTGCTCCTAATCTGATTTCTGCTGTAGAATATGCAACTCTGAAATCAGAAAATGAGGTCCTGAAGTCATCATTGGCTTTCCAGAAGGCTCTTCACGCAACACCATGCCTTGACCTTCCTGACTCCATCCCTATGCAACCAGACAGTGTCCCTATACTCTTCCCAGAGGAAACCTGTCCCTGCTTCCACTGCCTGTGCGTTTCCTTCTTGCCCTTTCCTTTGACCAGCAGGTCTCAACTCAGTCATGTCAGTCTCTTGCCTTCCTTTCCTGATTTCTTACACCTGGGGATTGAGAGCTCTTGCTCTCTATGGAAAGTGTCCTTAAAGATCTGCCAGCTCTGTTCTGCTCCTTTATCCCTGAGGGCGGTTTCCCAGGGGGTCCTATTGACTGACTAACTTGAAGAGATGAAAGTTTGCTTTCCTAAAATTCAGAGTCCTGACTTTACTCTTTGCCTGACCCATATCCCTCAGGACTGCGAGCATGATCACTGCAGCCCAGGCTGCCTCCAATCTTGACATCCCTGATGAGCTCACTTGCATTGGTGACCATCAGGTCCAGTATCGCATCCCCTCCGGTAGGGCTGTCTATTACGTGGCTTAAGAAGTTATCCTTGATGCACTCCAGGAGTCTCCTGGAATGCCTACAGCTTGCCGTGCTACTTTTCCGGCTGATGTTGGGGTGGTTGAAATCCCACAGCAGGATGAGAGCCTGCAAGCGCGATGCCTCCTGTAGCTAGAGTAAGAAGGCTTTGTCAATAGGCTCCCCTTGATTGGCTGACCTGTAGCAGAACAAGGTTCCCTATTGTGCCTCAGTCTCTAATTCTTACCCATAAGCTTTCAAACTGCTCGTGGCTATTCTTCAGAGACAGCTCTTCACACTCTATCCATTTCTTGACATAGAGGGAAAACCCTCTGCCCTTCCTTCCTCACCTGTCCCTTCTGAACAGCCTGTGGTCATCGATAGCTGCACTCCAGTCATGGGATTAATCCCACCAAGTTTCAGTAATGGCAACTAGGTTTCTAGCAGCATGGTGACTTCCAACGTCTCCTATTTCTTGCCCATGCTGTGTGCATTGATGTAGAGGCACTTCAGCTGGGCTGTCGACCGAGTAACCTTTCTAGAGAAGCACCCCTTAATTAGAATCATAGAATTGTCTAGGTTGGAAGGGACCTTTAAGATCATCTAGTCCAACCATAAACCTAACTCTGATAAAAAAAAAATCCAAAAAACCCCCTCACATTACTAAACCATGTCTCTAAGCACTATATCAACCCGTCTTTTGAATACCTCGAGGGATGGTGCCTCAACCACTTCCCTGGGAAGCCCGTTCAAATGCTTAATAACCCTTTCAGTGCAAAAATTTTTCCTAATATCCAATCTAAACCTCCCCATGCGCAACTTGAGGCCGTTTCTTCTTGTCCTATCGCCTGTGACTTGGGACAAGAGACCAATCCCCGCCTCCCTACAACCTAGAATCATAGAATCATAGAATGGTTAGAGTTGGAAGGGACCTTAAAGATCATCGAGTTCCAACCCCCCTGCCGTGGGCAGGGACACCTCCACTAGAGCAGGTTGCTCAAAGCCCCATCCAGCCTGGCCTTGAACACCTCCAGGGATGGGGCCTTCACAACTTCCCTGGGCAACCTGTTCCAGTGCTTCACCACCTTCACAGTAAAGAATTTCCTCCTAATATCTAATCTAAATCTCCCCTCTTCCAATTTAAAACCATTACCCCTTGTCCTGACGCGTGGAAACAAACCTTACAACTCGCAGAGAGTTATAAAGCAGGTATGTTTATTGCGGCGCCGGGTGCAAGGGGGATTTCTCCTCCAAACTTGCACACCGGTTTGTGAAGCAAGCGTCTATTTATGGTGAAAAGCATACATATTCATTAAGGTGGGTGGGTTATTATAATTGATTCTAAGAAAAGGCGTTACTATTCTAATTATTTCTAAGAACTTATTATCATAAATCTCCTCTCCTTGCCGCATGCGCACTGCCGCCTGGTGGTCGTGGGCCGGGGTCTTCTGGAGGAAGGCTCGCAGTCTTCTTCACCGGGTACCTTCACCTTTGGCCCAGATTGCCGGGTTGGCCGGATCCCAAACCGCAAAACTAGTCCTGACCAGATGGACACCTTTCCCAGACAGTTGGGTTCCTCCTTAGCATGCAGCTGCTCCCGCTATCTTATACACAAGGCCATTTCTTTATCTTGGAATGCTGGGGCTCCGAGCTTTTGTTCTTTCCCAGACTGTACTACATCCACACTTAACAACCTTTAACCGTTCATTTCTGAATCAAGTCCCCCCTTTTCTTTCACCTTTGTAAATTCTTTTACAATTACCTATAACACACTCTCCCTCTCCATCTGATTTCTAAAATACTTCCCTGATGCCACTCGTTCACGGAGCTGATGCTTCTTCCATTGAATGTATTCGTCTTTGGCCCCCCTGGTACAACACATACGACATCTAATTAATGCACACACTAAAGTTCCTAACATAAGTATTGCTACTAGAAGGATAAACAGTCGCTTAAGCCAAGCCAAGTTAGGTAACCACGAGGTTAACTTTTCCCAAAGGTCAGAAAACCCGAACGTGGTGTCATCTTGAGCAGTCAAATGCAAAATCTGAGTTTTAGCTATGAGATTTTGTAAGTCTTTCTTTATTCTTCCGTTCTGGTTTACATATGAGCAACAGCTTTGATTAATCACTGCACATAAGCCTCCTTCTTTCCAAGTTAATAAGTCTAATGCCATTCTGTTTTGTCCCACATTTGCTAATGACTGGACTTCTTGTTGAAGTGCCTGTATAGCATCGATTGTAGATTTCTCAAGCACTTCTATAGTGGCCGATATGTTCACAATTGCCTTTTCCAATTCACTGACGCCCAGGAACAGTATAAACCACCTTACAAAGCTATGGAACCTTGTTCCCCTCGTCACTAGAGGGTTTTCCACTCCCCGAATTTTCCTCCAAGGTGTTCTCAACATTCCTGAGGGGATTTCAGACTGATTAAACACCGTATCCTGGCTAGTTAGATAGCCTATCGTGCAAGTTCCCTTCCATCCTCCGGGCAGCTGTTTTCTACTATATCCATCTCCACACAACCACCAATACCCTTTAGGTAACTTACAGGGTCCAATAGTTGCTGTCAAGTTCGCACCTAAAAATTTCCCCGCTTGATACCACCCATACTCCCAAGAATATCCTTCTCCTTCGGAAATACCACTACTTTTATATGCATCTAGTTGGGTTTTGTCACAAAAGTCAATATACGTTACCCTTATCCCTGTTAGATCCCAATTTCCCACATCAACAGTTGTCTTATTAATCCAGAACTTGCTCCATCCCCAGGTTGTTGTCTTATTCACCGGCCCCCTGTGTCTATGTTCCCCATGTTCCCAGGCACAATTGTTATTGCTAATTAATACCACAAGCTCTTCTTTCAACAGTTGTAGATCAAATCTGGGTCCTAGGGGGTAGATATTATCATCGTACTCACAATGCCCATTCGACTCATTTCCCCCTTTTGCCCAAAATTTGGGCCAGGTTCCATTGGCATTGTTCCAATTGCTTGCTGCCACCCCATATAGAGGTAATTTCATTTCTCCTTTAGGTAGGGTGGTACATACCCAACAATCTGACAGATTAGTAGCCTTTACCAATGTTTCCAGACTTCGTGTATATCTATTCACATCCCATGTCCCTCCCCCCGAAATACAAAGTCCCGGCATGTTGACGACTATCAATGTTACTAATGTCCATCTTTTCGTTGGAGGCGAAGCTTCAGGGGTTCGGTCTGTGTTGATGTCCATTGGGGTTCTGGAGCTCTCTTGACGCGAGTCCAATGGATCCAAGCGGCTTGTTCCTTAATCTTTATGGCTGTGTGAGTGGTCAGCAGTACCTGGAAGGGACCTTCCCACTTTGGCTTCAGTGGTGAATCTGTAAAAGACTTAACATATACATAATCCCCAGGTTCGATCTCGTGTACTGGTCCATCCAGTCCACGAGCTCTTGTTCCCAGAACCAGTTTTTCTACCTCTCGGAGCTGTTTTTGTAAATTTATCAGGTAATCTGTTAGTATTTCATTCCCCAGCTCTGTGGATGTCCCGTCTTGTACACTATATGGTCTCCCATATAGTATTTCAAAGGGGCTCAAACCTTCTTTGGTTCTGGGTTTTGTTCTTATCCTGAGAAGGGCTAAGGGTAGTGATTGAGGCCAGGCCAAGTTAGCTTCCTGGCCTAGTTTCACAATTTGCATTTTGATCAAGTGATTCATCTTTTCTACTTGACCACTCGATCGTGGGTTGTATGGGGTGTGAAGTTGCCAGTCTATACCCAATAATCTGGTTACTTTCGAAACAACCCTTGCAGTGAAATGAGATCCTCGGTCCGAGGAAATTACTGCGGGAACCCCGAACCTTGGTATAATTTCATGCAACAATGCTTTGACCACTTCTCTTGTTTTGTTGGTTCGACAGGGAAATGCCTCTGGCCATCCTGAAAAGGTATCAGTTAATACCAATAGGTATCGAAACCCCCCTTTTCTTGGAAGTTCTGAAAAATCAATTTGCCATTGTTGTCCCGGATAGTTTCCCTTCCCTATCTGGCCAAATTGGACTCTGGGGCCTTAGGGTTGTTCTGTAAACATACCTCACACTGCTGAGTGACTTGTTTGACAGTGGCATATAGATTTCGAGCACATATTAGCCTACTCAGGTATCTGTAAAGTGCCTCTGTTCCCCAATGGGATTTTCTATGTTCTGCCATGACCACTGCCCATAATAACGAAAAAGGCACTATTATTTTTCCCTGTGGGGTTTTGGCCCATTTCCCTTCAATTTTCCCATTTAAGTCTTTGATCAATTTGTGATCATCCCTAGAATATTTAGGTTCGTCGTCAATTTGTATTTTACCATCTGGGACCAAGGATTGTACCTCTGCATTACCCATCTCTGCTGCTCTTTTGGCTTCTCGGTCCGCCAGTGCGTTGCCCAGTTCCATAGCGGTGTTCCCTTTTTGGTGAGCTTTGCAGTGCATGATAGCCACTTTGGTAGGCAGTAATACTGCATCCAAGAGTTTGAGAATTTCTTCAGCATGTTTGATGTGTTTCCCTTGTGTAGATAAGAGTCCTCTTTCTCTCCAGACCGCCCTGTGAGCATGCACTACCCCAAAAGCATATTTAGAGTCTGTCCAGATATTTATCCGTTTTCCTTTGGCCAATTCCAGGGCTCGGGTTAGTGCTATTATCTCAGCCTTTTGGGCTGATGTATTTGGGGCCAGGGCCTTGGATTCTATTACCTTCTCTGTAGTGGTTACCGCATAGCCAGCTTTGCATATCCCCTGTTGAATGAAGCTGCTCCCGTCGGTGAACCAGGAATCCTCTGCATCTTCCAATGGTTCTTCTTTCAGGTCTGGTCGACTGGAGTACACCGCCTCGATTGTTTCCAAGCAGTCATGGGTCACTGATTCTCCTTCGGTTCCGCTGAGGAAAGAGGCTGGGTTGACAATATTAGTTACTGTTATTTCTACATCATCTTGCTCTATCAGGATAGCCTGGTACTTAAGAAACCTCTGAGGTGAAAGCCAATGCCCCCCTTTTACTTCCAGTACTGCTGAGACTGTATGTGATACCATAACTGTGATTTTCTGGCCTAGGGTGAACTTACGGGCCTCTTGGATGTTTATTACCACTGCTGCCACTGCTCGGAGACAGCTGGGCCACCCTTTACTTACTCCGTCGAGCTGTTTGGAGAAGTATGCCACCGCCCTTCCATAGGGTCCCAGATTCTGAGCTAGGACTCCTAAGGCCATTCCTTGCTTTTCATAGGAAAACAACCAGAAAGGTTTAGTAGTATCAGGTAATCCCAGGGCAGGTGCTTCCATTAACCTCTTTTTTAACTGATGGAAGGCTCTGTCTGCTTCCCTATTCCACATAATATTCTTTGAGTTAGATTTTAATAACTCGTATAGAGGCTTTACCAAGAGTCCGTAGTTATATATCCAGAGACGGCACCATCCTGTCATTCCTAGAAAAGTCCGAAGTTCCTTAGGCGTCTGTGGTCGAGGTGTCTGGCAGATGGCTTCTTTCCTCTCCTTCCCCAGTGTCCGTTGGCCTGCAGTTATTTCATATCCCAGATAGGTCACTTGCTGCTGGGCTATCTGTGCTTTCTGTGGAGAAACTTTATAACCATTAAGTCCAAGAAAATTTAGCAGGCTCACAGTCCATTCTAGGCATATTTCTCTGGTGTCAGTGGCGAGTAACATATTGTCCACATACTGCAAAATCACTCCTGTCCCAAGCGGGCGTTTCCACTGTTCCAAGTCTTTACCTAGCTGATTTCTAAAAAGTGTTGGGCTGTTTTTAAAGCCCTGTGGTAGCACAGTCCATGTAAGCTGTGTTTTCCTCCCAGATTCTGGGTTTTCCCATTCGAATGCAAATAAAAGCTGGCTCTCTGGGCTCAGAGGCAAGCAGAAAAAGGCATCCTTTAGGTCCAAAACGGTAAACCATGCCAATTCAGGTACCAATTTAGTTAGGAGAGTGTATGGATTTGCTACTACCGGATGTAAATCCTCAACAATTCTGTTGATGGCTCTGAGATCCTGCACTATGCGATAGCTACCATCCGGCTTTTTGACGGGTAATATTGGAGTGTTATACTCTGATTCACATTCTTTCAGCAGCCCATACTCGATAAACTGGTCTATAGTTGGTCGTATCCCCTCCCTATCCTCTATCCTGAGGGGGTACTGTTTAACTCTCACCGGTCGTGCTCCTTGTTGAGGCTTTATCACTATTGGGGAAGCATTTTTGCTCTCCCCAGCACTCCCGAGGCCCATACCCCTGGATAAATTTGGGCTTTAATCTCCTCAGGCACTCCTGTAGAAATGGGAGTTCCTATTAGGGCCAAACTTAGTATTTCAATTAGTTGATCTTCTCTTATCCGAAGTTCCATTTTCCCTTTTTTGAATTTAATTTCTGCTCCCAATTGTTCTAATAAATCTCGCCCTAACAGGGGTTTCGTTGCTCCTGTATCCACCAAAAATTCTATTTCTTGTTGCCTTTTCCCTAGCCTTAGGGTAACCAGTGGATCCGCTAGGGTAGATTCCCCAGGTCCCCGTCAATCTTCTTTAAAATGGGCCTGAATTTTCTCTTTTCGTCTTTTTGGACACTCATTCTTCCAGTGCCCCCTCTGCTTACACCATGCGCATTGATCTCTTTCTAATGGTTTCCTAAAGTTCCCAGTTTTTATTTCCCCCCTCCCATGTGTTGCTGCCACTAGTGCCCGTCTGTCCCTTCTCCTATCCTCCTCCTCTCGGTTGTTAAACACTCTCCATGCCTCATCTAACAGAGTCTCTAGATTTCTGCTGTCAGTTGTTCTCAGTTTTTGCAGCTTCCTCCGGATATCACTAGCAGACTGTCCTAAAAAGAGAGACACTAACTGCTGGATTCCTATCTCTGATCCAGGGTCCAAGGGGGTGTAGCGTCTCATTGCATCTCGTAATTTATCCAAAAACTCCGAGGGACTCTCCTTCGGCCCTTGTCTTACAGCATACAGCATTGACCAGTTAATGGCTTTCGGGATAGCCCTCTCCATCCCTGTTATAATCCAATCTCTGTAAGCTTGTAGCGCCTCTGAGTGAATGCTCCTATTTGGGTTCCAGTGAGGGTTCTGCAAGGGGAAGTGTTCTTTAATGTCTCTTCCTGAATCTTTCAGTTGGTCCGTGGCTATATTGTGAGCAGTTTTTAAAACCAGTTGTTTCTCAGTTTCTGTCAAGTGATCTAATAATAACTGGATATCACTCCAGTCAGGATTGTGCTGCTTTACCAGAAACTGAAAATGTCTAGTAACCCCTACGGGATCATTCCGATAGTTCTTTGCCACGCTTTTCCAGGTTTCTAAATCAAATGAGGAAAAAGGGACCTTTATCATTACAGGTAGTCCATCCAGACCCACAGCTTCTCTTAAGGGTGCTTGAATCACTGTTCGCTCTGTTCCTTTCCGAGTACGGGACGATACAGGGCTGTCAGGTGGGGTTTTGGAATTAGTTTTGGAATCAGTTTCAGTTTCTCCATCTTCTTGAGGAACCTTTACCCCCCCCCAACGGTCTTCTATTCCCCTAACCGGTGGTAAGTAAGTGTCAAGAAAATCGTCTTCTTTAAGATCCAGAATCTTTTCAGGCTTTGTGCATCTCTGCCCTATGCTACAGGCTGAACAACATCTTTTTATATTGGCTTTCATTTCTTCTCTTCTTTCTTTCTCTAAGGCTAATACCATCGGGTCTTGTGGAGGTAATAGCCCGCAGTCCCGTTGGTACTCTGGGTGGTTCCGAAGGGTGAAAAACATGTCCGCATATATGACTTCATCCCACTTCCCTTCTAAGGAACAGCATTAATTGTAATATAGTATTGTAATTAAGAATCCCGTTAAAGGGCCATTTCTCTTGATCATCTAACTTGTAAAGGGGCCACCACTGATTACAATATTTAATTAAGGTTTTCTTGTTCACGCTGCCACCTGGTGAGCCCCCGATCTCCTTCCAGTGTGCTAAAATACACCCTAGGGGACTCCTTTTCAGTGTCTCACTTCCTTGATTATTGCCCATTTTATGTTCCCCTTACCCCCTTAGTTCAGAGGTGACCCTGATCTCCGTGTGTCACTTAGGTGTTACCCCCCCCCCGTTTCCCTCCCGGGAAATAGTACAGTTATATTCCTGCCGCTACCTTTACCTCCAGGGGTAGGCTATGTCTCCACAGATTACTTGTTTCAACTCTCCCGCCCGCTCGATCTTTTCCCACTCAGCCCAGCTACCACACTGTGGACACCAAAAATCGTCCTCCCGATCTACCCAAACCTCTGTATTACAAGCAAAGCACTTTAAGATAAAAATAGGATCCCAAACGTTATCCGAATGTCCAAGACACTGCCACTTAATATTCTCAGTATTAGATTCACACAATGCTTCTGTACAGTCTGTCATACGCTTCGTTCGTCTCCGGCCGCTCTCCTCACGGAGAACACGGAACCGCGGATTGGAACTCCGCACTCGCTCCGCAGCAGTGCCGCGTCTCAATCACTCAGTTCACTCATACAACAATTATACCTTATATCAGACAATAACACGGTAGGGGTACCTTATGACAAATACAACAAGTAACCAACAGTATTACAATTCCACATACTAACACAAAACCCAAACCCCAGGGATCCCACACCATTAGCCCAAGCTTGAGCATACCCCGGGGCGAGTACACCGACTCTTTACCACGCATAGGACATCTCCTCACGACTTACAGGTTCCCCCCTTAAGAAACCCTGAACATACCTGGTCCGCAGGAGATGGTCCTTGTCTGTCCCCGCGGTGATCTGGATGAGTTGGGGAGTCCTTCCGAGAAATCTCGGGGGGCCCAGAGGAGTCCCGTCCTCAGCAGGTCCCGCAGCCGGACAGAGGGGGTCCCATCTGGGGTGCCAAATTGACGCGCGGAAACAAACCCTACAACTCGCAGAGAGTTATAAAGCAGGTATGTTTATTGCGGCGCCGGGTGCAAGGGGGATTTCTCCTCCAAACTTGCACACCGGTTTGTGAAGCAAGCGTCTATTTATGGTGAAAAACATACATATTCATTAAGGTGGGCGGGTTATTATAATTGATTCTAAGAAAAGGTGTTACTATTCTAATTATTTCTAAGAACTTATTATCATAAATCTCCTCTCCTTGCCGCATGCGCACTGCCGCCTGGTGGTCGTGGGCCGGGGTCTTCTGGAGGAAGGCTCGCAGTCTTCTTCACCGGGTACCTTCACCTTTGGCCCAGATTGCCGGGTTGGCCGGATCCCAAACCGCAAAACTAGTCCTGACCAGATGGACACCTTTCCCAGACAGTTGGGTTCCTCCTTAGCATGCAGCTGCTCCTGCTATCTTATACACAAGGCCATTTCTTTATCTTGGAATGCTGGGGCTCCGAGCTTTTGTTCTTTCCCAGACTGTACTACATCCACACTTAACAACCTTTAACCGTTCATTTCTGAATCAGTCCTGTCACTACATCTCCTGACAAAGAGTCCCTCTCCAGCTCTCCCGTAGGCTCCCTTCAGATTTTGGAAGGCTGCTATGAGGTCTCCCCGGAGCCTTCTCTTCTCCAGGCTGAACAACCCCAGCTCTCTCAGCCTGTCTTCATAGGGGAGGTGCTCCATCCCTCTGATCATCTTCGTGGCCCTCCTCTGGACCCGTTCCAACAGGTCCATGTCCTTCCTGTGTTGAGGACTCCAAAGCTGGACACGGTATTCCAGGAGGGGTTTCAAGAGCGCAGAGTAGAGGGGTAGAATCACCTCCCGCGACCTGCTGGCCACACTTCTCTTGATGCAGCCCAGGATGCGGTTGGCTTTCTGGGCTGCCAGCGCGCATTGCCGGCTCATGTTAAGCTTCTCGTCCACACCTGTATTTGTGCCTGGGATTGCCACGTCCCAGGTGCAGGACCCTGCACTTGGCCTGGTTGAACTTCATGCGATTTTCATGAGCCCATCTCTCAAGCCTGTCCAGGTCCCTCTGGATGGCATCCCTTCCCTCCAGCGTGTCGACCGTGCCACCGAGCTTGGTGTCGTCGGCAAACTTGCTGAGGGTGCACTCAATCCCATTCTATCCCACTGTCCATGTCTCCGACATACAACCTCCTTTCTGGTAGTTGTAGAGAGCTATATGGTCTCCCCTCAGCCTCCTTTTCTCTAGGCTGAACAACCCTGGCTCCCTCAGCCTTTCCTCATAAGACTTGTTCTCCAGACCCCTCACCAGCTTCGTAGCCCTTCTCTGGACCCGCTCCAGCACCTCAATGTCTTTTTTGTGGTAAGGGGCCCAAAAATGGACACAGTATTCGAGGTGGGGCCTCACCAGTGCCAAGTACAGGGGGACGATCACCTCCCGAGTCCTACTCACCACACTGTTCCTGATACAGGCCAGGATGCTCTTGGCCTTCTTGGCCACCTGGGCACACTGCTGGCTCATGTTCAGCCGACAGTCAACCAACACCCCCAGGTCCTTTTCTGCCAGGCAGCTCTCCAGCCACTCTTCCCCAAGCCTGTAGCACTGCATGGGGTTGTTGTGACCCAAGTGGCACTTGGCCTTGTTGAACCTCATCCCGTTGGTCTCAGCCCATCAATCCAGCCTGTCCAGATCCCTCTGCAAAGCCTTTCTACCCTCAAGCAGGTTGATACTCCCACCTAATTTGGTGTCGTCTGCAAATTTGCTGAGGGTGCATTCGATCCCCTCGTCCAGATCATTGATAAAGATATTAAAAAGGAATGGCCCCAAGACCAAGCCCTGGGGAACACCACTCGTGACTGGCCACCAACTGGATTTATCTCCATTCACCACTACTCTCTGGGTCCAGCCCTCCAGACAGTTTTTAACCCAGCAAAGAGTACTCCCATCCAAGCCATGGGCAGCTGGTTTCTCCAGGAAGGTACTGTGGGAGACTGTATCAAAGGCCTTGCTAAAGTCCAGGTAAACAACATCCACAGCCTTTCCCTCATCCACCAAGTGGGTCACTTTGTCATAGAAGGAGATCAGGTTTGTCAAGCAGGACCTGCCCCTCATGAACCCGTGCTGGCTGGGCCTGATCACCTGGGCATCCTTCATGTGTTGCATAATGGCACTCAGGATGACCTGTTCCATCACCTTCCCAGGCACCGAGGTCAGACTGACAGGCCTGTAGTTCCCTGGATCATCCTTCCGACCCTTCTTGTGGATGGGCGTCACATTTGCTAGATGCCAGTCAACTGGGACCTCCCCAGTTTGCCAGGACTGCTGGTAAATGATGGAAAGTGGCTCAGTGAGCACTTCTGCCAGCTCCCTCAGTACCCACGGGTGGATCCCATCTGGGCCCATAGACTTGTTTATGTCGAGGTTATGGAACAAGTCCCT
The DNA here is from genome assembly GCF_964106895.1 of Numenius arquata. Lineage (NCBI taxonomy): Eukaryota > Metazoa > Chordata > Aves > Charadriiformes > Scolopacidae > Numenius > Numenius arquata. The sequence continues at coordinate 4,356,897 of NC_133615.1, forward strand.
CACCATCTCCTTTAGAATTACGGGGGCTTCATTCTGCTCCCTACCCCTATCTGCTAGCTCAGGGGTCGGGGTACTCAGGGAACAACCTACTCTGCTACTAAAGACTGAGGCAAAGAAGGCATTCAGTACCTCAGCCTTCTCCTCATCCTTTGTCACTATGTTACCTCCTGTATCCAATAGAGGATGGAGATTCTCCCGAGTCCTCCTCTTGTTACTAATATATTTATAGAAATTCTTTTTATTGGTTTTAACATCCAAGGCCAGGCAACATCCAATACCTCCTTTGAGGTATTTCATTGGTGTTTCCCTGTTGGCTCCTATTACCTCAGGAGCCCCTGGATCATCAATGTAAGACTTCAAGTGTGCTCTAGTGTACCCAGCACGTCATAAAGAAACAGGCTGAGGGCCCTCACTAGCATCCCATCCCTGTAACCTTGGCGTGTCATCCCATGGCTTGTCACGGGCAAGCCTTATATTATCCCCCTCCCCCTTCAAGTCTAGTTTAAAGCTCTGTCAATCAGCCCGTCTAACTCATGAGCAAAGACTCTCTTCCCTCTTTGAGAAAGGTGAATCCCATCTGATTCCAGCAAACATGGTGCTGTGTAGGCCATCCCATTATCAAAAAACCCAAAATTGTGTCAGTGACACCAGGCACAGAGTCATGTATTAATTGACTGGGTCCATCTGTTTCTTCCAGTGTCGCTGCCCACAACTGGAAGGAGAGAGGAAAAAATAACCTGTGCTCCAGATTCCCTTACCAACCATTCCAAGGCCCTGAAGTCTCTTTTGATTGCCCTTGGACTATGTGTTGCGGCTTCATTCCTACCTACATGGAAGAGCAGAAATGGCTAATAATCTTAGGGCTGTACCAGGCTAGGAAGTTTCCTAATGATGTCCTATCTACAAATCCCAAGCTTGGCCAATTGTCCCAGGAATAAATTTTCCTGGTTGCTGACATGACTGCTGGTTGGTATGCTGAACACTTTCCTGCCTACCTCATCCACTAAATATTTAGCATTGGCAGTAAGTAATGCCTCAGCATGCCCCAATTGCACTCCAAGCTCCACCCACAAACAGCAAGGCATGGGTAATAATCAGCTTGCAGACTCTTGCCATGGGAATGCTCATGAAACAGAAACCATCTTTGCTGTGTCAGCTTAGTTTTTACATCCATACTGTTCAAAAAAAAGCTTGTCTTGAAAGAATAGAACACTTTGGAGGTGTCCTAATAGCTTGATCCTCCTACTCCAGGCCGTCAGAGGCACTGCCTGCTGCCTGGCTGTGTCTGTAGAACAGCCCTGTGGAGAAGTATGTGGATAGGGGCTGCTCAAGGAAGGCACAGTATGGATAGCAGTTGCTGCTCTGGTTTATCAGTTGGTCCTTCGGCATAATATCTATCTTGCTGAAAACAGAGGCCAGTTGGTAATTCACAAGACCCATGGCCTCACCAGGTGAGATCTGTCAGCTTTTACAATCTTGCAGCAAAGGTGCAACAGGGTATTGTTCAGATCTAAGGAATCTTCCCCATTCCCAGCTATGAAAAAGTCCAGAGGTGCAGACTCTGCAATAGCAGAAAGTGGAGGCCCTCCTCTTTTTGGGGGGGAGGGGGGAGGGAAGGGCCATCTGTCGGTCTGGTTTTGGTAAATTCGGCTGAAACCACAACAGATTTATTGGCGCCCAATGTGGGGCTCAAATGTGGCACAACCCGAGCTCTGATAAGATTGCCTGAATAGTTTGAATTCTGGCTTGCTCAGGGAGAACCGACAGCTTACATCATGACATACCTACAGAATATTGTATATGGTATTTTTAGAGAGCTTTGTATGAAGTTCATTGACACAGTGGTGTTAAACTGGCCGAATATATTGAAAGGTTTATTTGTTTTTCGTGTTTGGATGCAGTGGGTCAAGCGTGCTGTATTCGTGTGGATGTGCCTCCAGATGTATAATGTGGTCAGTTGGATTGCTACGGTACCTGCATATCTTGGGCATCATGTGATGGATTCTGTTGCTAATCACACTTTCGATTTTAGCTGGGGAAAGTTTACCTTGCCTCTTAGTGATTATCCCAAAGTGATACCAACGGAATTAGGGGATGAGAAACCTGTGGGCTCTTTGAAGAATTATTGTGATTATTGTTATGGTCACTTAATTGTGATAGTGCTGTTGGCTTTACTGAATGTAATGCAGGCAGTATTTGCTATGAAATGTCAGTGCAGAAGTGAGCGTTACATGGCATGCACTATTGCTGCTCAGACACAAACAGAACCAGCCCCAGCTCCGGCTCTGGCTCCAGCCCAAGCCCCGGCCCCGTCCCAAACCAAGCCAGCAGCATCGGTCGCTCCCCCGCCCGCAGCGGCACCGGCCAAGGCCATGACGACACCGGCCCCAGCGGCATCGGTCGCCCCTACACCGGCTCCGGCACCGGCCAGGCCCGCACCTCCACCAGCACCGGCTCCGGCTCCGGCCCAAGCCGCGCCCCGGCCCGTCCCGGCCCCGGTCACTCCGCAGCCGGCGGTAAAAGTGACTCCTCCGCCCGCACCACCCACATCTCCGTCGCCAGCCCCTCCCCCGCCCGCAGCTGCACCGGCCGCTCCAGCCCCGACAGCCAGCGCTGTCACTGCTCCAGCTCCCGGAACGAACACTGCTGCTATCCCAGCGCCAGCAGAACCGGCACAAGTTGCTCCGGTGACTAGGAAGAAGAAAAAGAGGTCGGCTCGGTCCCCTGCCCCTTACGACAAGGACATGCCCAAGCTAGAGAGCACGGGAGAGGGTTCCTCTGATGAAGATGCAGGACAGGGTCCTGCTAGTGTAGATAAAGGACAGCAACCTCCTACAGCAGCTCCTTCTCGGACAGATAGGGGAGAGGGTCCTTCTCAGCCAGCCTCCATACAGGATGATGCCTCAGATGTAGATGTAATTATTAACTCTTTGTCCTTAAAGGATTTGCAAAATCTGAGGAAGGATTTTACTCATCATGATGGGGAGCCACTTCCCTCTTGGTTGCTCCGATGCTGGGACAGTGGAGCTAATTCCATAGACTTAGATGGTAGAGAGGCCAAGCAGCTGGGAAATCTGGCCAAAGAGGGAGGTATTGATAAAGCAATTGGGAATAAGGCAGAGGTTCTCAGTCTCTGGAGGCGACTGTTATCAGCTGTAAAGAGCAGATATCCCTTTAAGGATGATATCCAATGCCATCCAAGGCAATGGACCAGCATGGAGAAAGGTATTAAGTACCTGAGAGAACTGGCTATTCGAGAAGTGATTTATGGCAATTGGCAAGTGACTATAAATCCTGATGAAATGCCATGTCAATGACCTTTGTTGAGAAAGTTTGTGCAGAGTGCACCATTGGTGTATTCCCACACTTTGTCAACAATGGTCTGGAGAGCATCTGATACTGATACACCAACTGTAAATGAGGTCGCTGATAGGGTATGACAGTATGAAGATAGTCTCTCGTCCCATCGGTGTAGCAGCAATAGAAAACCTGACTAATAAAGTGGCTGAACAAACTGAGAAGATGGCTGATCAAAATAAGACACAGACTGAGACAATAGAGAACATAGATAAGAGCAGACACTCGGTCGGTCGGCGAGGCGGCGGCAGCAGCACCAGCAGCACCGGCGACGAGGACTGAGGTGAGCACGCGGGGAGGGTTGGATCGCGCTGTATGGAGGGGTTTCCGAGCTCAGGGACCCCCCACTCACAGCCCGAGCCCCAGCCGGAACCCGGAAGTCCGCGTCAGCCAATCAGGCGCGGAGGGGGCGCGGCCGCGGGGATTTAAACGCGGTCAGAGCAGACACTCGGTCGGTCGGCGAGGCGGCGGCAGCTGACTGGTCTGGCAGGCGGCGCGTGACACACAGGAAAAAAAAAAAAAGTAGTCACTTGGCAGAAGAGATTTTTTTGAATCATGGTTGGAGCTTGGCCGAAGGCTATTAAAAAAACTGTGGGTACCCAAACTGAGGCCCTACACAAACATGCAGGCACCCAGGCAGTTGGCTGCAGTGAGTGCTGTAACCTTGCAACAGAGGGTGGCGGAGACACCATCTGTGTTAGGTGTGAGCAGATCAGCGATCTGCTTAACATGGTGGCTGAACTAAGGGAAGAAGTCAATAGACTAAGATCCATAAGGGAATGCCAACAAGAACTAGATGTGTGGTATCAGGCACTGCAGACCCCTGTAGCAGAGGGAGGTGACCAAAGGAAGAAGGAGGAATGGATAAAAGTGCCTGTTAGAAGAGGCAAGGGAAAAGTCTCACAGCCCCCCTCTTCTCTCCATTTACCCCTGTACAACAAGTATGGGACACTGGAGGTTGAGAGTGAGGCAAATGAGAAGGTAGAAGAAGCACCATCTGGGGAGTCACCTAAAGCAAATCAGTCTCCCCCTCGCATCAGAACCTCTACACTACAAAAAAAGAGAAAGGTTATTGTTATTGGTGACTCCCTTCTGAAGGGAACAGAGGGTCCCATATGTCGGCCGGATCCTTCCCACAGGGAAGTCTGCTGCCTCCCTGGGGCCCGGGTCAGAGATGTTACCAGAAGGCTGCCAAGTCTGGTACAGCCCTCTGACTACTATCCGTTAGTAGTTATTCAGGTGGGTAGCGATGAAGTCAACACTGGAAATTCAAAAACAATCAAAAAGGACTTTAAGAGACTGGGGAAACTGGTTGAGGGACCAGGGGCACAGATAATTTTCTCGTCAGTACCCTTAGTCGCAGGTAGGAATACCGAGAGGAATAAAAAAATATGCAGGATTAACAAGTGGCTCAGAAACTGGTGCCACCAACAAAATTTTGGGTTTTTTAATCTTGGGGAACTTTATACGGCACCAGGTCTCCTAGCAACGGATGGAATACATCTTTCTCAGAGGGGGAAAAAGATACTGGCATGTGAGTTGGCAGGGCTTGTTGAAAGGGCTTTAAACTAGGCTCGAAGGGGGAAGGGGTTAAACATGAGTCCAGCAGAAATAAGCCTAAGGAGAGCCTTCAGCCTGCCATCTCACTTGAAGTGGGAGATGCTGTAAATACTGTAACAAAGGCATGGTCTTGCAGAGAGGGACCGAGATCCCCTGAGACAATAGGGGACAGAAGTGTATTTGGCACAAAACATGTTGGGAGATCAGTGGAGTGCCCCTCTAAGAAGGAGACACAGCCAGCAGACCGACTAAAGTGTCTCTACACCAACGCACGCAGCATGGGAAACAAACAGGAAGAGTTGGAAGCCATCCTGCTACAGGAAAGCTACGACATAGTAGCAATTACGGAAACTTGGTGGGACGAGTCCTACGACTGGAGTGTGGCCATTGATGGCTACAAACTATTCAGAAGGGACAGGAGAGGAAGAAGGGGTGGAGGTGTTGCCCTCTATGTGAAGAAATGGCTAGAGTGTGAAGAGTTGTTGCTAAAGAATAGCCATGAGCAGGTAGAAAGCTTGTGGGTAGGAATTAGAGATCGGGACAACAAAGGGAACCTTGTGGTAGGAGTCTACTACAGGCCTCCTGACCAGGCAGAGCCTGTCGACGATGCCTTCTTACTCCAGCTGGAAGAGGCATCACGATCACAGGCTCTCATCCTGCTGGGTGACTTTAACCACCCTGACATCTGTTGGAAAAGCAACACGGCTGGCTGCAGGCACTCCAGGAAGCTTCTAGAGTGCCTAGATGACAACTTCTTGAGACAAGAAATCACCAGCCCTACTCGAGGAGATGCATTGTTGGACTTGTTGGTCACAAATGCAAGTGAGGCCATCAGGGATATCAAAGTTGAAGGCAGTCTGGGCTGCAGTGATCATGCTCTAGTGCAGTTCACTCTCTTAAGAAGTTTGAAGCCCAAGAGGAACACCATCAGGACGCTAAATTTTAAGAAAGCGAACTTCCAACTCTTCAAGGAGTTAGTAAATAGGACCCCGTGGGAAACTGCCCTTAGGGACAAGGGAGCAGAACAAAGCTGGCAGATCTTTAAGGATGCTCTCCATAGAGCGCAAAAGATCTCAATCCCAACATGTAGGAAATTGGGTAAGGAAGGCAAGAAACCACCATGGTTGAGCCGGGACCTGCTGGTCAAACTAAGGGGTAAGATGGGGCTACACAGGAAATGGAAGAAGGGACAGGCAACCTGGGAAGAGTATAGGGATGTTGCCCGGCTGTGTAGGAATGAGGTCAGGGAGGCCAAGGCACAGCTAGAATTGGACTTGGCAAGGGACATAAAGAAAAACAAGAAAGGCTTCTACAGGTACATTAACCAGAAAAGGAAGGTTAAAGAAAATGTACCCCCCCTAAAGAGCAGCAATGGGGAACTTGTATCAATGGAGGAAGAGAAGGCAGAAGTTCTCAATAATTTTTTTGCCTCAGTCTTCACTGGCAACCCCTCTCCTCCTAGCTCTTGTGTTGATGGCCCACAAGTTGAGGATCCAGGTGACAAAGTCCATCCCACTATAACTGAAGACATGGTACGTGATCACCTAAGGAATCTAAAGACATACAAGTCCATGGGACCTGATGAAATCCATCCCAGAGTCCTGAAGGAACTGGCAGATGAAGTTGCAAAACCACTTTCCATGATATTCGAAAAGTCATGGCAGTCAGGTGAAGTCCCTGCAGACTGGAAGAAAGGAAACATCACACCCATTTTTAAAAAGGGAAGAAAGGAGGACCCTGGGAACTACCGACCTGTCAGCCTCACCTCTGTGCCTGGGAAGATCATGGAACAGATCCTTCTGGACGCCATGCTTGGGCACATGGAGGACAGGGGGATGGTTCAGGACAGCCAACATGGCTTTACTAGGGGCAGGTCCCGCCTGACTAACCTAGTGGCCTTCTATGATGAAGTGACTAGGTCAGTAGACAAGGGGCGACCTATGGATGTAATCTATCTGGACTTCTGTAAGGCCTTTGACACAGTTCCTCACAACATTCTACTTGCCAAATTGGAGGGATACGGATTTGATGGGTGGACGGTTCGGTGGATAAGGAATTGGCTGAATGGTCGCACCCAGAGGGTGGTACTCAATGGCTTGAAGTCCAGATGGAGAGCAGTGACTAGTGGTGTCCCTCAAGGGTCCGTCCTGGGACCAGTACTGTTTAACATTTTTATCAAAGACATAGACAGAGGGATTGAGAGCACCATCAGCAAGTTTGCAGATGACACCAAGCTGTGTGGTGTTGTCGATACACCGGAGGGACGGGATGTCATTCAGAGGGACCTGGACAGGCTGGAGAGGTGGGCTCAAGTAAACCTCATGAGGTTCAACATAAGCAAGTGCAGGATTCTGCACCTGGGAAGAAACAATCCTCAGTATAAATACAGCCTGGGGGATGAGGTATTAGAAAGCAGCCCTGAGGAAAGGGACTTGGGGGTGCTGATTGACGAGAAGCTGGACATGAGCAGGCAATGTGCTCTCGCAGCCCAAAAGGCCAATCACATCCTGGGCTGCATCAAAAGAAGTGTTGCCAGCAGATCCAGAGAGGTGATTCTGCCACTTTACTCTGCTCTGGTGAGACCTCACCTGGAGTACTGTGTGCAGGTCTGGAGCCCTCAATATAGAAAGGACATGGACCTGATGGAACGGGTCCAGAGGAGGGCCACCAAAATGATCAGGGGGCTGGAGTACCTCTCCTATGAGGACAGACTGAGGGAGCTGGGGTTGTTTAGCTTGGAGAAAAGGAGGCTCCGGGGAGACCTCATAGCGGCCTTCCAGTACCTGTGGGGGGCCTACAGGAAGGCTGGGGAGGGTCTGTTTACAAAGGCCTGCAGTGACAGGACGAGGGGCAATGGTTTTAAGCTGGAGAAGGGGAGATTCAGATTGGATATTAGGAAAAAATTCTTTACCATGAGGGTGGTGGAACACTGGAACAGGTTGCCCAGGGAGGTGGTTGAGGCCCCTTCCCTTGAGATATTCAAGGTGAAGCTCGACGAGGCCCTGGGCAACCTGGTCTAGTTGGGGGTGTCCCTGCTGACTGCGGGGAGGTCGGACTAGATGACCTTTGGAGGTCCCTTCCGGCCTGGACCAATCTATGAATCTATGAATCTATGAATATTAATGTGTATATAGGTTCATTTAAAACAAGATACCTGACAATTAGTGATGTCTTGATTTATAACATGCATAGCTCTACACCACAGTTTTAAACTTATTTAAATATCATTTTCACCTTCCCTCTCATGAGTACAAATTACATATAGTCATTAAGGAAATGGAATAACTATTTTATTTCATTTGAAGGGAAATATGTTAGTGATTCTCTGCACCATAGTGAAACTTAACCTGTCTCTTATTTAAAGCTAGTCTGTTTGTATGTTTAGCTATATGCCGGAAAATCCATGGTTGTCAGTGAAACTATAGGTAGAGCTTCACTGCTGCAACAGCATATGAAAAGAGACGTTTCCATGTTTGTCAGATCACTAATTAAATTTCGCACACTTCAGTATATGTGTCCTGCTTTGAGGTAAAACAAAACCAATTTTCTTTTCAGTAATTTGCTTTTTTGGTTAAATTTCTTCTAACTAACTGAACTCTCTGAAATTAACAGCGTATTTTTAAGACAGTTGTCCACGCCCAGAGTGATAAGACCTAATTGTTTATAATATATACCAAGGAATGGTATGCAGAGAGGCTCCTGCTTATACTTATTGCTATAACAACCAAGGTCAGCTAACTGTTATATGCCCTGTTGGAGGTTCGGAAGTGGAAAAGCATAGTAGGGTCGCACTTGCAGCGAGGAGCGGATGGGATGGGTGACCCAAAACTGACAAACAGGGTATTCCATCCCATGTGCCCCATGCTCAGTATAAAAGCTGGGGGATGAAAGGGTCAGCTTCTTTTTTTAATTCAGTGGCCGGCATCCGAGGAGGATTCTGTCTGTTCGTCTGCCTTTGATCCCGATCCGTGTGTTCCTGTACCCAGATCTGGAATCCATTTCCCATCTGTCGCTGAGTCCAATCTGGGACTTCCCCAGTACCTGCCGGTGACGTGATTGTCATCCTGGGAGCTCAATACAATTTGGTATATATTGTATATATGTCCTTATTTTCTTTTTATTATTTTATTAATATTTCATTAAAGTAGTTTTGTTTCTTTTAAACTCATAAGTCTCTTTCGTTTCTCATCCTTCTCTCCCTGAAGGGAGATGCTATCCCTTCTCTGAAGGGGAAAGAAGTAAAAGAGAGCATCTGTCGTTCATTTTAGTGGCCAGCCCAGCCCAAACCACAACAATATGGAAGCTCCCAAACGAGGGAGTAAGCAAAGTAATTATTTTGTCATGCACAATTTTTTCACAGAATCACAGAATGATATGGGGTTGGAAGGGACCTCTGGAGATCATCTAGTCCAACCCCCTGCCAAAGCAGGTCCACCTAGAGCAGGTTGCACAGGAACATGTCCAGGCGGGTTTTGAATGTCTCCAGAGAAGGAGACTCCACCACCTCTCTGGGCAGCCTCTTCCAGGGCTCTGCCACCCTCAAAGTAAAGAAGTTCCTCCTCATGTTTCGATGGAACTTCTTACATTCAAGTCTGTGCCCATTTCCTCTTGTCCTGTCACTGGGCACCACTGAGAAAAGACTGGCCCCTTTCTCTTGACACCCTCCCTTTAAGTATTTATAGGTGTTGATCAGATCCCCCCCTTAGTCTGTATACAAACAGGTCTGTATACAAACATTTATTAGTTTCCCAAAATCATTAATATAGATCTTAATAAGTCCATGATAATTAGTTAGGTATATAACAAATTATGGCAAGCGGTGAGGTATGCATTGTGTTACTTAGCATGTTACTTATACTTCATTAGCATATGCAGATGTGTGCACCCTCCCTTTAAGTATTTATAGGCATTGGTCAGATCCCCCCTCAGCCTTCTCTTTTCCAGAGTAAAAAGACCCAAGTCCCTCAGCCTTTCCTCATAAGAGAGATGCTCCAGGCCCCTAATCATCTTTGTAGCCCTCTGCTGTACCCTCTCCAGCAGTTCCCTGTCCTTCTTGAACTGGGGAGCCCAGAAATGGACACAGTACTCCAGATGGAGGCCTCACCAGGGCAGAGTAGAGGGGGAGGATAACCTTCCCTGATCTGCTGGTCACATTCTTCCTAATGCACCCCAGGATGCCATTGGCCTTCTTGGCCACAAGGGCACATGGATGGCTCACGGTCATCCTATTGTCCACCAGGACTACCAGGTCTTTTTCCACAGAGCTGCTCTCTGGCAGGTCAGCCCCCAACCTGTACTGGTGCATGGGGTTATTCTTCCCCAGGTGCAGCACCCTACACTTGCCTTTGTTGAATTTCATCAGGTTCCTCTCTGCCCAACTCTCCAGCCTGTCCAGGTCTCACTGTATGGCAGCAAAGCCTTCCGGTGTGTCAGCCACCCCTCCCAGTTTTGTATCGTCAGCAAACTTGCTGAGGGTACATTCCATCCCTTCATCCAGGTCATTGATGGATATATTGAACAGGACTGGACCCAGTACTGACCCCTGGGGAACACCACTTGTTACGGACCTCCAACTAGATTCTGTGCCACTAATCATGACTCTCTGAGCTCTGTCTTTCAGCCAGTTTTCAATCCACCTCACTATCCATTCATCTAACCCACCCTTCCTAAGCTTACCTATGAGGATGCTGTGGGAGATGGTGTCAAAAGCCTTGCTGAAGTCAAGGTAGACAACATCCACTGCCCTCCCCTCATCTACCCATCCAGTCATGCCATCGTAGAAGGCTATCAGGTTAGTCAGACATGATTTCCCCTTGGTGAATCCTTGTTGACTACTTCTGATAGCTTTTTTTCCTCCATATGCTTTGAGATGACAGACAGAATGAGCCGTTCCGTCATCTTTCCAGGGATGGAGGTGAGGCTGACCAGCCTGTAATTTTCCCGGTCCTCCTTCTTGCCCTTTTTGAAGACTGGAGTGACATTGGCTTTCCTCCAGTCCTCAGGCACCTCGCCTGTTCTCCAGGACCTTTCAAAGATGATGGAGAGCAGCCCAGCAATAACTACTGCCAGCTCCCTCAGCACTCGCGGGTACATCCCATCGGGACCCATGGACTTGCAGATATCCAGTTTACTTAACAGTTCCCTAACTTGGTCTTCCTCCACCAAGGGGAAGTTTTCTTTCATCCAGACTTTCTCTGTTTCCTCCAAAGTCTGGGACTCCTGAGGGCTGGCCTGAGCAATAAAGACTGAAGCAAAGAAGGCATTCAGCAGCTCCGCCTTCTCTGCATCCTCTATCACCATGGCACCCACCTCATTCAACAGTTTCCTGGTGATGTCCTTAACCCGGGCTCCAGGAAGACAGCAGACTTCTCTCTGAGGAGGGTCCACCCGGCATATTGGGCCCTCTGTCCCCCTCAGGTAGGAGTCTCCAACAACTATAACTCTTCTTTTTCTCCTTGTGGGTGTGGTGGTCATCTGGGATGTACGCTTTTTTGACTGAGGAAGCATCTGTGGTGTAGAGTGCCCATCATTTACTTCCTCGCTTGACTGGCCTTCCTCAACCAATACCTCGTATCTGTTCTTCAGAGGTACCAGACAGGGTGAGGTGAGTAAGGGGGGAGTTCATCTGCTGCCCCGACCATGAACCTGCCTCCATTCGCTCTTTTCATTTAGACTTCTGCCTTCAGCCTGACCAGGGCTGGGTACAGGGGTTACTAGACCCTGGCTGCTTTCCTCCCTAATACAGCGCAACCTTTCCACTTCCTCTCTCAGCTCTGCCACCAGGCTGAGCAGATCATTCACCTGTTCACATCTCACACAGCAGTTCTCATGGCTGCCACCCATTGCCAGTAAAAGGTCCTGGCACTCCCTGCAGCCTGTGACCTGGACAGCTGCATGTTTCCGTGGGAGCTCTGTCTGGTTGAGGTTGAGAACATGACCTTCCTCCGGGTGGAGACCATGGCTAAGTTCCTTCCGAGGGGGTGATGACAACCAGCAGGACTCATCTGTCAAGCTGGCAGAGGCTTCAGTTCCTTCCTACGTGCCCTTTCCCTGCTCCCTGTGCCTTGTGGTGGTGCTCCCAGGTGGCACTCTGGGTTACATCCACTCACTGCTTGCTTGCTCAGTTCTCCTGAAAGGCCTCTTTTATGGGGGAAGTGGTGGGGAGTGGCCCCGGCATGTTTAAATCTGCCTCCAGGGGTGCTGGCTCTGCCCCACACCACCTCAGTAGCCCACCCACAAGGTACTGGCTTCTGGCGCAGACTAGCCACTTTGCCTGGCTTCAAAAAGCCCTCAAAAAGAGCTCCTTGCCGATTCCTTTTTGCCGTGATTCCCTCCCCCAGTGTGGACTTACCTACACTGGAGCTCGGTCTCCTCGGCGAGTCCATCCTAGCAAGGATAATTTAGATGCTTTTTAGATGCTTACTGTTGGTCAACAACTTTCTATTCACTTTTTTTTTTCTATGCTTTTCCATTTCCGACCCTCCAATGGGGCAAATAATGAAATTAGCTGACCTTGGTTGTTATAGCAATAAGTAAAAGCAAGAGCCTCTCTGCACACCATTCCTTGGCATGAAGTACAAACATTGGTCTTATCACTCTGAGAACGAACAGTTTTCTCCATAATATGCTGTTAATTTCAGAGAGTTAGAAGAGGCCTAGCTAAGATGTAAAATTACTGAACAGAAAGTTGGTTCTGTTCTACCTCAAACTGGGACATTTCACCCCTTATTCCATACAATTTGCATCATGCTCAGATCACTAATACTATTATCTATCAAATCTATACACACACACATATATATAAAGATAGATGCATGCAGGTCAGTCAGTTATGATTTATCTTTATACACAAAAATTTGTTAAGTGCATTAGTCATAGAAGATTCTCAGGGTAGGAAAGATGGTGTGAAATTCATTGTGGTTCATGCCTATGGGTAGCATGTCCATCTCGGAGAGTTTTGCTGGTTGCCACTTGATGAATCCAGCTTAGGTTTCATCATTGCTGTGTTATCCTGAAAAACACTTATAGGACACTGTTAGTATTATATAACAACTAACATAACTAATCATACTCAGAATTAAGTATTCTCACCCAGCATCAAATTTCCTTGAGGTAAACATTGAACTTCTCCATTCTTCAGCATTATCCACCATGTACATCCAGGTCCTTGAGCAAAAACAGTCCCACAAATGAGTTTGCCTTTACCTGAGGCAAGAAAACCCCAAAGTTTTCCCTAACATATTCTTTTCATTCACCACAGGGATTTTATCCCCTCCTACAGTATGTAAAAGGTCTGACTGAGCAGGATCAGCTCAATTAATGGATCCCCTGGTGTTAACTAACCAGGTGGTTTGTGATAAATTCTTGTCCTAATTTCTAAAGGATCCACCACCCATCGCTTTCAGGGTAGTTTTTAATAATCTGTTGTATCGCTCATTTTTCCCAGAAGCTGGTACATGATAGGGGATATGATATACCCACTCAATACCATGTTCTTTTGCCCAATTACTTATAAGATTGTTTTTGAAATGAGTCCCACTGCCTGACACAATTCTTTCTGGAGTACCATGTTACCACAAGACTTGCTTTTCAAGGCCCAGGATGGTATTCTGGGCGGTAGCATGGGGCACAGCATAGGTTTCCAACCATCCGGTGCTTCCTTCCACCATTGTAAGCACATAGCTCTTACCCTGGTGGGTTTGAGGGAATGTGATATAGTCAATTTGCCAGGCCTCCCCATACTTATATTTCAGGCATCATCCCCCATACCACAAAGGTTTTAACCATTTAGTTTGCTTGATTTCAGCGCATGTTTCAAATTCATGGATAACCTGTGCAATAGCGTCCATGGTTAAATCCACCCCTCGGTCACAAGCCCATTTATATGTTGCATCTCTTCCTTGATGACCTGAAGCGTCATGGGCTCACCGAGCTAAAAACAGTTGTTCACCTTTATGTTCCCAGACCAAATCTGTCTGGAACATCTTAGCAGCCTGGTCCACTTGCTGATTGTTTTGATGTTCCTCAGTGGCCCGACTCTGTGGTGGGGACGTAGATGGTATTTTGTTAATCACATCCATTGGGATCTGCCGATGACCATCTTGCCATTTTATTCCCAAGAAATGGATGTCTCATGCAAGTCCCTTGACCTTACCTCTTTTGACAGCAAAACCTGCTTTCAGAAGAATCTTGATTATTTTCTTACCTTTCTTGAAAACTTCTTCTGCAATATTACCCCACACAATGATGTCATCAATGTATTGCAGGTGTTCTGGAGCTCCACCCTTCTCCAGTGCAGTCTGGATCAGTCCATGGCAAATAGTAGGGCTGTTTTTCCACCTCTGGGGCAGTCGATTCCAGGTGTACTGGATGCCTCTCCAGGTGAAAGCAAACTGGTCTGCACTCTGCTGCTAAAGGAATAGAGAAAAAGGCATTAGCAATGTCAGTTGTAGCATACCACTTGGCTGCCTTTGACTCCAGTTCATATTGCAGTTCTAGCATGTCTGGCACAGCAGCACTCAGTGGGGGTGTGACTTCATTCAGGCCACGATAGTCCACTGTTAATCTCCAGTATCCATCAGACTTTCGCACTGGCCATATAGGGCTGTTAAAGGGTGAGCAGGTCTTGCTGATCACTCCTTGGGTCTCCAGCTGACAAATCAGGTTCTGGGTGGGAATCAGTCTCGGTTAGTGTGATACTGTCCTTGATGCACTGTGGCAGTAGCAATTGGCACCTGCTGTTCTTTAACGTTCAGCAGTCCCACCACAGAAGGGTCATCTGAAAGGCCAGGTAAGGTAGACAGCTGTGCCATCTCCTCAGTCTCTACAGCTGCTATACCAAAAGCCCACTGATACCCTTTTGGGTCTTTGAAATACCCTCTCTTGAGGTAGTCTATGCCAAGGATGTATGGAGCATCTGGGCCAGTCACAATGGGGTGCTTCTCCCATTTATTCCCATTCAGGCTCACTTCGGCCTCCAGTACAGTCAGTTCTTGAGACCCACCTGTCATATCAGAAATAGTAACAGATTCTGTCCCTCTGTGATCCAATGGCAATAGGGTACACTGTGCACCAGTGTCCACCAGGTCTTTATACTTTCGTGGCTCTAATGTGCCAGGCCATCGAATCCACACAGTCCAATAAACTCAGTTATCTCTCTCCTCCTCCTGGCTGGAGGCAGGGCAACCCTAATGTTGAGGACAGCATCTACAATTACCAGATGAGTTCCTGTCTGGACTGGAGAATCGCTTACTGTGGACTGGAGCAGCCACCCTCCTGCAACAATTCTTTCTTCCATCTGCTTTACCTTGCAACTCAAGCACTTGTTCCTGTCGGGCCAGAGTAGGTTTTTTATCCCGCTTACTCATGTCCTCTCCGTAGTTGCAGAGGCAAAGCCACAGGAAATCTTGGAGCGAGTTCTGTTTCCCTTGGGTTGATCTCGTAGGAGGGCATTTTTTCTTAATGGCTGCGATGGGTCTGTTCAGGCGAAGAATGGGATTCTTTCCCCATCTCACATTTTTTCAAGCAGTTTCTGAAAAATTGTCTCATTTTTCTCATTTTGCTTTGCTATTGTCTTGATCATTTTCTCCATTGTCTGTGTCATTTTCTCTATTGTCTTGGTCATTGTCTTGGTTTTTTCAGCCATTTTCTCAGTCATTTTATCAGTTTTCTCAGTCAGTTTCTCTACAGCTGCCAAACTGAGGGGACGAGAGAGACTGTCTTCATACTGTCGTACCTTGTTAGCCACCTCATTTACAGTTGGTGTATCAGCATCAGATCCTCCCCAGACCATTGATGACAAAGTGTGGGAATACACCTATGGTGCACTCTGTACAAACTTTCTCAACAAAGATCATTTGCATGACATTTCATCAGGATCTATAATCACTTGCCATTTGCTATAAATCACCAGCCAGTTCTCTCAGGTATTTAATACCTTTTTCCATGCTGGTCCATTTGCTTGGATGGCATTCAATATCATCCTTAAAGGGATATCTGCCCTTTACGGCTGATAGCAGTCACCTCCAGAGAATGAGAGTGTCTGTCTTTCTCTCTCCCTCTTTTTCAATGCCTCCCTCTTTGGCCAGGTTTCCCAGCTGCTTGGCCTCTCTACCATCTAAGTCTATGGAATCAGCTCCATTGTCCCAGCATCGGAGCAACCAGGACAGAAGTGACTGCCCGTCATGACAACTAAAGTCCTTCCTCATAATTCGCAAATCCTTCATAGAGAAAGATTTAACAATTATCTGTACATCTGAGCCCTCATCCTGTGTTGACACTGCCTGAGAAGGACCCTCTCCTGAATCTGCTTTAAGAGGATGCTTTCCTTTATCTACTCTAGAAGGACCCTCCCCTGGATCTGCCTGAGAAGGACCCTCTCCTGAATCTTCGTCAGAGGAACCCTCTCCCATGCTGTCTGGCTTGGGCAGGTCTTTGTTGTAAGGGGCAGGGGAACAAGCTGACCTCCTTTTCTGCTTCCTTGTCTCACTAGAGTTGCCCGCTGAGAAAGGACCTTTGGTCCTAACAGTCAAAGAGTCATGTGTGTGCGCACATGACCCCTCGAGTGATATGTGTTGATATGTTTGTGTTCATACACATATGTATTGATTTAGGATACCCTATAGTAAGTTAGTGTGAATCTTGTCATTTTCGAATCTGTAATTAAGTTGCTGTTCAATTATTTTGTTTAATCACCTTGCAAATCCTTAAATCGGTTAATGATTAAGTGCTGCTAAAATTCAACCTCTTGATCTACCTGAAATCATTAATAAATTTTGCATTGCTGCTGAATCATAACCATGTGAAATATTTCAATCTGCGACAAATTGGCGTAGTCAGCAGGATGACAAGCAAAATCACTGAATACTTACAAAAACATGGTCTCCAACCAAATCCCACCTTCCCAGAGGAATGGGCTTGCAATAATTGGCATAACTGGGAAGAGGTAGAGAAACAGTTAACTGATGCTAGAGGTTCAACTGAAGTTGGAAAGGATAAAGGTATAATTTGTAAAATGTTGGCAGTGTTCCTAGAAGCTTCCTGTCAGGAAAGAAGAAAGCTTACTCGAAAAATAGAGGACAGGGTGAGATAGAGAGGTAGATAGCACAAGTCGAACAACTGTGAAAACAACTTAATGAATCTCAATTAAAACAACAAAAACTAGAACACGTTGAATTGATGCTAATGCAATCTCCAACCCCCCCCCCCCAACATAGTAAAACTAATTGTGTCTCCCGAAGAGTGGAGTGGTAATATCTAGGGTGATTCAAATAATAATAGCTCAGATGAAGCTCATCTTTTTCATCTGCCTGAGCCTCCCCTACTCCCAGTCAGACTAATTATTAAAACAGAAGGAACCACACAACCTCGGGGTGGTAAAGGAGAACGCGGTAATAAAACAACCCTGTTAGATTCAATTCAGATGGCCAATTTAGAAGATCGCTATGGCTGTAAGCCTAGAGAAACTGAAACTGAAACTGAATACCTATGGAGAGTGTCTTTAACCTGGGGAGCCAGAATTTTGCTAGATGGCAAGGGAGCCAAGGGCTATTGAGCCCCTGGCATCTTTTTAAATGCCAGCCCCAACCCCCCAAAAGACTCCCACTCACTAATCAACAGAGTAGCATATTTGGCTGGTGGCATTGATGTTTTAGAGAGAGGAGAACCCCTATTAATACCTATCAAATCTCTAAATGAGCTCTCCACAACTTCTATAAAGGCTACCTGTATTCAAGCTATGCATCAACGCGACTCCACTGATGCTCCTGTCTAGGCGCCTGTAACTCCTGCTATACTTAAACTATTAATAAAAGGACCCCCTGCCACACTCAAACTTTTCCTTATTGCAAAGAGAGATGAAATCCAGAGGAACTTAAACCTTAATGAATTAATAAATTTAACACAGGCCATTAAAGAGGGTGAGGGCAAAGAGGATGAACAGGAAGATGAGACAGGTCACAGCGAGGTCCCCACCTGGGCAATGTTAATGCATGAAACTATGAATCATATGTAAAAAATGGGATTTTGTTTCCCAGTGAAAAAAAAAATACAGGTCGTGCTGTTAGGCAAATTCATCAGTCACATCAAAACAGCTCACAAGAACCAAAATTTGACCTCATCACTCTCTCTAACTACTTGAAAGGACATTGTAGAGAGGTTGGTGCTGGTCTCTTCTCACAAGCAAATAGCGGTAGAACAAGAGGGAATGGATTCAAGCTGCAACAGGGTAGGTTTAGACTGGACATTAGGAAGAAATTCTTCACAGTGCGAGTGATCAGACACTGGAACAGGCTGCCCAGGGAGGTGGTTGAGTCACCATCCTTGGATGAGTTTAAGAGTCGCTTAGATGTGGTGTTGAGGGGATATGGTGTAGGGAAGAACTTTGTAGAGTAGGGTAGATGGTTGGACTCGATGATCCCAAGGGTCTTTTCCAACCTAGATGATTCTATGATTCTATGAAAATCCTCTGACCGGCAATTAGAAGGCCAGGAGTGAAGAAAGGAGTTCACAGAATCACAGAATCTTCATGGTTGGAAGGGACCTTTGAGATCATCGAGTCCAACCATACACACACACAAAAAAACAAACAAACAAAAAAACCCCCACGAAACAAAACACCCAACCCAACAATCTCGGGCACTAGAGCATGCCCTGAAGTGCCATGTCTACACGTTTCTTAAATACTTCCAGGATTGGTGACTCCACCACCTCCCTGGGCAGGCCGTTCCAGTGCCTGACCACCCTTTCAGTAAAGTAATTCTTCCTAATATTTAATTTAAACCTCCCCTGCCCATTGGCCTTGGCCCATTGATCCAACCTGTCCAGATCCCTCTGTAGAGCCTTCCTACCCTCAAGCAGATCAACACTCCCACCTAGCTTGGTGTCATCTGCAAACTTACTGAGGGTGCACTCAATCCCCTCATCCAGATCATCAATAAAGATATTAAACAAGACTGGCCCCAAAACTGAGCCCTGAGGGATACCACTGGTGACTGGCCACCAACTGGATTTCACCCCATTAATCACAACTCTCTGGGCACGGCCATCCAGCCAGTTTTTTACCCAGTGAAGAGTACACTTGTCTATGCCATGATTCTCCAGCTTCTCCAAGAGAACACTGTGGGGAACGGTGTCAAAGGCCTTACCAAAGTCCAGATAGACAACGTCCACATCTTCCCTGCATCGAGACGGCGGTTCACATGGTCATAGAAAGAGATCAAGTTGGTTAAGCAGGACCTCCCTTTCATAAACCCTTTCATATGGAAACAAACATTGGCACTCGGAATTCCTAGAGCCGTGATTCAGGGACAGCCTACCATCACCATTTTGAGTCTAATTCACGCATTCCAGAAATGTGAAACCTACAAAATAACATCAATTGCAAAATGGTATTGAAATTTAAGTATCCCTTTTCTGGCCATTGTTCTCCATCATCTAATTTATATTGGGGCCACCACTGGTTGCAAAATCGTTTCATTTTATCTTGTGTCATGGGGTCACACCCATACTTAGGCCAATTCTTAAGGATGCATCCCAAGGGGGAACAAGGGGGTAATCTTGGACTGGCAGCTTCCTATTCTTTTCCAGTGGCTGCTCACACTCTGCCTTGACCACCCAGTCAGCTAAGGAGGCTCATGGGTTATCAGCCCGATCTTGCCAAATCACGGCATCTACCTGTGAGACTGACTGACCACCCAAACAACGCACATAAATTGTAATAAAACAAATACCAGTCCTATTGGTCCCTCCCATTCCTCAGGTTATCTCTTGGGGTGCTGTGCCATTGTACCACTCGTCGACCTTGGACAGCTGGAGGGTTGAGGCTGGACCTCTGATAAAATCACTGGTGCACGCTTGGTCTCAGGCATCCTGTCCCTCTGTTGCTGATGTTGATGAGTTGGACTGGGCAAGGCTCTTTGCGGGTCCCATTTGGGTCACCAGAAACTGTTGTCCCCCACCAGGGGTTTAGGTTCGTGCCTAGTACGCAGGAGCCAATAAGCACACAGAGTCGAGATCCACCTTCTAACATTTAATGCAGTTCTGCACAGAAAGGGGTGCCAGGCGATAGTTCGCAAAGCTAGCACACCTCTTCAGAGGGGCTGTAGGTTTTTATACAGTTTACAGCAAAGAAAAGTTACGCAAAACTTGTTCATTGGTCATCTTTTGATTATATAACTAATGCCCTTCTGTACATGCTCCAATTAGTGGCTAGCTCATTTTTCAAAGGCAGTCTGACATCAGCATGCAAGGTCTCCTCCCAGGGGTGTGATTTTTACCATGCTAATTAGTCTTAGGTTACCTTAGGTTACCCTTCTGCAACCCCACTTCCCCCTAGTCAGGAAGTGATTAATCATCGATGGCATTAACTCATTCCTGTGTTATCTTGTGTTATCTTGTTGTGACTCTTTACTTTGAGGACCACATCACTAGGAACTAATACTATATGCTAATTTTGATTTCAGAAAGATTTTGTGGCATTTTTTTCTGGAACTCTCAGTGCACCTTAAAGTGTGAATTTTATTTTCACAGAAGAAATAATAAAATGCCAATTTTCTCTTTTATCTAAAAATATCACCAGTTCCATAAAGTCTATGAAGTTAGTGGTGAAATAAGGCTTTACTAGGCTCTATAAATGACTATTAAGATACATTTAATTAAAATCTGGGATTTCTAACCTGAACAGAGAAAGCTTTCTCAAAGACTTCCAGCCAGATGAGGTAAATATCTTTGCTATGAGTATCCAAGTTACTTTTATTGTGTGGACCATCACAGCTCTTCTTTGGATGCCGAAACAACTATATTCCTGATGTACTTCTGTTTGACTTTCTCCAGATTATGTGAACTACAGCTTAGTCTCATGCCCAGGGCAAGAGGTGGAGTCCAGGGGGAGTTCTGACTCCATCCTGTCATAACTTCCTCAGAAAGGAAATAGACACCCCTACATGAGGGGATGCGATACTGGACCTGATAGTCACCAATGCAAGTGAGCTTATCAGGGATGTCAAGATTGGAAGCAGCCTGGGCTGCAGTGATCATGCACTGGTGGAGTTCACAGTCCTAAGGGGTACGTGACAGACAAGGAGTGTAGTCAGGACCCTGAATTTTAGGGAAGCAAACCTCCAGCTCTTCAAGGAGTTAGTCAAAAGGACCCCCTGGGAAAGGGTCCTCAGGGACAAGGGGGCAGAACAGAGCTGGCAGATCTTTAAGGTGAGACCACGCGGACAGCGACAGCAGCAGCGGTGAGCGCTGCAGCTTTAAACTCGAGCTAGAGGGGGCTTCCCGGAGACGGAGAGGCCGAGGGAAGGCGGAGAGGCCCGAAAGGACTCGGGAATCGCGAGAGGGAGCGAGAGGCTAACCTGCCTGGGGGCAGGCCGGGCGAGCCGCGGCAAATTTAAAAGCGGCCATAGCGCGAGCTTCGCCCAGACCACGCGGACAGCGACAGCGGCAGCTAGCCGCAGCAGGGTCAGAGCGCGTGCCGGGTGCGCATGAGAGCAAGGGCGGGTATATTAGCGCACAGGCGCACGAGCACACAGCGGGTGGGAGCAGCCATCAGTTGTCGATCCCCTCCTGGCTCTAGACAAGAACATGGCCCCAACACGTGCAAAATGCCCCACAAGGAAGAATGTGGAAACTCAGACGGAGCTCCCACAAAAACACGTGTCTGTGCAGGTCTCCGGCTGCAGTGAATGCCTCAGCCTGGCATGTGTTCCTAATGGAGCCAGAGACACCGCATGTGTGCGGTGTGATCAAATAAACCACCTGCTCAGGCAGGTGGTTGAACTGAAGGAAGAGGTGGATAGACTTAGAAGTATTAGAGACAGTGAAAGCGAAATAGATTGGTGGAGCCGTACACTGAGGCATAGGAGTGGGGCAGAGGCTCTGCAGGATGTGGATGATCTCCCTTCTGCTTGTCACCAGGCAGAAGAAAGGAACCTAAGGGACAATGAGGAATGGAGGCAGGTCCCTCCTCGGAGGGGCAAGCAAAACTCCTGCCAGCCCCCCTCACCTTCCCAGTTGCACTTACAAAATAGGTACGGTGCTTTGGAAATCGAGGGCCAGGCATATGAGGATAAAGACAAAGATCTAGACAGTGAGCTACCCAGAGCCAGCCAGCCAGCCACCCCCACGCCTTAGGACTTCAGCAATAAAAAAAAAGAGGAAGGTGATTGTGGTGGGTGACTCTCTTTTGCGGGGAACAGAAGGCCCCATTTGCAGACCAGATCCTTCCCACAGAGAAGTCTGCTGCCTCCCTGGGGCCAGGATTAAGGATATAAAGAAAAATCTCCCTACCCTGGTCCGCCCCTCGGATTACTATCCATTACTGGTATTTCAAGTAGGCAGCGATCAGGTAGCTAACAGTAGTCCAAGGGCCCCGAAGAAAGACTTTAGGGCCCTTGGACAGCTGGTTAAGGGATCAGGAGCACAAATTGTGTTCTCCTCCATCCCACTACTTGCAGGAATTGATGAGGGTATAAACAGGAAGAGCCAGCAGATTAACTCCTGGCTCCAAGGCTGGTGTCACCGTGAGAACTTTGGTTTCTTTCATCATGGGATGATCTATAGGACATCAGACCTGGTGGCAACTGGTAGGGCAAGCCTTACCCAAAGGGGAAGAGGAATACTGGGACAAGAATTAGCAGGGCTCATTGAAAGGGCTTTAAACTAGGGTTGAAGGGAGATGGGGATGAAAGCAGGATTACTAAAGAGGAGCCTGGGAGCAGATTACCAGTGCCGGTGGGTAAAAGTGCTAGCAAGGTCTTGTGGCCTGTTGCCTCAGTAGAGGTGGAGGATCGTAACCCATGTGGTGATGACATGAGGGACAGTGATAGGCTGGCAACCACAGAAGGGTCTGAGCATGGTCAGGGAGGTGTTGGGCCTCACCCCCCCATAAAAGTGGCAAGAAAACTAGCCCAGCTAAAGTGCATTTACACAAATGCACGTAGTATGGGCAACAAACAGGAGGAGCTGGAAGCCATTGTGTGGCATGAAAGCTATGATGTAGTTGCCATCACGGAAACGTAGTGGGATGAATCGAATGACTGGAGTGCTGCAATGGATGGCTACAAGCTCTTCAGAAGGGACAGGCAAGGAAGGAGAGGAGGAGGAGTGGCCCTGTATGTTAAGGAGGAATATGAATGTGTGGAGATAAATGAGGGTAATAGTAGAGTTGAGTGCCTGTGGGTACGAATCAAGGGGAGGACCAGCAAGGCTGATATTGTGGTGGGAGTCTATTACAGACCACCCAACCAGGATGCAGAGGTTGATGAAATGTTCTATAAGCAGCTAGCAGGGGTCTCGAGATCACTTGCACTTGTCCTGGTGGCAGACTTCAACCTACCAGATATCAGCTGGGCACTCCATACAGCTGAGAGGGAACAGTCTAGGAGATTCCTGGAGTGTGTCGGGGATAACTTCCTGACACAGCTGGTTAGTGAGCCAACTAGGGAAGGAGCACTACTAGATCTGCTGTTTGTAAACAGAGAGGAACTTGTGGGGGATGTAACGGTTGGAGGCCGTCTGGGGTACAGTGATCATGAAATGATAAGAGTTTCTGATTCTCAGGGAAGCGAGAAGGGGAGCCAGCAGGACTGCCATCATGGACTTCCGGAGGGCAGACTTTGGTCTTTTCAAGAATCTGCTTGACAGAGTCCCTTGGGAGGCAGCCCTGAAGGGCAAAGGAGTCCAGGAAGGCTGGACATTTTTCAAGGAGGAAGTCTTAAAAGCGCAGGAGCAGGCTGTCCCTGTGCGCAGGAAAGCAAGCTGTCGAGGGAAGAGACCGGCCTGGCTGAACAAAGAGATAAGGTCACAGCTCAGGGAAAAAAGGAAAGTTTATGTCCTTTGGAAAAAAGGAGAGGCTACTTGGGAAGATTACAAAGGTGTAGTAAAGTTATGCAGGGAAAAGATTAGAAAGGCCAAAGCTCAGCTAGAACTTAACCTGGCCCTGGATGTTAAAAACAATAAAAAGAATTTCTATAAATATATTAATAGCAAGAGGAGGACTCGGGAGAACCTCCACTCTCTCCTGGATATGGGAGGTAACATAGTGACAAAGGATGAGGAGAAGGCTGAGGTACTGAATGCCTTCTTTGCCTCAGTCTTTAGCAGTGGAGGAGGGTGTCCCCCGAGTACCCAGACCCCTGAGCTAGCAGTTAGGGGCGGGGAGCAGGATGAAGCCCCCGTAATTCTAAAGGAGATGGTGAGGGACTTGTTCCATAACCTCGACATAAACAAGTCTATGGGCCCAGATGGGATTCACCCGAGGGTTCTGAGGGAGCTGGCAGAAGTGCTTGCAGAGCCACTTTCCATCATCTACCAACAGTCGTGGCAAACTGGGGAGGTCCCAGCCGACTGGCGCCTAGCAAATGTGACGCCCATCCACAAGAAGGGTCGGAAGGATGATCCAGGGAACTACAGGCCTGTCAGTCTGACCTCGGTGCCTGGGAAGGTGATGGAACAGGTCATCCTGAGTGCCATTATGCAACACATGAAGGATGCCCAGGTGATCAGGCCCAGCCAGCACGGGTTCATGAGGGGCAGGTCCTGCTTGACAAACCTGATCTCCTTCTATGACAAAGTGACTCGCTTGGTGGATGAAGGAAAGGCTGTGGATGTTATTTACCTAGACTTTAGCCAGGCCTTTGATACAGTGTCCCACAGTATTCTCCTGGAGAAACTGGATGCTCATGGCTTAGATGGGTATACTCTCCGCTGGGTTAAAAACTGGCTGGAGGGCCGGGCCCAGAGAGTGGTGGTGAATGGAGTGAAGTCCAGTTGGCGACCGGTCACGAGTGGTGTCCCACAGGGCTCGGTACTGGGGCCGGTTCTCTTCAACATCTTTATCAATGATCTGGACGAGGGGATCGAATGCACCCTCAGCAAATTTGCAGATGACACCAAGTTGGGTGGGAGTGTTGATCTGCTGGAGGGTAGAGAGGCTTTGCAGAGGGATCTAGACAGGCTGGCTGGATGGGCTGAGACCAACGGGATGAGGTTCAATAAGGCCAAGTGCCGGGTCCTGCACTTGGGTCACAACAACCCCAGGCAGCGCTACAGGCTTGGGGCAGAGTGGCTGGAGAGCTGCCTGGCAGAAAAGGACCTGGGGGTGTTGGTCGACTGTCGGCTGAACATGAGCCAGCAGTGTGCCCAGGTGGCCAAAAAGGCCAACAGCATCCTGGCCTGTATCAGGAACAGTGTGGTGAGTAGGACCCGAGAGGTGATCGTCCCCCTGTACTCGGCACTGGTGAGACCCCACCTCGAGTACTGTGTCCAGTTTTGGGCCCCCTACCACAGGAAAGACATTGAGGTGCTGGAGCAGGTCCAGAGAAGGGCAACGAAGCTGGTGAGGGGTCTGGAGCACAAGTCTTACGAGGAGAGGCTGAGGGAGCTGGGGTTGTTCAGTCTGGGGAAGAGGAGACTGAGGGGAGACCTTATCGCTCTCTACAACTACCTGAAAGGAGGCTGTAGAGAGGCGGGGGTCGGTCTCTTCTCCCAAGTTACAGATGATAGGACAAGGGGTAATGGCCTCAAGTTACGCCAGGGGAAGTTCAGGTTAGATATTAGGAAATATTTCTTTACTGAAAGGGTTATCAGGCATTGGAATGGGCTGCCCAGGGAGATGGTTGAGGCACCATCCCTGGAGGTATTCATGAGAGGAGTTGACATGGTGCTCGGGGATATGGATTAGTGTTGGGTGGTGTGGTGGTGTGTGTGTGGGTTGTGTGTGGTGTGTTGTGTGTGTGTGGGTTTTTTTTTTTGGTTTTTTTTTTTTCATTGGTTGGACTAGATGATCTTAAAGGGTCCCTTCCAACCTAGGTGATTCTGTGATTCTGTAAGGCCTTTGACACGGTTCCTCACAACATCCTGCTTGCCAAATTGGAGGGATACGGATTTGATGGGTGGACGGTTTGGTGGATAAGCAATTGGCTGAATGGTCGCACCCAGAGGGTGGTACTCAATGGCTTTAAGTCCAGATGGAGAGCAGTGACAAGTGGTGTCCCTCAAGGGTCTGTCCTGGGACCAGTACTGTTTAACATTTTTATCAAAGACATAGACAGAGGGATTGAGAGCACCATCAGCAAGTTTGCAGATGACACCAAGCTGTGTGGTGTTGTCGATACACCAGAGGGATGGGATGTCATTCAGAGGGACCTGGACAGGCTGGAGAGGTGGGCCCAGTTGAACCTCATGAGGTTCAACAAAAGCAAGTGCAGGATTCTGCACCTGGGAAGAAACAATCCTCAGTATAAATACAGCCTGGGGGATGAGGTATTAGAAAGCAGCCCTGAGGAAAGGGACTTGAGGGTGCTGATTGACGAGAAGCTGGACATGAGCAGGCAATGTGCTCTCGCAGCCCAGAAGGCCAGTCACATCTGGGCTGCATCAAGAGATGTGTTGCCAGCAGATCCAGAGAGGTGATTCTGCCACTTTGCTCTGGTGAGACCTCACCTGGAGTACTGTGTGCAGGTCTGGAGCCCTCAATATAGAAAGGACATGGACCTGATGGAGCGGGTCCAGAGGAGGGCCACAAAAATGATCAGGGGGCTGGAGCACCTCTCCTATGAGGACAGACTGAGGGAGCTGGGGTTGTTCAGCTTGGAGAAAAGGAGGCTCCAGGGAGACCTCATAGTGGCCTTCCAGTACCTGTGGGGGGCCTACAGGAAGGCTGGGGAGGGTCTGTTTACAAAGGCCTGCAGTGACAGGACGAGGGGCAATGGTTTTAAGTTGGAGAAGGGGAGATTTAGATTGGATATTAGGTTCTTTACCATGAGGGTGGTGGAACACTGGAACAGGTTGCCCAGGGAGGTGGTTGAGGCCCTTTCCCTTGAGATATTCAAGGTGAAGCTCAACGAGTCCCTGGGCAACCTGGTCTAGTTGGGGGTGTCCCTGCTGACTGCTGGAGTGTGTCGGGGATAACTTCCTGACACAGCTGGTTAGTGAGCCAACTAGGGAAGGAGCACTACTAGATCTGCTGTTTGTAAACAGAGAGGAACTTGTGGGGGATGTAACGGTTGGAGGCCGTCTGGGGTACAGTGATCATGAAATGATAAGAGTTTCTGATTCTCAGGGAAGCGAGAAGGGGAGCCAGCAGGACTGCCATCATGGACTTCCGGAGGGCAGACTTTGGTCTTTTCAAGAATCTGCTTGACAGAGTCCCTTGGGAGGCAGCCCTGAAGGGCAAAGGAGTCCAGGAAGGCTGGACATTTTTCAAGGAGGAAGTCTTAAAAGCGCAGGAGCAGGCCGTCCCTGTGCGCAGGAAAGCGAGCTGTCGAGGGAAGAGACCGGCCTGGCTGAACAAAGAGATAAGGTCACAGCTCAGGGAAAAAAGGAAAGTTTATGTCCTTTGGAAAAAAGGAGAGGCTACTTGGGAAGATTACAAAGGTGTAGTAAAGTTATGCAGGGAAAAGATTAGAAAGGCCAAAGCTCAGCTAGAACTTAACCTGGCCCTGGATGTTAAAAACAATAAAAAGAATTTCTAT
Source organism: Numenius arquata (assembly GCF_964106895.1). NCBI lineage: Eukaryota > Metazoa > Chordata > Aves > Charadriiformes > Scolopacidae > Numenius > Numenius arquata. The sequence goes on from NC_133615.1 coordinate 4,384,289, forward strand.
AAATATATTAATAGCAAGAGGAGGACTCGGGAGAACCTCCACTCTCTCCTGGATATGGGAGGTAACATAGTGACAAAGGATGAGGAGAAGGCTGAGGTACTGAATGCCTTCTTTGCCTCAGTCTTTAGCAGTGGAGGAGGGTGTCCCCCGAGTACCCAGACCCCTGAGCTAGCAGTTAGGGGCGGGGAGCAGGATGAAGCCCCCGTAATTCTAAAGGAGATGGTGAGGGACTTGTTCCATAACCTCGACATAAACAAGTCTATGGGCCCAGATGGGATTCACCCGAGGGTTCTGAGGGAGCTGGCAGAAGTGCTTGCAGAGCCACTTTCCATCATCTACCAACAGTCGTGGCAAACTGGGGAGGTCCCAGCCGACTGGCGCCTAGCAAATGTGACGCCCATCCACAAGAAGGGTCGGAAGGATGATCCAGGGAACTACAGGCCTGTCAGTCTGACCTCGGTGCCTGGGAAGGTGATGGAACAGGTCATCCTGAGTGCCATTATGCAACACATGAAGGATGCCCAGGTGATCAGGCCCAGCCAGCACGGGTTCATGAGGGGCAGGTCCTGCTTGACAAACCTGATCTCCTTCTATGACAAAGTGACTCGCTTGGTGGATGAAGGAAAGGCTGTGGATGTTATTTACCTAGACTTTAGCCAGGCCTTTGATACAGTGTCCCACAGTATTCTCCTGGAGAAACTGGATGCTCATGGCTTAGATGGGTATACTCTCCGCTGGGTTAAAAACTGGCTGGAGGGCCGGGCCCAGAGAGTGGTGGTGAATGGAGTGAAGTCCAGTTGGCGACCGGTCACGAGTGGTGTCCCACAGGGCTCGGTACTGGGGCCGGTTCTCTTCAACATCTTTATCAATGATCTGGACGAGGGGATCGAATGCACCCTCAGCAAATTTGCAGATGACACCAAGTTGGGTGGGAGTGTTGATCTGCTGGAGGGTAGAGAGGCTTTGCAGAGGGATCTAGACAGGCTGGCTGGATGGGCTGAGACCAACGGGATGAGGTTCAATAAGGCCAAGTGCCGGGTCCTGCACTTGGGTCACAACAACCCCAGGCAGCGCTACAGGCTTGGGGCAGAGTGGCTGGAGAGCTGCCTGGCAGAAAAGGACCTGGGGGTGTTGGTCGACTGTCGGCTGAACATGAGCCAGCAGTGTGCCCAGGTGGCCAAAAAGGCCAACAGCATCCTGGCCTGTATCAGGAACAGTGTGGTGAGTAGGACCCGAGAGGTGATCGTCCCCCTGTACTCGGCACTGGTGAGACCCCACCTCGAGTACTGTGTCCAGTTTTGGGCCCCCTACCACAGGAAAGACATTGAGGTGCTGGAGCAGGTCCAGAGAAGGGCAACGAAGCTGGTGAGGGGTCTGGAGCACAAGTCTTACGAGGAGAGGCTGAGGGAGCTGGGGTTGTTCAGTCTGGGGAAGAGGAGACTGAGGGGAGACCTTATCGCTCTCTACAACTACCTGAAAGGAGGCTGTAGAGAGGCGGGGGTCGGTCTCTTCTCCCAAGTTACAGATGATAGGACAAGGGGTAATGGCCTCAAGTTACGCCAGGGGAAGTTCAGGTTAGATATTAGGAAATATTTCTTTACTGAAAGGGTTATCAGGCATTGGAATGGGCTGCCCAGGGAGATGGTTGAGGCATCATCCCTGGAGGTATTCATGAGAGGAGTTGACATGGTGCTCGGGGATATGGATTAGTGTTGGGTGGTGTGGTGGTGTGTGTGTGGGTTGTGTGTGGTGTGTTGTGTGTGTGGGTTTTTTTTTTTGTTTTTTTTTTTCTTCATTGGTTGGACTAGATGATCTTAAAGGGTCCCTTCCAACCTAGGTGATTCTGTGATTCTGTGATTCTGTGATGCTTTCCATAGAGCACAAAAGCTCTCGATCCCCAGGTGTAAGAAATCAAGCAAGAAAGGGAAGAGACCAGCATGGCCGAGTCATGACCTGCTGGTCAAATGAAAAGGCAAGAAGGAACTGCACAGGCAGTTCAGGCAGGATCAGGTATCCTGGGAAGAGTATAGGGATGCTGCCCGGTTATGTAGGGAGGAGGTCAAGAAAGCCAAGGCGTGGCTGGAGCTGAACCTGGCAAGGAATGCTAAGAATAACAAGACGGGCTTCTACAGATATGTCAACCAGAAAGGGAAAGTTAAAGAAAGCGTACCCCCCATGATGAGCAAGACTGGCCTTGGTCTTCACTGCTAACCTCTCTCCTCACACCTCCCGAGTTGAAGGACCAGGCAAAAACAGGGATTATGAGAATGAAGAAACCCCCACTGTAGGAAAAGACCAGGTTCGAGACCATCTAAGGAACCTGAATGTACATAAGTCCATGGGACCTCATGAAATCCATCCACAGGTCCTGAGGGAGCTGGCGGATGAAGTTGCTAAGCCGCTTTCCATTATATTTGAAAAGTCATGGCAGTCTGGTGAAGTTCCCACTGACTGGAAAAGGGGAAACATAACCCCCATTTTCAAAAAGGTAAAAAAGGAAGACCCGGGAACTACAGCCCTGTCAGTCTCACCTCTGTGCCCGGCAAGATCATGGAGCAGATCCTCCTGGAATATGTGTGTGGGAAAGTAATGGAAGATTGGCGAGGAGGACTGTAAACACACTCAAGTGACTCGCATGTGGGGTGCTGGAAAACACATATATCACACTAATTGTTGCTTAGTTCTGTGTGCTCAACAAGTAGGACATCTGCACTTAGATAACACAGGCCTGGGATGGACTCAGGGGCACCTTATCGAACACACCTGAGATTCCTGCCCTGCTGTTGAAGAGATCAAAGCACAGCGGAAAACTCTGCCTGCCAGAATCCTTGAAATACAGGCCCAAACAGCAAGTGGGAGCTCTCTCGCTCTCTTGCTCCCTTGCTAACAAGGACTCTCTTGCTAATAAGGACTCTTGCTCTGCCGTGCCTGCATCCCCCTGCTTGCCTGCCTCTGCCCAGGTGCTGCTTCAGAGGTTCCCTGATCCATGAGGTATTGAGATTAAATTTGTTCTTTGCCCTTAATCCATGGTTTTGTGGTTGTTCCTGCGTCCTGCCTGCATCGGCTCACACAATGTGCTAATGCACATGGAAAAAAAGGAGGTGATTGGTGACAGCCAAAATGACTTCACCAAGGGTAAGTCACGCCTGACAAATTTGGTGGCCTTCTATGATGGTGTTACAGTGTTTGTGGATAAGGGGAGAGCAACAGATGTCATCTACCTGGACTTATGCAAAGCGTTTGACGCTGTTCCGTGCTACATCCTCGTCTCTAAATTGGAGAGACATAGATTTGATGGATGGATGGACCACTCGGTGGATAAGGAACTGGCTGGATGGCCGTACTCACAGGGTTGCGGTCAATGGCTCAATGTCCGAGTGGAGGCCAGTGACGAGTGGCGTTCCTCAGGGGTCAGTACTGGGACCAGTGCTGTTTAACATCTTTATCGGAGAAATGAACAGTGGGATTGAGTGCACCGTCAGCAAGTTTGCTGATGACACCAAGCTGTGTGGCACAGTTGACATGCTGGAGGGAAGGGATGCCATCCAGAGGGACCTGGACAGGCTTAAGAGATGGGCCCCTTGTAAACCTCATGAAGTTCAACCAGGCCAAGTGCAAGGTCTTGCACCTGGGTCACGGCCATCTCGAGCACAAATATAGGTTGGGCAGAGAATGGTTGAAGAGCAGCCCTGAGGAGAAGGACCTGGGGGTGTTGGTGGATGAGAAGCTCAACATGAGCCGGAAATGTGTGCTCGCAGCCCAGAAATCCAACCGCATCCTGGGCTGCATCAGAAGAAATGTGACCAGCAGGTCCAGGGAGGTGATTCTGCCCCTCTACTCTCCTCTGGTGAGACCCCACCTGGAGTACTGCGTCCAGTTCTGGAGTCCTCAGCACAGGAAGGACATGGACCTGTTGGAATGGGTCCAGCGGAGGGCCACAAAGATGATCAGAGGGTTGGAGCACCTCTCCTATGAAGACAGGCTGAGAGAGTTGGGCTTGTTCAGCTTGGAGAAGAGGAGGCTCCAGGGAGACCTTATAGCAGCTTTCCAGTACCTAAAGGGAGCTTACAGGAGAGATGGGGAGGGACTCTTTATGAGGGTGTGTAGCAATAGGATGAGGGGTAGTGGTTTTAAACTGGAAGAGGGGAGATTTAGATTAGGTGTCAGGAAGAAATTCTTTACTGTGAGGGTGGTGAGGCACTGGAAGAGGTTGCCCAGGGAAATTGTGAATGCCCCATCCCTGGAAGTGTTTAAGGCCAGGCTTGATGGGGCTTTGAGCAACCTGCTCTAGTGGGAGGTGTCCCTGGCCGTGGCAGGGGGGTTGGAACTCGATGATCTTTAAGGTCCCTTCCAACTCTAACCATTCTATGATTCTGTGACTCTATGGTCCTTGCTGACTATGTGTGCAGGAATAATAAGCTTCTCTAGCAAAAAAGGGCCCTGGTAATTCACTTCTTTCCCCAGAAAAGGCAAGCAAAAGAGAAATCTTCAAATCTTCTCACCTGGAAAGTGCCAAACACCTCAACATTTCAGACTCTGCTCATTTCCTGGATATTGTGACCACATTTCATTTCTTAGAAGAAATTGGAAAATTATAATCTGGCCGTGACAATATTGTGGTTTATTGTGATAATCACTTGTTAGTCTGTGCACAATTGTTTCTGCTATGTAATAGCAGAATACTGTGACCTGAATACTGTAGATTGCATAATACTGTGATCTTTGTGGTGTATAACTGTTCTTATATATCATACTGAGAGAGTGGGTTAATAGTTTGTAATAGGTACATTTTTCATTGATTTTTTTAATTCTTTGTTCATTTTTTTCTTCCTTTCAAGATGCAAAAAACAGGATCCTAATTTTTACAAATGTATTTTCTGTTAGAAATTATTCAACCAATAATTTCTGTGAATTATTCTTAGTTTGGAGCTCATTTGTGAGCTGTTTGTTTTGCAGTTCTGATATTCAGAATTTGAGCTGTTTTAAACATAGGGGGTACGCAGGCAGTTTAGGTTCTAGCCTGAATGTACATTTCTCTTTGAATTGGATTTCTGTTATAAATATTGACTTACGAGTTTAGAAGAAAACTAAACTACTTTAATGAAAATATTAATAAAGTAATAAAAAGCAAATAATGAAATATATACAATATATACAAAATGGTATGGAGCTCCCAGGATGATGATCACGTCACCGGCAGGCACTGGGGAAGTTCCAGACTGGATTTAGTGATGGACAGGAACTGGATTCCAGATCTGGATTCAGGAACGCACAGATCGGGTTCAAAGGCAGATGAACAGACAGGGTCCTCCTCGGAAGCTGGCCATTGAAGAAAGAGGGCTGACCCTTTGTTCCCTCAGCTTCTATACTGAGCATGGGGCAGATGGGATGGAATACCCCTGTTGGTCAGTTTTGGGTCACCTCTCCTGTCTGCTTCTCCCTGCAGGTGGGACCCCTCTACGCTTTTACATTTCCAACCCTCCAATGGGGCAAATAACAAAATTAGCTGACCTTGGTTGTTATAGCAATAAGTATATGCAAGAGCCTCTCTGAATAACATTCTTTGGCATAAATTATAAACACTCGGAGTGGACTGTCTTAAAAAATTAATTTCAGAGAGTTCAGTTAGTTAGAAGAGGTTTAACTGAAAAGTAAAATTACTGAACAGAAAATTGGTTCTTTTTTACCTTAAACCAGGACAAGCCCCACATTCACTTTCTCCATACCATTCATAATTTTATAGGCCTCTGTCACATTCTTTCCCAGTTGCCTCTTTTTCAAGCTAAAAGGCTGTATCACCCATTCCTACTATTCCAAGTAGGGTCGATTGATGCCGCTATGAGGCAACTCAGAACTATCAAAAGAGACCTTATGTCCCTCTGAACAATGTTAAAGGGATCGGTAACACAGGTGGTGTTCTCCTTTATCCTCCCAGTTTGAGAAAAAAGAGATGAATTGAACAGGTGAATGACTGGCTGCATAGCTGGTGCCATGCTCAAGGTCTTGGCTTCTATGATCTTGGACATATCTTCGAGAAACTGGGCCTGTTGACAGCTGACGGGGCTCAACTGACCAAGTGGGTCAAGAGTGTCCTAGGCAACAAGCTGGCTGGACGTACAAACAGAGCTTTAAACTACATTTAACCAGGGAGGGGATGGAGTTCTAAGCACTAGAGAAGAGCCAAAGACTTCTGAGGCATTAGGAAGCAACAGGAAAACACCTGTGAAATGCCTCAAGGGAATTAGGGTGAATTCCTCTAAAAAGGTCACGTGGCTGATACTCCAGCTGAAGTGCCTCTATACCAATGCATGCAACATGGGAAACAAACAGGAGGAGCTGGTAGCCGCTGCCCAGATGGAAAGCTATGACATGATTGCTATCACAGAAACTTGGTGGGATGAATCGCATTATTGGAGTGCTGAGACTGATGGCTATAAACTATTCAAAAGGGACAGGCAAGGAAGGAGAGGTGAGGGAGTTGTCTTCTATGCCAAAAATGGGATTGACTGCACAGAGCTATCTTTGAAGAATAGCAGTGCGCAAGTTGAGAGCTTATGGGTGAAAATTAGAGACTAAGGAAACTTTGCGGTTGGTGTATACTATAGGGCACCCGATCAAGGAGGGGAGGTTAATGAAGAGTTTTTCATTCAACTGCAGGAAGCATCACACTCGCAGGCCCTGATCCTGATAGGAGACTTCAACCACCTGGACATCTGCTGGAAAAGCGGCACAGTAAACTGTAAGCAGTCCACAGGAAACTACTGGAGTGTGTTGAGGACAACTTCCTCGTACAGGTGATGGAGAGCCTGACCAGATGAGAGGCACTGCTGGACCTGCTGCTCACTAATGCAGAAGAACCTAATGGAGAGGTCAAGATCGGAGGTAGCCTGGGCTGCAGCGATCATTCCCTGGTAGAATTCTCAATATTGAGGGGTACAAAATGGGTAAAAAGTAGAGTCAGGACCCTAAACCTCAGAAAGGCAAACTGGGGAACTACAGACTATTCAGTCTCACCTCTGTGCCTGGCAAGATCATGGAGCAGATCCTCCTGGAACCTCTGCTAAGGCACATGGAAAATAGAGAGGTGATTAATGACAGCCAACATGGCTTCACTAAGGGCAAATCATGCCTGACAAATTTGATGGCCGTCTACAACAGGCTTAGAGCATTGGTGGATAAGGGAAGAGCGACTGATGTTATCTACCTGGATTTATGCAAAGCATTTTATACTATCCTGCCCAACATCCTTGTCTCTAAATTGGAGAGACATGAATTTGACAGGTGGATCACTCAATGGATAAGGAATTGGCTGGATAGTCGCACTCAAAGAGTTCTGGTCAACGGCTCAATGTCTGGGTGGAGACCAGTGATGAGTGGTGTCCCTCAGGGGTCCATTTTGGGACCAGTATTATTTAACATCTTTGTCAGGGACGTGGACAGTGGGACTGAGTGCAGCCTCAGCAGATTTGCAGATGAGACCGAGCTGAGTGGTGTCCATCCACTAATTCCTTAAACAACTGAAAGTTTGCTCTCCTAAAATTCAGCATCCTGACTCTATTCTTCAACTGGCCTCCTGGGCTGAGCAACACAGCACTAATTTATCTTCTAATGCTGGGGAAAACTGTACTTTTAGAAGACTCTAGTGTCTGAATTTGTGAAAATATTTACTTTATAGCCAGCTATTCTATGTGGGATTCAAGGTCTCAGTGTTTTCAAGCCTTGCCAGGTGCAGGGACAAGGAGGAGCAAGGCCTGGGCATTTGACCCAGGCTGGCCAACAGGATTATTTCATACCCTGAAGGTCACATTCAATATAAATTGGAAAAGTTTGCTGCATAGTTGTCTCTCCCTTGATGGTGGCAGTCCAGACAACTCCTTACCCTGATGCCGGACCCCTGAGGCCTTCCCTTCCTCCCAAAGCCATTGCACTTGCAGTGTCCCACATTTGCTGTCCGCTGCTGGGAGTGCACAGCTTCCTACTGATAGAATTGGCTGAGTATAATTCCTGTATATCTTATATCAGTATCGGGATTAATACTGGTTCTTTAGTATTATTGTTAATTCTTTAGTCTTATTCTATTAAATTTATTTATATTTCAACCCTTGTGTTTCTTTGTGTTCCCCAATTCCCCTTTCCGGGTGGGGAGGGGTCATCAGGTGATTGATAGAATAATTGTCTAAAGGACAATAAATTATTAGAAGTTTTCTCAAACCACAACACCTGGCCCATATCAAGATTCTGATTTCCACCAAGGTATGATCACTGTAGCCCAGGCTTCCACCTATAACAATAACAAAAAAGCAACCAAGTGACAAGCAACCCAACAAAAGAAAAAAAGATGATTCTTACTGATCATCATTTAAAATGAGCTAGCAGAGAAATCTCACTCGCTGCTAATTCAGACTTTTCAGTAGGGCTCAGCTTGTCACAGCATGTAGCTTTCTTCCCTTTGGTAAGGTTGGTTTGCCAAAAAGAACAAAATTCACAAGTAATAAATTACTTGGCCATTTATATACATACATATATTTTTCTTACCAAGTCTCACTATTCAGAAAGGTACAGACATGGCATACTGATAAAAAGGGTAATTTGAAAGACTTCACAGAGGCTCTGTACTGTGAAGGATTGAATTTTCACTTGAATGCCTACATTTTCACATCTTTCTCTTTTTGAATGGCAGAGTGCAACGGAGTATTTTTTTATGTCACTTACCAGGAAAATATAAAATATTAGAGCACATTTGTCCAAGGGGAGGACCAAAGCTAACTCAGAGGTGCCATCATTGTCATGATTGTGCATCTAGCTCTGGCCAGTAGCCTCCTGAGTCTCTGTCCTCATGGAACTCAGACACAGGCTGCTCTTACAGAATGGACAATTTAAAAGCAACTGCAAAATCATTAGTTCCCAGAAATATTCACTGAATTGATTCTCATAACCATTGTGCATTCCACATACTGGCAAAACGCCACAAATGTCCCTGCATCCTTTCTCTTTCTTTGAGCTTTTATTGTTGAGCACAGTGTCATATGGTATGGAATATCCCTTTGGCCAGTTTGGGTCAGCTGTCCCAGCAGCATCCCCTCCCAGCCTCTTGCCCACCCCTCAGCCTACTCACTGAGTGGGGAGCAGGGCAGAATGGGAAAGAGAGAAAGCCTTGATGCTGTGCAAGCACTGTTCAGCAATAGTCAAAACATTGGTGTGTTATCAATGAACACTGTTTTAGCCACAAATACAAAGCACAGCACCATCAGGCTGCTATGAAAAATGTCAACTCCATCCCAGCCAGACCCAGTACAACAGCAATAGTCATGTCTCTCTTTTATAAAGCATCTCTCCACACAGTAAAGTAAGAATCATTAAAAAATTTTTTCATGAACAGTCAGCGTGCTGTGATAGCAGAGGATATTTTCTGGTGGAGGGAAATATGCAAATACCCCATCATGCAAAGGGTTAAAAAATGCTGACTTTAACTGTTGATCACTGTGTCTAGGAGCTAAATACAAAGGTATGAAGTGGTAATTGTCTAAAAAGGTGATTGTAATCTTATGGAATTAGTACTATTTTGCTCACATGCTTGTTTTATATTTCTAATGAATGGAAGACTATTCATCACTTTTGGATAATGTTTGTAGAGCACTGTACATAACATACTGGAGTAGGATTGGTGCACAGGCAGAGTAGGTGTGGAAGACTACTTCACAAGGAAAAATGGCTTTGGCCATGCTATTTTGCATGTGTCTGGGAAGCCAATCTTGCTGCTGCTAATGATGGCAATATAGAGGTCAATGTTTGTGGGCTAAATGCTTTGGGCACAGCAGTGGACACCCCACTGACAACAGTGACAGCACTCAAAACCTTTTCATCTGCTTCTTCCCTAACTTCCATGACTTCAGTTCTCTTCCCAAGAACAGTTCCTCCAGCTTGTCCCTGCATTCAGGCAAAGCCTTCAGTCAGCAGTGCAATGCCTTGGCCCTGGGGGTCAATTGCAGAAGTTCTGAGAATTATTTCTCTGATACCCTGCATTGCATCTAGGCTACCTTTAGTCAGGAGAAAGGATGGGGATTTAGGACCATAAGGATTTATCCCCTCACTAAACTACTCTAAACATATGCTATAGATAGAAAGATTAAAAAAAAATCAGTGGTCATCAAGCTGATTTGACCGATACCAGTTAGAGTTGTCCATGCTGTAAATTCTTCTGGATATCTGAAAGATACTAGCAGATATAATCATGTGACAGGCAAAAGACTAATATGTACAAACAGCAAGTTAATTTGAAAAATATGATATAATTCGAAAAATATAATAATATAATATTTGAAAAATACAATATAATTCTTTTGACAACGGGATGGCTTGCTGGCATCAGATGGGGTTCATCTTTCTGAAAGGGGGGAGAAGGTGTTTGCTCATGAGCTAATGGGGCTCATTGACCAATCTTTAAACTAGGCTTGTTGGGAGAGGGGAATATTATCCAGCTTGCTCATTACAAGCCAAGGGATGATGCTCCAAGGTCTGAGGGATGGATTGCAAGTGAAGGCCCTCAACCTGTTGCTCTGAGATGTGCTGGGTACGCTGCAGCACACTCAAAGTATTATAGAGATGAGCTAGGGGCTCCTGAGGCAATAGGAACCAGTGAGTCACAGATAAAACACCTCAAAGGAAGGCCACCTGAAGAGCAGCACGAAGTAAATGCAGCCACTCCAGCCAGAAAGTCAGCTTCATCGGGCGCCCAGCTGAAGTGTGTCCTGGGTCTGGCGGGGATAGGGTTAATTCTCCCCAGGACCTAGCAGGGACACAGGTATTCCATCCCATGTGAGCCATGCCCAGGGGGAAAGGGAGGGACAGGAAGTGGGGGGGGGGGGAAGAGGAAGTCATCCCCCAGGGGAGCAGAGGGGTCGGGGGCATCCCGGGTCCGGTCTGCAAGTGGTGGTATCATACTCGTGGTTGTGTATTCCTCTGTCAGTGTTATTGTTGTTGTTGTTTCTTGCTCCCCTTGCTGTTCTGTTAAATTGCCTTTGTCTCAACCCAGGAGGGTTTTTTTGCCTTTTTCTTCCGATTCTCCCCTCACGGCCGTGCTGGCGGCGGGGGCCCGATCTGCATGAGTGGCTGCCACGTTGTTGCCGTCTGAGGCCAAACCACGACAGTCCTTTTTGGCGCCCAACGTGGGGCACTCGGAGGGTTGAGATAATGACAGATCTGACCAGAGCTTGTTAAAAGGAATTTGTTATCTGTATTTATTGTATTATTTGCTGGGCACAATGTTGCTTCGTTTGTTTTCATGGCTGTGTTATGTAGACTCTTACATGCTGTATGTGCTCCCCGTGATGATGTTTATCACTTCTGGGAGAGGGATCAGGATTATGATTTTGCTGTCCTGTGTGATATCAACTTATGATATGATAGCATCACTGTTCAGACGGTTATGTTGGGGCGTTTATTCGGCACTGTTTTCCTGCCCATATCTCAGGGAATTTACTAATAAACACACTGAGTCTAGGGGGGAAGCAGGGGGGGATACTTTCCCCAGCTCTTTCACCTCCCTTTTCTCTTTTGTGCTGGGTATGCCAGTTTTTGAGAATTTTGAATACTCTTGGGACACGCAAACCAGCTTAGACCTATTGCTAGGTCTCCTGAATGTGTTTCAGTTTTTGTTTAGGGTTAAGCAACTATTTAAGACTACCACCCCGAGATCTGCCCCAAAGCTGGAGAGTCATGGATGGCATGGCATGTGGGAGAACATGGGCAGGTATCTAGAGAGTTTTTCACCTCCAATGGTCTGGGATTTCACCACCGAACAATTACAGGACCCTGATAAAGTGATAGAATATTTGAAAGGTAAATGCTGTGGCTATTCCAGAGAGGCACAACTCACCGCATTGTGCTGGGCCCTGGCCAGTATCTACCAAACATTGCTCAACGTTGCGCAACATCCTCAGGAGGAAGAGATGGAAACCAGGCCGACAGGCAGTGTGGCTGCTGCCACCCCTGCGACAGACACTGCGGCTACTCCAACCCCTGCAGCAGGTGCTGTGGCTACTCCAACCCCAGTGGCAGGCACTGCAACTGAACCAGAAAACCAACCTGTGCCCATATCAGTTGCCCCTATCCAGAAGAAGAGATACACCAAGAAATCAGTTCGCTCAGTGAAGGATGACGATGATCCAGGGTCATCACGAGAACAAGAGGAAGAGGCAGAACCAGAGATAATCACTCAATCCCTGTCCCTGAGCGAGCTGCGGGACATGTGAAAAGATTTCAGCCGACTTCCAGGCGAGCACATTGTCACCTGGCTGCTCCGGTGCTGGGATAACGGAGCCAGTAGCTTGGAAGTGGAGGGTAGGGAAGCCAGGCAGCTGGGATCTCTGTCTAGAGAGGGGGGCATTGGCAAGGCAATTGGGAAAAAGACACAAGCTCTCAGCCTCTGGAGGCGACTCCTGTCAGGCGTGAGGGAAAGGTACCCCTTCAGTGAAGATGTTGTATGTCATCCGAGCAAGTGGACCACCATGGAAAGAAGTATCCAGTACCTGAGAGAATTAGCCATGCGGGAGATGATTTATCATGACCTGGACAATGCACAGTTACCCACAGATCCTGATGAGATCCAATGCACAAGGTCCATGTGGCAGAAGTTTGTACGGAGCACACCATCATCATATGCCAACTCATTGGCAGTGATGGAATGGAAAGGCGAAGAGGGACCAATGGTGGATGAGGTGGCTGCCCGATTTTGGCAATATGAAGAAAGTCTCTCTTCTCCCCTTGTCTCAGCTGTGGAGAAACTGTCCCGGAAGGTCCAGCAACTTGAAGAGAATATGTCCTCCCCACCTGTACGAGCCAGTATCTCAGCTGTTAGGAACAGACGTTTCTCCACTCAAGAAAGAGAATACAGGGGGTACATACCACAAAGCAGCCTGTGGTTCTGCCTGCGTGACAATGGAGAGGACATGAGGAAGTGGGATGGACAACCTACTTTGATCCTACAGGCACAGGTACATGAGTTGCAAGGAAGAACAACCACAAAAGGGGATCTCCCCAGGAAAAGTGCCACCCCGGTTTCCAATGTGCAGTTCCCCAGACAGAATAGAAGGCCTGAGCCTACTTCTGATCCCCTTGAAGGAACTTCCAGATCATTTCTGCAAGAAGCAAGTAACGGATACTATGACCAGTATTAGAGGGGCCCTGCCTCCAGCCAGGTGGGGGAAAGGGACAACCAGGTTTATTGGACAGTGTAGATTCGATGGCCTGGCACATCAGACCCACAGGAGTATAGCGCTTTAGTGGACACAGGCGCACAGTGTACCCTAATACCATCAAGCTATAGAGGGATAGAACCCATTTGCATTTCTGGAGAGACAGGGTGTCGTGGTTTAGCCTCAGACGGCAACAAAGGACCACGTGGCAGCCGCTCGCTCAGATCGGGCCCCCACCGTATATCATAACTGTATGATGTTAATTGCTAAATGACCCTGCCACTGTACATCTCATTTCTGTAACTGCTATTGGTTGTACTATAGTAAGAATCACCCAAACTAATGACAAATGGACTCTGATGAAAAACCGAGTAAAGTGCAGCAGCGAAGGGATCAGAACTGACCTCAGCAGCTGGCGCCCAGCAACTTCATTGAGATCGACATCTTCAACCCATGGACCATGGACATGAGCCGCACCGGATACATCAGCCACGAGCCCCAAAAATACAGCATGCGACAGCCCAGCCCCACACACACCATCTTGCATGCCCTGAGAGACTATTCTATCCAATGGAGCTCGAAGTCATGGATTAAATGAACTCAATGGATATTTTAGAGTGATGGCCCACAGACTAAGGACATTATACCTCTATGGAGATATACATATATATATATATGTCAGGGGAAACTGATAGTATTTAATTAGAAACTGTAGGATCTGGGCATGGCATGAAATGGTATGGAATAAGGGGTGGATGATGTCCTGGGTCTGGCGGGGATAGGGTTAATTCTCCCCAGGACCTAGCAGGGACACAGGTATTCCATCCCGTGTGAGCCATGCCCAGGGGGTAGCCGGAGCTAGCCTAGCCGGGGAAAGGGAGGGACAGGAAGTCGGGGGGGGGGGGGGGGGGGGAAGAGGAAGTCATCCCCCAGGGGAGCAGAGGGGTCGGGGGCATCCCGGGTCCGGTCGGCAAGTGGTGAGTCGGCAAGTGGTGGTATCGTACTCGTGGTTGTATATTCCTCTGTCAGTGTTATTGTTGTTGTTGTTTCTTGCTCCCCTTGCTGTTCTGTTAAATTGCCTTTGTCTCAACCCAGGAGGGTTTTTTTGCCTTTTTCTTCCGATTCTCCCCTCACGGCCATGCTGGTGGTAGGGGCCCGATCTGCACGAGTGGTTGTCACATGGTTCTTTGTTGCCTTCTGAGGCCAAACCACGACAAAGTGCCTTTACGCAAATGCATGTAGCACAGGAAAAAAGCAAGAGGAGTTAGAGACATGTGCATGCCTCCAGGGCTATGATCTTATTGGCATCACGGAGATGTGGTGGGATGACTCCTATGACTGGAGTGTTGGAATGGAGGGATACAGACTCTTCAGGAAGGAAAGGCAAGGGAGACGAGGAGGGGGTGTTGCCCTCTATGTCAATGAACAGCTGGAGTGCATGGAGCTTCATCTGGGAATGGATGAAGACCCAACAGAGAGCTTATGGGTCAAGATTAAAAGGAACACAGGGGCAGGTGACATTACAGTGGGGGTCTGCTACAGGCCACCTGACCAGGATGATGGAGCAGATGAGGCCCTCTATAGACAGATAGGAGCAGCATCACGTTCACAGACCCTGATCCTCATGGGGGACTTTGACCACCCCGGTATCTGTCGGAAAGACAACACACTGGGGCACAAGAAATCCAGGAAGCTCTTGGAATGTGTCAACGACAACTTTCTTCTTCAAATGGTAGAGGAGCCAACAAGGAGAGGAGTCATGCTGGACCTTGTCCTTATCAACAAGGAGGGTCTGGTGGGGAATGTCAAGCTCAAGGGTAGCTGTGGAGGAATGGCTAAGTGAAAAAGGGCACGACTTGATTGCAATGAGCAACCCAGTCTTTGATAGGGATGAAAGCCCGGAGGAGGCTGTGAACTCTCCTTGAAAAACAGAAGTATGAAGAAGTAGCTACATGATAAGCAAGAGATAAGCGGTACTGCCTCCGGGAGATAGAGAAACATCTGCTGCGCGTGGACAAGAGGTCTGCACTAATTGTGTGAGCGCTCTAGGCACATGAACAGAGACTGTAAGCCAATCGTATAGCTGTCGCTAGCGCGTGCTCTGCTTGTCTGTCTTTATATACTCTGTGAGAACTTGAATAAAGGGAGAACGACCATACTCATATTGAGACTCATCGTTACTCCGGGTCCGTCTCCCACTCCGACATCTGGTAGCAGAGGATGCACAGAGATCCATAGCTCAGCGGGACTGAGTTCTCCGAGTCTGCAGTAAGCAGCTAGAGGAGGGGAGTGGGAAACCACGGCTGGGAGAAGTGCTGCTCGGGCGCAAAGGCGGGAGCAGACAACGGTGCGAGGTGGCCTCTCGCCTCCCAGGCGCAGTGATGCAAGTAGAAGCTGCGGCTACGCTACTCACTGGAATCCTCTCTAAGAGAGGGAATGAAGTACCGGCGAAACTGTTGATAAAGTTAATTAAATTAGGACAGCGATGGGGTCATTTTTCTGACACACCTATGCTGTTTTCTCTTTCAGAATGGCGAGACTTTGGAGGGACGATGTGGCAAAAAACAATCGAGGGGGATGAAAAAGAGGAGAAGGAGATAAAGACCGTCCATGGATTGTGGCATACTGTGCTAGAGACTTTAAAAGCGATGAAAGCGGAGCGGGAAGTAGCCTGTGCAGCTGCTCAAATGTTAGGTCCAGGAGCGGCCGCCTTAAAACCTCAAAGTAAGCCTGGACCTATTGCACGGTTCTTTGGGCTGCCCGCGGTAAAGGGAATGACCGGGACTGTGTGTAAAACTGTTGCTGAAATTCGAGCTAATGAGGACTCTGACCCTCCTGAGAAAAGTAAAGACTTATCGCTGAACCCCTTGCAAAACTCGGAAAAAGCGGAAGTGAGCGATGCGAAACCAGAACAGAAAAGTAATGCAAATGCGGAAGCGTCTCCTCAGAAAACTCCAGCAGAGGAGGGGCCTGAAACGTCTACTGATCTCATCGATTTGGGAGGAGCAGCGTGTCGCCCTCCGCCCACAGCACCGCCTCCAGCAACTCCGCCTCCCTTGTATCCACCGTTACCCTCCTCCAGTGATTCGTCTGGTCCGCCAACTCCACCTCCCGACAAGAGTCGTAAACTGTCCACAGACAAAATGTTACAGACAGTTTTAAGGCGCCTCGATGAGTTAGATTTACGTGTGGCGAGGAAGAATGATAACATGCCTCCATGGCTAGTGAATCCCTCAACACCTCCGAGAACTGCACGCTGGAGTGGCATTATTAGAGACACTATATTAGAAGGACAGTGGGGAGCAGCCGCTAGTCTGGGCGGAACTCCACCTCTCGTGTGTCCCGTCGTACATGTAAACAATACTGGGAAATGGGAACCACATGATTGGAAAATTTTACAACAAGCTCGCACCACCATCTCAACTTATGGAGTAAAATCTGAGGCTACCCGACAAATTGTCAGCTGGATTTTTTCTGCTGATCTGATGTGTCCATATGATTGTCGTAACCTGATGAGACTGTTGCTTACTCCAACACAATATTTGTTGTGGGAGTCCTCCTGGCAACAACAAGCCATGAATGAAGCAGCTCGAAGACAAGGGGAGGGAGACCCCCTCCGTGGAGTCATGGCAGACATGTTCGCAGGGCACGGAAAATTTAGTGACTTGCAAGTACAGTTGACGTTTCCAGCAAACCTATTACAGCGATCGGCGCAACTTGCCCTAGAGGCATTTCACGGTCTCGCAGGATCTACTATTCCATCATTTGGTACCATGATGCAAGGAACTACAGAAAAATATAGTAGCTTTGTTGACCGACTGTGGGAAGCAATCATGAATCACCCTGATTTAGATGACAGCGGCAAACAACAGATGTTCAAAGTATTGGCCTTTGACAATGCCAATAAGACCACCAAGCAAATTCTAGCCAGTCTACCAAAAGGAGCAGGTGTTGAAGAAATGTTATTGAGAGTAGAAAGGGCTGAAGCTCAAAAACAAAGCACCACAGTCGCTGCAGCAGTTCAAGGAGCTGTCCGAGAAGTCATGCAGCCCTTGGCCGCAATCGTCCAGCAGAAGCAAGTACGGCCACCTGGACAACCCTTCCGTGGAAATTGTTTCCGCTGTGGTGAGTCTGGCCATGTTAGAACCAACTGTCGTGGTGCCGTATGGTGCGACAAGTGTCAAAAGAATACTCATGCTACGAAAGTCTGCACGGGAAACTGGAAGCTGAGCGCGGGGAGAGGCCGCGTGCAGAAACAAATAAACCCTCAAAACAAGACAAAGATTTTCTACAACAGCACCAACCAGCAACCCGAGGGAGCATGGGAATCGACGTGGAAACCACAATAGATGTTACCCTCATTGACTCTAATGTCCAGAAAGTTCCTAGCAACGCTGTAGGGCCTTTATTTCATCAAACCAGTGCTATCGGAGGACTGTTACTAGGCCGGTCATCAGCAGGAATCAAGGGACTGATTGTACTGCCTGGAGTGATTGACGCAGATTATACTGGTCGCGTCCACATTATGGCCTACACCGTTTGTCCGTCTTTATTTATTCCAAAAGGTAGCAGAATTGCACAAATAGTCGCTATTGACAATCCATTGGGTTATCCGCCAGAATCAGATGTCTATCGTGGTGATCGTGGCTTTGGGTCCACTGGGCCTGCGGTGTGTTTTACCACGAAAATGGACCAGCGCCCCACGATGAGTGTAACCATTTCACAGCATGGCGTGTCTAAGCGAATTATGGCAATGCTAGATACCAGAGCCGATGTTACAATTATAAGCCGAGCTACATGGCCTGTAAGTTGGTCAGTAGAGTTACCAACGTCATCCATTGCAGGCGTTGGAGGACAGTCTACACCTTATATCAGTAAACAGCCAATACATTTGAAATTTCCAGAAGGCCAACAAGTAAGTCTCAAGGTATACGTGCTACCCTTACCTGGGACATTAGAAGCCTTAATCGGCCGTGATGTTCTAAGCCAAATTGGAGCAGTTTTAACTACAAGCCATTTTTAGCCATGGGCACTGGAGAGCAGTCGCCCAACCCACTGTTAACTTGGACCTCCAATGAACCCGTGTGGGTTGACCAGTGGCCCATGACTGAAGAGCGACTGCAGATCGCTAGACAGCTAGTTGCCGAGCAACTTGCAACTGGCCACATAAAACCTTCTGTTAGCCCATGGAATACGCCCATCTTTGTAATCCCAAAAAAGAGTGGGAAATGGCGACTTCTGCATGACCTACGAAAGGTTAATGCACAAATGCAATCTATGGGTACATTACAACCTGGAATGCCTTCCCCTAATATGTTACCAGATGGATGGCATATATTGATAGTGGACTTGAAAGACTGTTTCTTTACCATTCCCTTACACCCTCAAGATACACAGCGATTTGCCTTTTCTATACCAGCAGTAAATAAAGCCTCACCTGCAGACCGCTATGAATGGGTTGTTTTACCACAAGGGATGAAAAATTCACCCACACTATGCCAACTTTACGTAGCATGGGCACTGCAACCACTTCGGAACCAATGGCCGAACACAATAATCTATCCTTATATGGATGATATTCTCTGTTGTCAAAAGGAGCCTTTCACTGAAGAGTCTTTGCGGCAATTAACTGACATATTATCAAGAAAAGGGCTTGTTATCGCACCCAAAAAGGTGCAGTGCACAGCCCCCTGGAAATATCTTGGATGGTCCATCATAGACTCCAAAATTCGACCACAAAAAACCGAGCTTGCGACTCAATTGCGCACACTGACTGATGTCCAAACCCTGCTTGGAGACATTCAGTGGGTGCGGAACTGTGTTGGCATCTCCAATACCGACATTGCACCCTTAACAGAATTATTGAGAAGCAATCATCCAGCCGACGGCGTTACTCTGACAGTGACGCAGCAAGTAGCACTACAACAAATTGCACAAAAACTGCAATCGACGTGGTCATCTCGATGCGTTTTAATGTTGCCAGTGTCTCTGATAATATGTAATGGGAAAGATTCACCATATGCAGTCGTTTGTCAGTGGCAAAACAAAAAGGGGGAACTTGCTACTCCCTTCTCCTCCTTTGGTGATGCCACTGACAAATGCGAAGGGAAGGTAACAAAAGAGAATGTGTTCAATGTCTTAGAATGGGTGTTCTTAAGTGTACAGCCAAAAACGAGCATTCAAACACGAACTGAAGCAGTAGGTGAATTGATACGAAAAGGGAGATCACGAATCATAGAAATCAGTGGTAAAGAACCAGAGGATATTAGCATACCTGTTAACGCTGTAGATTTAGAATGGTGGCTGCATAATGATGCTACCATGCAAAAGGCCTTGTTAGGCTACAGTGGGAGAGTGCATTCACAACAGCCACAAGGGAAATTGTGGCAAGTTCTAAAAAGAAATCAGTGGCTAGAAAGACCCAAGGTACAGAAAGACCCATTGTCAGATGGTATCACTGTATACACAGATGCAGGCAAACGCTTGCGGCGTGCAGCCTGTGTTTGGCAGGAAGAAAATCAATGGTGTCAGCATATCATAGAGGGACAACCTCGAGATTCCCTTCAAACATTGGAACTAACCGCAGTAGTTTGGGCCTTGAACAATTGGCTAAGCACTCCCTTGAATGTAGTAACAGACTCATTATATGTGGCTGGAATAGTGCCACGCCTGGAAGACGCTCTACTTAGAGAGACAGCTAATCCCAGGCTGGGGAGTTTATTTATTCGGTTGCGATCTGTACTTGACCAAAGAACAGCTGCCTGTTGTGTTATCCATATTCGTAGTCATCAGCTAGACCTTGGATTAGGCCAGGGCAATCAACTTGCTGACAGCCTGGTTAGTCCAGTGTGTCATGTGCCTCCTATGGATAAATTTCAACAAGCTAGGCAGAGTCATGAGAATTTTCACCAAAATGCAAAAGGGCTAAAAAGACAATTTAATTTAACAGAAAATGAGGCTCGAGGCACTATCCAAGCCTGCCCGAAATGTGGGAGCCATGGCCCAGGAATAGGGTTAGGAGTGAACCCAAAAGGACTAAAGGCATTAGAGTTATGGCAGATGGATGTCACACATATCCCAGGGTTTGGTCGCTTGAAGTATGTACATGTGACCATTTACACCTTTTCAAAAATGATCTGGGCAACTGCATTGCCCGGAGAAAAGGCACATCATGTCTGTAAACACTTGCTTGCTTTGCTGTATTAGGAGTGCCTGAGTGCATTAAAACTGATAATGGGCCTGCTTATGTTAGTCAAAAGGTTAGAAAGTTTTTGCTAAGATGGGGGGTCGATCACACGACAGGGATCCCACATTCGCCTACGGGACAAGGATTAGTGGAACGCACTCATCAAGTATTGAAGGACTATCTAGGTAAACAAAAGGGAGTAGAGACAGATGCTCAGCAAAGGCTACATCGTGTGCTCTTTACGTTGAACTTTCTCTGTCTCATGGGTGATCGAGAGGAACCGCCAGTGATGATTCACCATCAAAACCTTAAGTTCAATAGTACAACAATACTCCCGCAACTCAAAGTGATGTATAAAGATCCAGTCTCTGGAATTTGGATGGGGCCTGTTCCTGTTATATTTAATGGTCAAGGTTATATGTGTCTCTCCACAGATTGCGGTCCAGTGTGGGTGCCCAGTCGAGCTGTAAAACCTGCTCTGACTCGACATGATCCGCCTGACAACCAAGATGTTCAAGATCCTGACCCTGGGGATATTGATCCCGGCGGTAATGACCCTCCACAAGATTGAACCTAGGGAAAACATGTGGGTCACCTGGGCGAATAAGACAGGACAACAAGCTTTTTCTCTATCGCTTGCCTCTGCTACAGAGCCTTTTCGGACATGTTTGATAGGAGTACCTGGTTTTAAGGTAGAAGACTTTAGCAAGTATAGTAAGCAGAACTGCACTAATTCCCAGAGCGTTAGTAATTGTAGTGCCACGCTCCTTAATAGCTTGAATGTTACACTGCCTTGGGACCCTCAAGAGTTAGAACTGTTAGGATCAATGAGAATTGGAAATGTCTCCCAGAACTGGACTCAAACCTGCATATTTTTTGGAGGACCTGCCTTTACTGGCATAAATTATTATCAATCATTTAATTGGACAGGGTGGACAAACGTCACTCCGAAAGCAAGCTACTATGACTATAGATATAAAGGCGCATTTTGTGGCACAAATGACACATCAAAGCAAGGACTGGGAGCCCTTGGGGTTGGAACGAAAGGGGAACAGCAAATTTGGAACAATGGCACCCCAAAAGCCTTGCCGCCAGACGTGTTTTTGATATGTGGTGACAGGGCATGGCAGGGAATTCCAAAAAATGTGATAGGTGGTCCATGTTATCTTGGCAAATTAACGTTGTTGGCCCCAAATCAAAACTGGTGGAAAAAAGTGACCAAGGGAGAAAACGCCGCACGTACAAAACGGGTGGTCATGGGTCTCCCACCAAATTGCAATGATGACGTTACCTTACTCAATCCCACTGAGAGAGTGTTTTTATCCCTGTTTGTACCTGGGGCAGCGACAGGCAGAGCTTTGAAGGAGATAGGACGGTTAGCTTGTTGGGCTGAAAAACAAGCTAAAGTCACCACTGAGGTAATAGAAACTCTGTTAGGAGATCAAAATAGCTTACGCCACGCAATTTTGCAGAATAGAGCGGCAATTGACTTTTTGCTATTAGCTCAAGGTCATGGTTGCGAGGATTTTGAAGGCATGTGCTGTATGAATTTGTCCGATCACAGCGAATCAATTCATAAACAATTGCAGTGGTTAAAAGAGCATGCAAACAAAATTCGTCAAAACCATGGGTTTTTAGATGGGTGGCTGACTAACTTGTTTGGGAATATGCCACAATGGTTAGTAGGCTTGCTTGTTGAAGGCTTGCGCATTATAATAACCCTTATGATTATAGGTCTGTGCTTATGTTTAGTGCTTAGTTGTATTAAGAGAGCTATGTTAAAAGTAGTAAACCAAGCCTGGATTGCTCAAAAACAAAAAGGGGGAATTGTGGAGGAATGGCTGAGTGAAAAAGGGCACGACTTGATTGCGATGAGCAACCCAGTCTTTGATAGGGATGAAAGCCCGGAGGAGGCTGTGAACTCTCCTTGAAAAACAGAAGTATGAAGAAGTAGCTACATGATAAACAAAAGATAAGCAGTACTGCCTCCGGGAGATAGAGAAACATCTGCTGCGCGTGGACAAGAGGTCTGCACTAATTGTGTGAGCGCTCTAGGCGCGTGAACAGAGACTGTAAGCCAATCGTATAGCTGTCGCTAGCGCGTGCTCTGCTTGTCTGTCTTTATATACTCTGTGAGAACTTGAATAAAGTGAGAACGATCATACTCATATTGAGACTCATCGTTACTCCGGGTCCGTCTCCCACTCCGACAGGTAGCCTTGGTTGCAGTGATCATGAAATGGTAGAATTCAAGATCCTTAGGGCAGTGAGGAGGGTACGCAGCAAGATCACTACCCTGGACTTCAGGAGAGCAGACTTTGGCCTCCTGAGGTATCTGCTTGGCAGGGTAACATGGGAAAAAGCACTGGAGGGGAAAGGGACCCAAGAAAACTGGTTAGTATTCAAGGATCATCTCCTCTAAGCTCAGGAGCGGT
Source organism: Numenius arquata (assembly GCF_964106895.1). NCBI lineage: Eukaryota > Metazoa > Chordata > Aves > Charadriiformes > Scolopacidae > Numenius > Numenius arquata. Next base: position 4,407,103 of record NC_133615.1, read on the forward strand.
GTATCCCAAGAAAGAACAAGTCAGGCAAAAACATCAGGAGGCCTGCATGGATGAACAAGGAGCTCCTGGACACACTCAAAAGCAAAAAGGAGGCCTACAGAGGGTGGACACAAGGACAGGTAGACTGGGAGGAATACAGAGAAACTGTCCAAGTGGCCAGGAACCAGATTAGGCAAGCTAAAGCCCAGATAGAGTTAAATCTGGCCAGGGACATGAAGGACAACAAGAAAAGCTTCTATAGATATGTCAGGGATAAAGGTAAGACTAGGGAAGATGTGGGCCCTCTCCGGAAGGAAACAGAAGACCTTGTCACCCAGGATGTGGAGAAGGCTGAGATACTGAATGACTTTTTCGCCTTGGTCTTCACCAGCAAGGGCTCTAACTCCACCGCCCAAGTCACAGGAGTCAAAAACAGGGGCTGTGAGAACAAACAACCGCCCGCTGTAGGAGAAGACCAGGTGCGAGACCATCTAAGGAATCTAAAGGTGCATAAGTCCATGGGACCTGATGAAATCCATCCACAGGTCCTGAGGGAGCTGGCGGATGAAGTTGCTAAGCCGCTTTCCATTATATTTGAAAAGTCATGGCAGTCTGGTGAAGTTCCCACTGACTGGAAGAGGGGAAACATAACCCCCATTTTCAAAAAGGGAAAAAAGGAAGACCCGAGAACTACAGCCCTGTCAGTCTCACCTCTGTGCCCAGCAAGATCATGGAGCAGATCCTCCTGGAATCTGTGCTAAGGCACATGGAAAAAAAAGAGGTGATTGGTGACAGCCAACATGGCTTCACCAAAGGTAAGTCACGCCTGACAAATTTGGTGGCCTTCTATGATGGTGTTACAGTGTTTGTGGATAAGGGGAGAGCAACAGATGTCATCTACCTGGACTTATGCAAAGCGTTTGACGCTGTTCCGCACTACATCCTGGTCTCTAAATTGGAGAGACACAGATTTGATGGATGGACCACTCGGTGGATAAGGAACTGGCTGGATGGCCGCACTCACAGGGTTGCGGTCAATGGCTCAATGTCCGAGTGGAGGCCAGTGACGAGTGGCGTTCCTCAGGGGTCAGTACTGGGACCAGTGCTGTTTAACATCTTTATCGGAGAAATGAACAGTGGGATTGAGTGCACCGTCAGCAAGTTTGCTGATGACACCAAGCTGTGTGGCGCGGTTGACACGCTGGAGGGAAGGGATGCCATCCTGAGGGACCTGGACAGGCTTAAGAGATGGGCCCTTTGTAAACCTCATGAAGTTCAACCAGGCCAAGTGCAAGGTCTTGCACCTGAGTCACGGTATCACCGTGACGGGTCATCTGGGTCACCACAAATACAGGTTGGGCAGAGAATGGATTGAGAGCAGCCCTGAGAAGAAGGTCTTGGGGGTGTTGATGGATGAAAAGCTCAACATGAGCCGGCAATGTACACTTGCAGCCCAGAAATCCAACTGCATCAACTACAGATGACCCTGGGAATGGTCAGGTGGAAGTTAAGGCTTCTTCCAGCAAAAAGGTGGCAGGACCAGCAGCCCAGCTGAAGTGCTTCTAGACTAATGCATGCAGCATGGGCAACAAACAGGAGGAGCTGGAAGCCATTGGGCAGCAGGAAAACTATGTTGTAATCACCATCACAGAAACATGGTGGGATGACTCGCATTAGTTGAGTGCTGCATTAGATGGCTACACAGTCTTCAGAAGGGACAGGCAGGAAGGAGAGGAGGTGGGGTGGCTCTGTCTATTAGGGAGCTTTATGAATGTCAAGAACTTAATGATGGAGACAACAGGGTTGAATCTTTATGGGTAAGAATCAGGGGGAGGCCCAACAAGGCTGATATCATGGTAGGAGTCTGTTAGAGATTGCCCAATCAGGATGTAGAGGTAGATGAAATATTCTACAAGCAGCTGGGAGAAATCTCAAAATCACTAGCCCTTGTCCTGGTGGGAGACTTCAACCTACCAGATATCAGCTGGGAACACAATACAGGTGAGAGGGAACAGCTTAGAAGGTTCCTGGAGTGTGTTGGGGATAACTTCCTGACACAGCTGGTGAGGGAGCCAAAAAAGGAAGGAGCCCTGCTGGACCTGCTGTTTGTAAACAGAGAAGGACTTGTGGGGAATGTGACAGTTGGAGGCTGTCTTAGGCATAGTGATCATGAAATGATAGAGTTTTCGATTCTCGGAGAAGCAGGAGGGGGGTCAGCAGAACTACCACCATGGACTTCCGGAGGGCGGACTTTGGTCTTTTCAGGAGCCTGCTTGACAGAGTCCCTTGGGAGGCAGTCCAGAAGGGCAAAGGTGGCCAGGAAGGCTGGAAATATTTCAAGAAGGAAGTCTTAAAGGCATGAGAGCAGGCTGTCCCCAGGTGCCAAAAAATGAGCTGTCGGGGAAAAGACCAGCCTGGCTGAACAAGGAGATATGGTCACAACTTAGGGAAAAAAGGAGAGTTTATGGCCTTTGGAAGAAGGGGCAGGCCATGCAGGGAAGATACAGAGATGTTGTAAGGCTATGTGGGGAGAAAGTTAGAAGAGACAAAGGCCAACTAGAACTTAACGTAGCTTTGGATGTTAAGAACAATAAACAAGTTTCTATAAATATGTTAGTAACAAAAGGAGGGCTAAAGAGGATCTCCATCCTTTATTAGATGAAGGCGGTAACACAGTGACAAAGGATGAGGAGAAGGCTGAGGTACTTAATGCCTTCTTTGCCTCTGTCTTTAGTAGTAGAGTAGGGGGTTCCCTGAGTACCCAGACCCCTGAGCTAGCAGATAGGTGCGCGGAGCAGAATGAAGCCCCTGTAATCCAAAGGGAGGTGGTGAGGGACCTGCTCCAACACCTGGATATAAACAAGTCTATGGGGCGGGATAGGATCCACCCGTGGGTACTGAGAGAGCTGGTGGAAGTGCTCACTGAGACACTTTCGATCATTTACCAGCAGTCCTGGCAAACCGGGGAGGTCCCAGCTGACTGGCGCCTAGCAAATGTGACGCCCATCCACAAGAAGGGCCAGCAGGATGATCGGGGGAACTCAGGCCTGTCAGTCTGACCTCGGTGCCTGGGAAGGTCATGGAACAGATCATCCTGAGTGCCATTATGCAGTGCATGAAGGACAACCCGGCGATGAGGCCCAGCCAGCATGGGTTCATGAGGGGCAGGTCCTGCTTGACAAACCTGATCTCCTTCTATGACAAAGTGACCCACTTGGTGGATGAGGGAAAGGCTGTGGATGTTGTTTACCTGGACTTTACTAAGGCCTTTGATACAGTCTCCCACAGTATCCTCCTGGAGAAACCGGCTGCCCATGGCTTGGATGGGAGTACTCTTTGATGGGTAAAACACTGGCTGGAGGGCAGGGCCCAGAGAGTGGTGGTAAATGGAGATAAATCCAGTTGGCAGCCAGTCACAAGTGGTGTCCCCCAGGGTTTGGTATTGGGGCCACTCCTTTTTAATATCTTTATCAATGACCTGGATGAGGGGATCAAGTGCACCCTCAGTAAGTTCACAGACAACACCAAGTTAGGTGGGAGTGTCAACCTGCTGGAGGGTAGAAAGGCTTTGCAGAGGGATCTGGACAGGCTGGATCGATGGGCTGAGGCCAATGGGATGAGGTTCAACAAGGCCAACTGCTGGGTCCTGCACTTGGGTCACAACAATCCCATGCAGCGCTACAGGCTTGGGAAAGAGTGACTGGAGAGCTGCCTGGCAGAAAAGGACCTGGGGGTGCTGGTGGACAGCCAGCTTAACATGAGCCAGCAGTGTGCCCAGGTGGCCAAGAAGGCCAAGAGCATCCTGGTCTGTATCAGGAACAGTGTGGTGAGTAGGACTCGGGAGGTGATCATCCCCCTGTACTCGGCACTGGTGAGGCCCCACCCCGAGTACTGTGTCCAGTTTTGGGCCCCTCATTACAAGAAAGACATTGAGGTGCTGGAGCATGTCCAGAGAAGGGCAACAAAACTGGTGAGGGGTCTGGAGTACAAGCCTTATGAGGGGTGGCTGAGGGAAGTGGGATTGTTCAGCCTAGAGAAAAGGAGGCTGAGGGGAGACCTTATCGCTCTCTATAACTACTGACAGGAGGGTGTAGAGAGGCAGGGGTCAGTCTCTTCTCCCAACTAACAGGTGATAGGACAAGAGGAAATGGCCTCAAGCTGCACCAGGGGAGGTTTAGATTGGATATTAGGAAAAAATTTTACACTGAAAGGGTTATTAAGCATTGGAACAGTCTGCCCAGGGAAGTGGTTGAGTCACCATCCCTGGCGATATTTAAAAGATGGGTGGACATAGTGCTTAGAGATATGGTTTATTGATGGTTTTGATCAGAGTTAGGTTGATGGTTGGACTAGGTGATGTTAAAGGTCCCTTCCAACCTAGGGAATTCTATGATTCTATGATCCTGGGCTGCATCAAAAGAAGTGTGGCCAGCAGGTTGAGGGAGGTGATTCTGCCCCTCTACTCTGCTCTCGTGAGACCCCACCTGGAGTACTGCATCCAGCTCTGGAGTCCTCAGCACAAGAAGGACATGGACCTGTTGGAACGGGTCAAGAGGAGGGCCACAAAAATGATCAGAGGGCTGGAGCACCTCTCCTATGAGGACAGGCTGAGAGAGTTGGAGTTGTTCAGCGTCAATGAGAGGAGGCTCCGTGGAGAACTTATAGAATCACAGAATCACAGAATCTTCTTGGTTGGAAGGGACCTTTGAGATCATTGAGTCCAACCAACAAAAAAACCCAACCAAACAAAAAAACCCCAAACAAACAAAAAACCCACAAAAAACCCCACACCAAACCAAAGAAACAAAAAACCAAACACCAAAAACAAAAAAAAAACCACACAAAACAAACACCCACAACCACACCCCACCCCACCCACAAACAGACACAAACCAACAATCTCGGGCACTAGAGCATGCCCTGAAGTGCCATGTCTACACATTTCTTAAATACCTCCAGGGATGGCGACGCCACCACCTCCCTGGGCAGGCTGTTCCAGTGCCTGACCACTCTCTCAGTAAAGTAATTCTTCCTAATGTCTAATCTAATCCTCCCCTGCCCCAACTTCAGACCATTTCTTCTGGTCCCGTCATTATTCACTGATCACTTATTCACTGATCCGTCATTATTCATTAATCACTTGGGAGAAGAGGCCAACACCCACCTCTCTACACCCTCCTTTCAGGTAGTTGTAGAGGGCAATGAGGTCCCCCCTCAGCCTCCTCTTCTCCAAACTAAACATGCCCAGTTCCCTCAGCCTCTCCTCATATGACTTGTTCTCTAGACCCCTCACCAGCTTGGTGGCTCTCTTCTGGACACGCTCCAGCAGTTCAATGTCCTTCCTGTAGTGAGGAGCCCAGAACTGAACACAGCACTCGAGGTGAGGCCTCACCAGTGCTGAGTACAGAGGCACAATCACTTCCCTACTCCTGCTGGCCACGCTATTCCTGATACAGGCCAGGATGCCGTTGGCCTTCTTGGCCACCTGGGCACACTGCTGGCTCATGTTAAGCTGGCTGTCCACCAGCACCCCAAGGTCCTTTTCTGCTGGGCAGCTTTCCAGCCACTCTTCCCCAAGCCTGTAGCGTTCCCTGGGGTTGTTGTGACCAAAATGCAGGACCCGGCACTTGGCCTTATTAAACCTCATCCCATTGGCCTTGGCCCATTGATCCAACCTGTCCAGGTCCCTCTGTAGAGTCTTACCCTCAAGCAGATCAACACTCCCACCTAGCTTGGTGTCATCTGCAAACTTACTGAGGGTGCACTCAATCCCCTCATCCAGATTGTTAATAAAGATATTAAACAAGACTGGCCCCAAAACTGAGCCCTGAGGGACACCACTGGTGACCGGCCACCAACTGGATTTCACCCCACTGATCACAACTCTCTGGGCACGGCCATCCAGCCAGTTTTTTACCCAGTGAAGACTATACTTGTCTATGCCATGATTCACCAGCTTCTCCAAGAGAACGCTGTGGGGGACGGTGTCAAAGGCCTTACCAAAGTCCAGGTAGACAACGTCCACAGCCTTCCCTGCATCGAGACGGCGGTTCACATGGTCATAGAAAGAGATCAAGTTGGTTAAGCAGGACCTCCCTTTTATAAACCCATGCTGGCTGGCCCTGATCCCTCGGCTGCCCTGCACTTGCTGTGAGAGCTCACTCAAGATGATCCTCTCCATGATCTTTCCTGGTACCGAGGTCAGACTGACAGGCCTATAGTTTCCCGGATCCTCCTTCCGGCTCTTCTTGTAGATGGGCGTCACATTGGCCACCCTCCAGTCATCTGGTACCTCTTCTGTTGACCAGGATTGTTGATAGATAATGGAGAGAGGCTTGGTGAGCTCTCCCGCCAGCTCCCTGAGTACCCTTGGGTGAATCCCATCTGGCCCCATAGACTTACGCGTTTCCAGGTGCATAAGCAAATCATTAACTTCTTCCTCCTGGATTATGGGGGGAGTTATTCTGCTCTACATCCTTATCTTCCAGCTCAGGAGGCTGAACACCCTGGGGGTAGCTGGTCTGACTATTGAAGACAGAGGCAAAGAATGCATTAAGTATCTTGGCCTTCTCCTCGTCCTTGGTCGCAATGTTTCCCCCCGCATCCAGTAAGGGATGGAGATTCTCCCTGACTCTCTTTTTGTTGACATATTTATAAAAACTTTTTTTGTTGTCCCTTATATTAATGGCCAGGTTGAGTTCCAGCTTCACCAGGGCAGAATAGAGGGGGAGGATGACCTCCCTCGACCTGCTGGCCACGCTCTTGTTAATGCACCCCAGGAGACCGTTGGCCTTCTTGGCCACAAGGGCACATTGCTGCCTCATGGTCATCCTGTTGTCCACCAGGACTCCCAGGTCTCTCTCTACAGAGCTGCTTTCCAGCACTCATCCCCTAACCTTTATTGGTGCAGGGGGTTATTCCTCCCCAGGTGCGGAACCCTACACTTGCCCTTGTTGAATTTCTTTAGGTTCCTCTCCACCCATCTCTCCAGCCTGTCCAGGTCTCGCTGAACGGTGGCACAGCTTTCTGGTGTGTCAGCCACCCCTCCCAGTTTTGTATCATCAGCAGACTTGCTGAGGGTACATTCCATCCCTTCATCCAGGTCATTGATGAATATATGGAACAGGACCGGACCCAGTACTGACCCCTGGGGAACACCACTTGTTACAGACATCCAACTAGATTCTGTGCCACTAATCATGACTCTCTGAGCTCTGTCTTTCAGCCAGTTCTCCGTCCATCTCACTTTCCACTCATCTAACCCACCCTTCCTAAGCTTACCTATGAGGATGCTGTGGGAGATGGTGTCAAAAGCCTTGCTGAAGACAAGGTAGACAACATCCACTGCCCTCCCCTCATCTACCCATCCAGTCATGCCATCGTAGAAGGCTATCAGGTTAGTCAGACATGACTTCCCCTTGGTGAATCCTTGTTGACTGCTTCTGATAGCTTTTTTTTCCTCCACATGCTTTGAGATGACACCAAGAATGAGCCATTCCATCATCTTTCCAGGGATGGAGGTGAGGCTGACCGGCCTGTAATTTTCCCGGTCCTCCTTCTTGCCCTTTTTGAAGACTGGGATGACATTGGCTTTCCTCCAGTCCTCAGGCACCTTGCCTGTTCTCCAGGACCTTTCAAAGATGATGGAGAGTAGCCCAGCAATGACTTCTGCCAGCTCGCTCAGCACTTGCGGGTACATCCCATCGGGACCCATGGACTTGCAGATATCTAGTTTACTTAACTGTTCTCTAACCTGATCTTCCTCAACTAAGGGGAAGTCTTCCTTTGTCCAGACTTTCTCTGATTCTTCCAAATTCTGTGGCTCCTGAGGGCTGGCCCGAGCAGTAAAGACTGAAGCAAAGAAGGCATTCAGCATCTCTGCCTTCTCTGCATCCTCCATCACCATGGCACCCACCTCATTCAACAGCAGGCCCACATTTCCAGGAGCAGAAACCTCCTGGACTGTGTGTGCCTGGCTGTGTTATCTTTCCAGAAAATGTCAGGGTGGTTGAAGTCCCTCATGAGAATCAGGGCCTGTGATCATGAGGCTATTTCCAGCTATCTGTAGAAGGCATCATCGACTTCCTCTTTCTGATCAGGTTGCCTGTAGTAAACACCTACAGTGTCTCCCATATTAACCTGCCCCTTAATTCTTACCCATAAGCTCTTGACTCATTCTTCATCCACCTCTAGGCAGAGCCTGATACATTCCAGTTGCTCTCTCACATAGAGACTCTACCACCTCGCCCCGCTGGCTTGTCTTGCCTTGCCTTGCCTAAAAAGTACATAGCCATCCATGACAGCATTTCAGTCATGTGAGCTATCCCACCATGTCTCTGTAATTGCAATGAGATCATGGTCCTGCGACCACACATAGTTCTTCCTGATTATTCCCTATGCTGTGTGCATTGATGTACAGGCATTTCAGAGAAGTAATTGAGCATGCAGTTTTCTCTGGAGGGGAGCAAGAGGATCCACCATAGCCATTCACACCCTTGAGGTGGTTGGCTTTCTGGTTCTCATCTTGGGAGGCAGCTAAGAAACATTTGACGCTGCTCTGGTTGGCCTGGCTTATTTCCCAGTTGGATGTGATGGCATGAGCATTTCCATTTTGGACTCCGCCCCCCCGAGTCCTTCAGTTTAAAGCCCACTTCACCAAGTTGGGCAGCCTGCTGCCTAAGATTTCCTTTCCTCTTCTAGACAGGTGGATTCCATCCATCCCTAACAGGGTATAGTCAGCAAAGAATGTCACACTGTCATAAAAGCCAAAACTCTCGCGATGGCACCAGCCATGTAGCCAGAAGTCGATATGCATTATCTGTCCATTTCTGGCTGGACCCTTTCCTCCAACTGGCAAAATGGAGGAAAAGATAACTTGGGTACCAAGTGCTCTCGTGAGACCCCACCTGGAGTACTGTGTCCAGCTTTGGAGTCCTCAACAAAAGAAGGATATGGACCTGTTGGAACAGGTCCAGAGGAGGGCCACAAAGATGATCAGAGGGCTGGAGCACCTCTCCTATGAGGACAAGCTGAGAGAGTTGGGGCTGTTCAGCCTGAATAAGAGGAGGCTCTGGGGAGACCTTCCAGTACCTGAAGGGGGCCTACAGGAGAGATGGGGGGGGTACTCTTTAGCAGGGAGTGGAGCGATAGAACGAGGGGTAATGGTTTTAAACTGAAAGAGGGGAGATTTAGATTAGATATTAGGAAGAAATTCTTTACTGCGAGGGTGGTGAGGCACTGGAACAGGTTGCCTGGAGAAGTTGTGGATGCCCCATCCTTGGAAGTGTTCAAGACCAGGCTTGATGGGGCTTTGAGCAACCTGGTCTAGTAGGAGGTGTCACTGCCCATGACAGGGGGGTTGGAACTAGATGATCTTTAAGGTCCCTTCCAACCCAAACCATTCTATGATTCTATTTTTCACTTGTACCCCCAGGGCCCAGGTTCTGGCTTGCGGTGTCATTCATGCCCACATGACAGAGTAACAGTGGGTAGTAGTCTGTGCTCTTGACAAGTTGTGGCACCCTCTCGGCAATGTCTTGGATCTTCGCTCCCAGAAGGCAACATGCCTCTCATGACTCCCTGACAGGCCAGCAGATGGGTCCCTCAGTGCCCTTTAACAGTCACCCAATACGAGCACTCATCATTTCTTTTTACAGTATCCACTGTGTGCTGCTGGTGCAATTTCCCCTTGCAGATCTTGTTCGTGGGTGTCTACAGCTGTTAAAGCTTCAAATCTGTTTATGGTTGTGATGCTGGAGGGTGGGAACAGAAGCAGAGTCCTGTTTTTGTGGGTCACCAGGGTCCAAGGTTCCTCATTCTTAGTGGTGTCCACTACAGGAACATGGTTATGAAATCACCTATCTATCTCTGTCTCGGCTACTCTAATACTGTGCAGCCTTTTAACTGTTTCCTGCAACTCAGCTACTTGACGTGACAGCTCATCAACCTGTGCACACCTTATGCAGGTACTTACCTTTTCAACAGGAGAAGGGTCTGGGCACTCGCTGTCACCTACCACCTATACTGAAATCTCCTTCCTTACAAGTACCATCTGGGTGGTTGCTTCAGACATCTCAGGGGCTTTCTCTCTAGGAGCACTGGTTTTAGCTCTGAGGTGAGTGCTCACCATTTTGGCTGAGATGTATAGCACTTCCCTGGGCTGTGGACCAACAAGCAGGTTGCAGGGCCCTCCCTGAGCCCCTTCCCATGTTAACTGCTGTGCCACGCCCTGACTGATGTGCTGGGCCCTGTTCACAGCCTCCAGGTCAATAGCGCTCCCTAGGGCCGTTTAAATATCCTGCAGTTGCTCCTGGCAACGACCAAGCTACATCGGTCTTGCTCACAAGATCTGCTGGCTCCTGGCAGGGCTCAGTGCTTTCACCGGGTTTCCCTGGCTCAGGGAACTCTGCTGTCCTCTTCAATCTAGGGCTCAGCCCCAGAACTTATCGTTGTTGCTGCCATGTTCCTTACCAACTGATCTGGCAACTTCAACTTACATGAGCTGGCAATGTGCACTTGCAGCCCAAAAAACCAATCATAACCTGGGCTGCATCAAAAGAAGCATGGTCAGAAGGTCAAGGGAGGTACTTTTCCCCCTTTACTCTGCTCTCGTCAGACCTCATCTGGAGTATTGTGTTCAGCTCTGAGGCCCACAGCATAAGAAAGACATGGACCTGTTAGAGTGGGTCTAGAGGAGGCCCACAAAGATGATCAGGGGGCTGGAGCACCTCCCCTGTGATGACAGGCTGAGAGAGCTGGATTTGTTCAGCCTGGAGAAGAGAAGGCTCCGGGGAGACCTTATAGCAGCCTTCCGGTACTTAAAGGGGCCCTACAGGAGAGATGGGGGGGGACTCTTTAGCAGGGAGTGGAGCGATAGGATGAGGGGTAATGGTTTTAAACTGAAAGAGGGGAGATTTAGATTAGATATTAGGAAGAAATTCTTTACTGTGAGGGTGGTGAGACACTGTAACAGGTTGCCCAGAGAAGTTGTGGGTGCCCCCTCCCTGGAGGCGTTCAAGACCAGGCTTGATGGGGCTTTGAGCAACGTGGACTAGTGGGTCTTATCACTAGTAAGCCTGATTTTATCCCTCCCCCCTTCAAACCTAGTTTAAAGCTCTTTCAATCTGCCCCATTAACTCTTGGGAAAAAATACTTTTACCCCATTGAGAAAGTTGAAGCCCATCAGGCCCAGTGTCAGATCACAGAATGATGATGATGAATGATATGGGGTTGGAAGGGACCTCTGGAGATCATCTAGTCCAATCCCCCTGCCAAAGCAGGTCCACCTAGAGCAGGTTGCACAGGAACATGTCCAGGCGGGTTTTGAATGTCTCCAGAGACGGAGACTCCACCACCTCTCTGGGCAGCCTCTTCCAGTGCTCTGTCACCCTCAAAGAAGTTCCTCCTCATGTTTCGATGGAACTTCTTATGTTCAAGTCTGTGCCCATTTCCTCTTGTCCTGTCACTGGGCACCACTGAAAAAAGACTGGCCCCATCCTCTTGACACCCTCCCTTTAAGTATTTATAGGCATTGATCAGACCCCCCCCTCAGTCTTCTCTTCTCCAGACTAAAAAGACCCAAGTCCCTCAGCCTTTCCTCATAAGAAAGATGCTCCAGGCCCCCAGTCATCTTTGTGGTCCTCTTCTGCACCCTCTCCAGCAGTTCCCTGTCCTTGTTGAATTGGGGAGCCCAGAACTGGACACAGTACTCCAGATGGGGCCTAACCAGGGCAGAGTAGAGGGGGAGGATAACCTTCCCCAACCTGCTGGTCACATTCTTCCTGATGCACCCCAGGATGCCATTGGCCTTCTTGGCCACAAGGGCACATGGATGGCTCATGGTCATCCTGTTGTCCCCCAGGACTCCCAGGTGTCACATAGACCATCCCATAATAGGAACCCCCCATATTCTGCAGGTGACACCAGCCTCAGAGCCAGGTATTGCTAAGCTGGGTCTGCCTGTTTCTTTCAACATCATTCCCTGTAAGTGGGAGGACAGAGGGGAATACTACCTGCACTCCTGATCCCTTTACCAATCTTCCCAAGGCCCTGAAATATTTATTGATGGCCCTTGGACTTCTCATCGCAACTTTGTTGGTACCCACATGAAAACGCAATAGTGGATAATAATTCGAGGGCTGTACCAGGCTAAGAAGTTCCTGATAACACCTTTAACCCAAGCCCCAGGGAGGCAGAAAACTTCCCTAAGAGGCGGGTCTGGTTGGCAGATCCTCTGTTCCCCTCAGAAGGGAGTCACTTATGACAATAATCCATCATTTTTTTCTTCATGGAGGTGGTCATGATGTGGGGGATAAGCTGACCTGACCTTGGTGTCTCCTCTAGCATAGATGGATTGTCATCCACCTCATCAAATCCCTGTTCTTCCAATTCCAGAGCCTCATATCTGTTGCGTAAGGTCACCTGGGAAGGCAAGGTAGACAAGGAGGAGCTTCTCCTGCTGCCCTGAGCAGGGACTTGTTTCCATTCACCTCTGTCCCTCAAGTCACTGCCTTCTGCCTTGTGGAGAGAGGGTGCAGGATCCCCTCTTGTCGTGTGTTATGCCTAGTTGACGTTTCTGTTCCAGTGAGTGCAGAGTATGGTTCCACCAGTCAATCTCTTTCTTGGACTCCCAGATGCTCCTCAACCTGTCCACTTCCTCCCAAAGCTCAGCCACCAAGCTCAGCAGTTCTTCTACCTAAGCACACCTCCCACAGGAGTTCTCACTACTGCCCTCAGACACTAGTAGAAACCTCAGGCACAACCCTGCAGCTGGAGATCTGGATGACCGCGTGTTCCCTTAGGAGCTCTGTCTGGGTAGCTGTATTGGTCCCAGGGGGTGCTAATACCAGAGCAGAGGACATAGCTTTCTGTTGGGTGGTCACCACTGCTTGAGCTCCCTGTGAAGGGATTATGACCAGTGACGGGGGCCTGGGGGCAGGTGGTCTGGATGGTGAAGGCACATTCCCCCAGCATCTTGGTGTCCTCCAGCAGCTGATTGTCCTTGCTGCTGCCTGGTCACCGCCCACACACAGCCCAAGGGTGTCAGGGGCCCAGAAACCCCCTCAGACATCCCCCACCACCACCCCCCCGGGTACCTTACAAGCCTTACACACCTCTCAGCACATGGCCGCTCCTGCTAGTGTTGCCTTCCCAAAGTTTGTACATGCAAAGCCATTATCACCCAGCTACAACACCCTTTCAGAATGGTTTAATACAAAACAATTTTCAAATACATGTTGTAGAAGGAAAAATCTAGTCATTAACCAACTAAAAGACCTATGGCAAAATGCATAGGTCTCAGGTTCTGTGAGAGTGGAAGCTCCTAGCAGGAGAAGGTTTAAGGGGGGAGTCTTGAAAGTATGAAATGGAAAAAATAGATACCTCTGGGCATCCAGAAACAATACCTAATATCCACAAATAGACTGTGAAGTTAATTATTGCACACTATTCTGTGAAACCATCTAAGTACACTCCATTACATGCTGAGGGAGGATGTTTCTTTCTAACTGATAAGAGGCTGAAATACACAGCTGGTTGTCCCGGTTTGAAGTAAAACCGAACCAATTTTCTGTTCTGTAATTTTACATCTTAGCTAGGCCTCTTCTAACATTCTGAAATTAACGGCATATTGTGGAGAAAACTGCTCATTCCCAGAATGATAAGACCAATGTTTGTGCTCCATGGCAAGGAATGGTATGCAGAGAGGCCCTTGCTTATACTTATTGCTATAACAACCAAGGTCAGCCAATTTCATTGTTTGCCCCCTTAGAGGGTCGGAAACGGAAAAAACGTAGAGGGGTCACATCAGTGGGGAGGAGTGGACAGGACAGGTGACCCAAACCTGACCAACTGGGGTATTCCATCCCATCTGCCCCATGCTCAGTATAAAAGCTGAGGGATCAAAGGGTCAGCTCCCTTCCTGCGATGGCCGATGTCCGGAGAGGACTCTGTTTGTCTCCCTTTGATCCCGATCCGTGTGTTTCTGACTTCAGAGCTGGAATCCAGTTCCCATTCGTCCCTGAGTCCAGTCTGGGACTTCCCCAGTGCCTGCCGGTGACATGACTGTCATCCTGGGAGCTTGATACGGTTTTGTATATATTGTATCTATTTCATTATTTTCTTCTTTATTTTTATTTTAATATTAATTCTTCATTAAAGTAGTTTACTTCTGAATCTCCTTTATCTCTTTCTCCTCCTCTCTCTCTCTTTTGGGGGGAGGGGGGGGGAGGGGGGAGGGAAGGGCCATCTGTCGGTCTGGTTTTGGTAAATTCGGCCAAAACCACGACACTGGTACTCAGATTTAGGATGTGGTCCAGCCCATAAATTCCTGTGCCAGTACACAGAGGAAAAAAAGTCCACAAATCCGTGCGTTAGAAAAGCATTGGTGGCAGCTGGCTCTGTATCTTCTGATTTGTCCTAGTTTGCAGTGAAGCAGAACCAATTTTCTGTTCAGTGAAAGAGGCTCTTGCTGTGGCAACCAGGGTCAGCTGACTCAGTTGTTTACCCCATGGAGATGTTGCACCTGTGGGAAAGAATGAACAGGTTAGGTGACCTAAACTGACCAATAGGGTATTGCATCCCATCTGCCATGCTCAGTATAAAAGCTGAGGGATCAAATAGGATCAAGCTGGCTTCTCTTCAAGGATTTGCCTTCAATGAGGATTCCTCTGTGAGTTTGTCTACCTTTGAAAGGGATCTTCTTGGGCAGTGTCAATGCGGGAGGAGGCTGACTCAAGTGTAGAGCTAATTGTGAAACGTGTCCCGAAATCAAGCAAGCTAAAAGGTTAAAACCTTTGTGGTATGGAGGGCGATGGCTGAAATATAAGTATGGGGAGGCCTGGCAAATTGGCTACATCACACTCCCTCAAACATGCTAGGGTAAGTGCTATTTGATTACAATAGTGGAAGCAAGTACTGGATGGTTGGAAACCTATGCAGTGCTCTGTGCCACTGCCCAAAATAGCATCCTGGACCTTGAAAGTAAGTCTTGTGGTGACACTGTACTCCAGAAAGAACTGAGTCAGACAATGGGACTCATTTCAAAAACAATCTTATAAGTACTTGGGCAAAAGAACATGGCATTGAGTGGGTATATCATATCCCCTATCATGCACCAGCTTCTGGGAAAATCAAGCAATACAATGGATTGTTAAAAATCACCCTGAAAGCAATGGGGGGGGTGGAACCTTTAAAAATTGGGACAAGAATTTAGCACAAGCCACCTGGTTAGTTAACACCAGGGTATCCATCAATCAAGCTGGTCCTGCTCAGTCAGACCCTTTACATGCTGTAGGAGGGGATAAAGCCCCTGTGGTGCATGAAAGGAATACGTTAGGGGAAACTGGGTTTTCCCTATTTCAGGCAAAGACAAACCCATTTGTGGGACTATTGCCAGCCTATGAATTCCCTGATGAGGGGGAGAAGGCCCTCCAAGCCAGCAATGGAATTCCTCAAATGCTCCCAAGGAAATAAATAATGCAAGCTTGACATCCAAAAAATTGATAAGACTCACAAGCACTTAAAAGCAGTGGGAGGACTTTCTTGTGAAGACAATGTAGTTCTGCCACTTGTGTGATGAGTCTGTCAGTCCTCTATTCAAGGCTATTGTGTCTGATAAGTGACCTTTCCTTCATTATCTGCAAAATGCATATGAAAGTGCACACACCTGTATATGCTAATGAAGTATAAGTAACATGCTAAGTAACACAATGCATACCTCACCACTTGCCATAATTTGTTATATACCTAACTAATTATCATGGACTTATTAAGACCTATATTAATGATTTTGGGAAACTAATAAATGTTTGTATACAGACTAAGGGGGGGATCTGATCAACACCTATAAATACTTAAAGGGTGGGTGTCAAGAGGATGGGGCCAGTCTTTTCTCAGTGGTGCCCAGTGACAGGACAAGAGGAAATGGGCACAAACTTGAACATAAGGAGTTCCATCTAAACATGAGGAGGAACTTCTTTACTTTGAGGGTGACAGAGCACTGGAACAGGCTGCCCAGAGAGGTGGTGGAGTCTCCGTCTCTGGAGACATTCAAAACCCGCCTGGACATGTTCCTGTGCAACCTGCTCTAGGTGGACCTGCTTTGGCAGGGGGGTTGGACTAGATGATCTCCAGAGGTCCCTTCCAACCCCATATCATTCTGTGACCTTGAGATTTATCTCACCTTAGTCCACGCCACTGGGGATTTACCAATCTGAGTCACTAACCCCCCCTCTATACTTGGAGTGGGACATGACATGGGCCCACCAAGCTAAAAATAGCTCACCTTTATGTTCCCAGTCCAAATCTGTCTGGAAAATCTTAGCAGCCTGATCCACTTGCTGATTGTTTCCATGTTCCTCAGTGGCCCGACTCATGGGTACATGGTGTACCATTACGACTAGTTTCCTTAGCCAGTCAGCAATATCTCGCCATAATTCAGCAGCCCAGATGTATTTACCTTTGCACTGCCAGTTGCTCTGCTTCCACTGCTTTAACCACCCCCACAGAGCATTTGCCACCATCTATGAGTCAGTATAGAGTATTGGCCACTTATCTCCTTCAGCAATGTTTAGGGCCACCTGAATGGCTTTTACCTCTGCAAAAAGAGAGAAAAAGGCATTAGCAATGTCAATTGTAGTATATTTCACTGGGAACCACTGAAAAGAGCGGAGGTCCCTTCCAACTCTGACAATTCTGTGATTCCGTGATATCATTTGGCTGCCTTTGAATCCAGTTCATATTGGAGTTCTAGCAGGTCTGGCACAGCAGCACTCAGTGGCGGTATGACTTCATTCAGGCCACGATAGTCTACTGTTAGCCGCCAGTCTCCGTCAGGATTTCATACTGGCCATATAGGGCTGCTAAAGGATGAGCAGGTCTTGCTGATCACTCCTTGGGTCTCCAGCTGACAAATTAGGTTCTGGGTGGGAATCAGAGAGTCTCGGTTGGTGTGATACTGTCCTTGATGCACCAGGGCAGTAGCAATTGGCACCTGCTGTTCTTTAACGTTCAGCAGTCCCACCACAGAAGGGTCATCTGAAAAGCCAGGTAAGGTAGACAGCTGTGTAATGTCCTCAGTCTCTACAGCTGCTATACCAAAAGCCCACCAATACCCTTCTGGGTCTTTGAAATCCCCTTTCACTGAATTTCACTGAATTTTTAGAGTTGGAAGGGACCATAAAGATCATCTAGTCCAACTCCCCTGCCGAAGCAGGATTGCCCAGAGCATGTTACTCAGGGCTGCATCCAGGCAGGTCTTGAAAATCTCCAAAGAAGGGGACTCCACAACCTCCCCGGGCAGCCTGTTCCAGGGCTCTGTCACCCTCACCGTGAAGAAGTTTTTTCTCATATTTGAGTGGAACCTCCTATGTTCCAACTTGTGCCCGTTGCCCCTCGTCCTCTCACTGGCAACCACTGAAAAGAGTCTGGCTCCCTCCTCCTTCAACCCACCCTTTAGATACTTATAAGCATTGATAAGGTCTCCCCTCAGCCTTCTCTTCTCCAGGCTAAAGAGTCCCAGCTCTCTCAGCCTTTCTTTATAAGGGAGATGCTCCAATCCTTGAATCATCCTGGTTGCCCTTCGCTGGACTCTTTCCAGTAGTTCCCTATCCCTCTTGAATTGGGGAGCCCAGAACTGGATGCAGTATTCCAGTTGTGGCCTCACCAGTGCAGAGTAGAGAGGGAGAATGACTTCCCTCGACCTACTAGCCACACTCTTCCCTATGCAGCCCAGGATTCCGTTGGCCTTCCTGGCCACAAGAGCACACTGCTTGCTCATTGTCATTTTGCTGTCTACCAGGACCCCCAGATCTTTCTCTTCGGAACTTGTCTCCAGCAGATCCACACCTAACCTGTACTGGTGCCTGACATTCTTCTTCCCCAGGTGCAGGACCCTACACTTTTCCCTGTTGAACCTCATGAGGTTCTTCCTTGCCCAGCTCTCCAGCCTGTCCTCTCCATCCTTTCTTGATGTAGTCTATGCCAAGGATGCATGGAGCATCTGGGCCAGTCACAATGGGGTGCTTCTCCCATTTATTCCCAGTTATGCTCACTTTGGCCTCCAGTACAGTCAGTTCTTGAGACCCACCTGTCACATCAGAAATAGTGACAGATTTTGTCCCTTTATGATTCAATGGCATTAGGGTACACTGTGCCCCAGTGTCTACTAGGGCTTTATACTTTTGTAGCTCTAATGTGCCAGGCCATTGAATCCACACAGTCCATCGAATCCTCCACACAGTACAATTAACTTGGTTATCCCTCTCCTCCTCCTGGCTGGAGGCAGGGCACCTCTAATGTTGAGGACAGCATCTACAATTAGCAGATGAGTTCCTGTCTGGACTGGGGCATTGCTTACTCTGGACTGGAGCAGTCACCCTCCTGTAAGAATTCTTTCTTCTATCTGCTTTTCCTTGCAACTCAAGCACTCGTGCCTGTAGGACCAGAGTAGGGTTGGGTTTTTTTCTACTTACCCATGTCCTCTCCCTAGTTGCAGAGGCAAAGCCACAGGAAATCTCTGAGCAGGGCTTGTTTCTCTTGAGTCAGTTTCGTAGAAGGGCATTTTTTCTTTATGACCGAGACATGGGTCCGCTCAGAGGAAGAGTGGGATTCTTTCCTTAATCCTGGACAGTTTCTCAAACAGCTTATTTTTATGAGTTATTTCCTTCTTTTGCTCAGCTATTGTCTTGGTGATTTCCTCTATATTCTCAGTCATTTTTTTCCACAGCTGCCACAGTAAGGGGACGAGAGAGACTGTCTTTACACTGGCGTACCCTGTTAGCCACTTCATTTACAGTTGGTGCATCAGCATCGGATCCTCCCCAAACCATTGCTGACAATGTATGGGAAGACATCCATGGTGCACTCTGCACAAACTTCCTTAGCATTGCATCTCATCAGGATCAACATTCACTCACCAGTCACCATAAATCACCTCTCGCACAGCCAGTTCCCTCAGGTACTTAATACCTTTCTCCATGCTGGTCCATTTGCTTGGACAGCATTCGGTATCATCCTTAAAGGGATACCTGCTATTTACAGCTGATAGCAGTTGCCTCCAGAGACTGAGAATGTCTGTCTCCTTCCCAATCGCTTTATCAATACTTCCATCTTTTGGCCAGGTCTCCCAACGGCCTAGCTTCTCTACCATCTAAGTCTATGGAATCAGCCCCATTGTCCCACCATCAGAGCAACCAGCAGATAAGCGCCACCCCTTCTTGATGACTGAAGTCTTTTCTCATAATTTTCAAATCCTTCATAGAGAAGGATTTAATGATTATCTCTACATTTGAGTTGGCCTCCTCCTGTGTTGGTGCTGCCCGAGAAGGTCCCTCTCTGTAAGAACCCGACAGAAAGACAAGATGCCTCAAAGCTTGCTTGCCACAAGACTTCTGTCGCCAGTGTACTGATAACAAAGAATGTATGTCCTTGGTTCTCAAAACAACTATATCCTCTGCCCCAAAAACTTGCCTGCCTTGCAAGGCCCAGCACTGCTTGTGCAGCAGAGGCAAGGGGAGCTCATGCAGCAACCGTGTCGGACAATGATTGGATGAGCACAGGTAACTGTCACATCGATTGGTCAAACTATGAGTCAACAGGAACTATAAATTACCGTTATACCCCACTGCAATTGGGGACCCCTCACCACTGCGAAGGCCTGAGAATCGCGGATCAATGGGATGCCGTTGACTCCAGAGGATTGTCAAGCCGTTGTGTGGACCAACTGTGGTGGCGATACACTATTTCTTGCAGCTCTCCAAAATTCTGCTTCTCCTTTCCTATACCTCTGCTTTTTCTCTATTGCCATTTAGTGTCATTTTTAGGTAACAATAGTAAAGCTATAGTAAACTGCATCTGACCTTATTTGTGTCTTAATCGCGCCCCCAGAATCATTTCAAACCCCCTCCCGGACCAAAAATCGGACCGGGACCTAACACTCTCCCATGCTGTCTGGCTTGGGCTGGTCTCTGTTGTGAGAGGCAGGGGAACAAGCTGAATTTCCTTTCTGCTTCCTGGTCACCAGGGGAACTTGTGCTGGTTTTGCTGGAGTTTGTGTAGCAGCACTTTTTGTTGTCAAGGATGAAGCGACTGGTGCCAGTGGCAGGGCAGCCTATGCCGCTGAGGCCAGGGGCGTGGCTTTTGCCAAGGCCAGTGGCTTGACTTATGCTGGAGCTGCTGCCGTTTGTGTCTGTGCTGTGGCTTTCACTGGTGCTGGGGGGGGGGGCAGCCGTTTGTGTCTATTCCAGCTGGGAATTGGCCCTTGGGATATGAGTAATAGAAACATGTCACACAATACCCAGTCCTGGAACCATGTTTAACACAAAACCACCCCTACAACATGTTCAGGAGAACCAGCAATGAAATCACAGTCTTTTGAAATTAACAGTTATTTTCTGAACACCCCAAAAGGTTTCCATCCCCTAGCCCTTTGACATAGGTTTATCTCACCCTTGAATGCTTTTCTTAGGTGAAAACAAAAGTCTCCATTGGCAATAGAATCCATCATGTCATGGCCAAGATATGCAGGTACAGCCTTTATCCAAGTAATCACATTATATATCTGAATGCCAAACCATACAAAAATAGTACATTTAAACCACCACATACAAATATGAAGAGTAAGTAAACCATACAACATATTTAGCAGGTTAAGTAGTATTGTATCTATTAACTTCAAACAAAGCTCTTTAAAGGCACAATATAACTTTTTGCTTAGGAACAACATTCACTGAGGAAGCTAGGTGCTCATGCCCCACATTAGGCACCAATAAATCTGTCATGGTTTGGGGCCAGGTCAGCCAATGACAAGATAACAGATGCTCTCCCCCACCTCTTACTCCAAGGAAAGGAAGAGAGATAAAGATATTTATTAGTTAAGACAAAAACTAAACTACTTTAACAAAAAGCTAATAATAAAATAAAAAGAAAATAATGAAACATACAGTATATATAAATATATACAAAACTCCCAGTGTGATGTCACCAGCAGGCACTGGGGAAGTTCCAGATTTATTTCAGTTACAAATGAGAACTGGATTCTAGAACACTCTGATGGGGATCAAAGGTAGACAAACTCACAAGGTTCTCCTCAGCAAAAAAAAAAAAAAAAAAACACAACACACAAAACCTCAAAGAAGAAGCAATCTGATCACTTTTGGTCCCTCAGCTTTTATACTGAGCATGGCAGGTGGGGATGACCCTATTGGTCAGTTTGGGTCACCTGACCTGTCCACTCCTCCCCACAGGTGCAACCCCTCCATGGGGTAAACAACCAAGTCAGCTGACTCTGATTGCTACAGCAACAAGAGCCTCTCTCACTGAACAGAAAATTGGCTCTGCTCTATCCCAAATCAGGACAGCCGTGCTCAGTATAAAAGCTGAGGGATTAAAGCAGTCAGGTTGTCTCCTCTTCAAGGAGGAGGATGACGATCCTGTCTGTTCATCTACTTTTGATCCCCATCAGTGTGTTTGGGAATCCAGTTCCCATCTGTCACTGAGACCAGTCTGGAACTTTTCTAGTGCCTGCTGGTGACATGTCCCTGGGAACTTGATATGGTTTTGTATATATATTTATATATAGTATCTATTTCATTATTTTCTTTTTTATTAACAATATTTTATTAAAGTAGTTTAGTTTTTTCTAAACTCATAAATCTCTTTATCTCTCTTTTTTTTTTCTCCTTGGAGTGAGAAGTGGGGGAGAGCATCTGTCATCTTGTCATTGGCCAACTTGGCCCAAACCACGACATGATTTCAGAAGCAGCAGGTATTTGACTTGTATAGTTTTTCTGGTTCCCAAATACTAGAGATATGCACCATATGTACCTATTCTAAATTTACATACAGCCTTTACTTATAATATGAGTCCAGTGAAATGCATGTACAAAAGGTTGGTTATTTGTGAACACAGAAATCGGACTTTAGATAGCAGCAATAATAATTATCCATGAATATTAGGCATGCTCTATAGTGTGTATCCCCTGTGCTTCCTCGAACTTCTTATGTGTCCTTCTAAAATGAAAGATCCATCTCAGCCTAGAGTTACCTATATTCTAGAGAAACTTTTTATCTTCATTTTCATTCATGGAAAGCTATAATACAAGGAATAAGAATTGTGGAAGTTATGCACTAGTAATATTGTTCAGTTTAGATGAATGGCTCTTAGAGCACATTATAGTTTTTTCCATTACTTTTTGTTTTTCACTTTGTTTCTTCTCAAGTTAATGAGGTCCAGCATATTCAAAATTGTCTGTGCTGTGAATCAAACAAGCTCCAGAAATTCACTGGCCCTAGGAGAGGTTTGGGAGAGCAACGTCCCACACCTGGTAAGAAGACATTATCTCATGGAGAGAAAAACACCTGCAGTAAATTTATCTTATGCTGTTTAGGCGAATTTTTGTGTGATAGAGTGTTGTTGGAGAGAAATATGGGAAAGTCTGAACTGGGCTGGAGCTTTGCAGAGGTCCTTGCCGCCATGGGGATTTTTTTGTAGAGACCACTAGATGGCAGGAAAGCATCGCGCTCCCGCAGAGTGGGAGGGAGCTTTCAGCGCTTACAACCGCCCGGCTGCCTCGGCGGGGGTTAATCAGCTCTGCCGCACTTTCTTTGGCATCGCTCTCTTAAGGAAACAAATATATACTTTTTTTCTCTTTGGAAAAATACATTTCGGCCTAGAACAATGAAACTTCGACTTGTTCAGTAGTTTGTTTGTGGGACTCTTCCCTCTGACACTTTTGGGCTTACTCCACTGCTTGTTACTCCCCAGGGCAGTCTTAGTAAAAGTAATGGGCGTCCTTAGCACAGCTCTTGAGCAAAAACAAGTGAATATAAAGTTTGCATGTTCTCGACCATATTTCTTAATGGCTTCTGATTTTTTTTTCATCTAAAATTCTCTTTGTCTTATCCTTTTTGGTGGCATGATATTCCTTATTAAGGCTTGGAAAGGGAATAGCAAAATGTGATGCAGGATACCGAAATGATGACTGAACATTCTTTTAATATCCCTAATAGTAAGGCCATGGCAATGTATAGTTTCTGTAATTTTATTAGCATTATTTCAAGTGTGGTGCTATGCCCCTTGTTGCTGAGTGTTCTATCTGATTCTCAGGACACGGAGCTGAAAGAACTATTCCTCTGAGAGCCTGAAAACTCATGCACACTTACATCTCTCTCTCTCATTCATTCCTGGTGTAAATTTGTTGATCTCAATGAAGTTACATTAGGGATAAATTTGGCCCACTGTCTCTATGCTTTTATAATATACCTATCAGCTTTTTATATACCTATATATAGAATACCTATCTGCACCTTTACTGTATGAAAAATTACAATATTCCTGCACATGCTATCATTTCCTCCATCACAAAATGTACATTTAAAAGCTGTTTTGTTCTTTTGAATTAGTGCCTTGTTTTAAAATAACAGCAAAAAAGTAAAATTAAGCCTCTATGCTCAGTAATATATGAATGACAAATCTGTTGTAGTTTGGAGCATATTTAAATAAACTTTTTAAACCTCTTATAGAAAATTTATATATGTTCAGAAAAAATATTGCACACTAGGAAAGTGAGCAGCATGATTTATTTCATATTCTGTTGGTACAGTTATGTTTATACAGATAATAGATTTCCTAGCTTCTGATTTGCTATCACACAAATTCATATAATCTAAAAAGTTTTAAAACTGATTTCTATTTAGGGATTTTTCTAAAGCTCTGGGAAACAACATTTTTGTTACTCTGGGCTCAAACTAAGATTTTAATTTGTTTCTCTCTCAATTCAAGTTAAAATGTTTGAAATTGCTAAATCATTAATTTCAAATGGTTTTAAAAAAAAGAAGAATTCACAACCCAAACACCTCTAACCTGGCTGGAGACAAAGCTGAGATTTGCTTGGCCTTTGAAAAACTTGTTTTTTAATTTCAGTATCTTACAATTTAGAATTCTCAATTATTACAAGTAATGCGGTGAACCTTATGAAAAAGTCTTGCAAATCTGAATAGGGTTCAACCCAGTTTGGTTGTATGAAGAGGCCAGAGGTTCTATACGGCAACCTGTTTGTATCATATGTGTATATTATGGTGGAAAACTATAAGGCTACATAAATGTAAATTACTACAGTTGCATTGGAGTATTTTAGGAATTTGGCCCCAATGTAGAAAATGGTATTGCACATGTAAATCCTCATATAGAATTTTCTGTTTGGGATAGAATTTGAGGTTAAATTCTGTCAGATTAAGTATCTCTTTCCAAAACAAACTAATGTAAAATACCTTTTAAAAAAACTTTGATGAAAAATCATCAGGTGTTTTTGAATTGTCTAAGGCTTTTCCATAGATATCTATAATTTTTGTCTCATCAGTGAATATCATTTCAAAGCAATGGATTCTGCCTTAGTAATGTTTAGCAATACACCCTTGCAAGGCAGGTGATGTTAATCTGTAGTGAGATTAACATTAACAGTAAGATTTCACTCAGGACCCTTAAAAAAGGGGAAGGGGGAGAATTTTCGTAAGTCTGTTAGGCCACCTTTCAGCAGATGTGGGTGCTGAATTAATGTGCAGTGAAATAAGCTAGCTTAGTTTAAACACAGTTGCATTTCAGTTAGGTAGTTAACTTCATAATTCCTACCTAGTTGTCCCGGTTTGAAGTAAAACCGAACCAATTTTCTGTTCTGTAATTTTACATCCTAGCTAGGCCTCCTCTAACTCTCTGAAATTAACGGCATATTGTGGAGAAAACTGCTCGTTCTCAGAATGATAAGACCAATGTTTGTGCTCCGTGCCAAGGAATGGTATGCAGGGAGGCCCTTGCTTATACTTATTGCTATAACAACCAAGGTCAGGCAATTTCGTTATTTGCCCCCTTAGAGGGTCGGAAACGGAAAAAACGTAGAGGGGTCACATCAGTGGGGAGGAGTGGACAGGACAGGTGACCCAAACCTGACCAACTGGGGTATTCCATCCCATCTGCCCCATGCTCAGTATAAAGGCTGAGGGATCAAAGGGTCAGCCCCCTTCCTGCGATGGCCGACGTCCAGAGAGTACTCTGTCTGTTCATCTGCCTTTGATCCCGATCCGTGTGTTCCTGACTCCAGAGCTGGAATCCAGTTCCCATTCGTCACTGAGTCCAGTCTGGGACTTCCCCAGTGCCTGCCGGTGATGTGACTGTCATCCTGGGAGCTTGATACGGTTTTGTATATATTGTATCTATTTCATTATTTTTCTTCTTTATTTTTATTTTAATATTAATTCTTCATTAAAGTAGTTTAGTTCATTCTAAACTTCTGAATCTCCTTTATCTCTTTCTCCTCCTCTCTCCTCTTTTGGGGGGGGAAGGGGGGGGAAGGGCCATCTGCCGGTCCGGTTTTGGTAAATTCAGCCAAAACCACGACACTAGTGTACAGAAACTGTTGTAAGCAACACTATGGTGTGTGCATGCACCTGATACAGGCACAGGTCTTTGTCTTTGGGATCCCTTCAACTAATGCTGAACCCACATCATGGTTTCCCTCTGCTGCCCTCTCCAAACTATTAGTAAACATTGTCTCTTCTTTTATACCTTTTTTCCCAAATAGAACATTTTTCCTACTCATCATTGAATAATCTTAGCATAATATCTAATCTAAACCTATCACAAAGTTTGATGCTATCTCCCCAAAATTCAAAATTAGACTCGGCCCTTTCTCTTTAGGCCCAGATGAAAACATTTTTATTCTCTCTTGTCCCACATGTGCTTTGCAGGATAATATTTATAAAGAATAGCTATTTAACATGGTATTTTTAAAATGTATTATGTGATCTTTCCTTGAAAACTGAACATTAGCTTTAAAACAAGATTGAAAATATTTAGAGTTCAAAGTATAAAATAACCTTCACAGGATTTATCACAAAATGCTTATCTGGAACCTGGAAAGTTGACAAGGATTATAAGGATTAAAGCCTTTCCAATGGCATTTGTGAACACTGGTTCAGACTCGTTGAGAGTCTTGCTGTGTTTCTATAATTTCTGTCAGACAACCACCCCCCCCCAAAAAAAAAACCCCACCCTGTATATAAGTTTGTAGAAAAGGTATCTTTTTACATGTTTGTAAACTTAACATTTCATAAGCAAAAAATAAAGAGATGGATTCCTCTCTGGAAGAGTGATGTCCCTTTTCTGATGCAGAGCACCATCTTGTATGACTGAGGGTCACAGACCTTTTCCCAAAAAGACGATTCTACACATAAAAAAAAGGAAAGCGTTGCTCCGGTCAGCATGGGTTGTAGAAGTGCTCTTCAGGGAAAAATCTTCACAGGTCATAAATATTCTTCTTCTCTCTCTCTTAGAATCATAGAATCGTCCAGGTTGGAAGAGACCCTTGGGATCATCGAGTCCAACCATCTACCCTACACTACAAAGTTCTCCCCTATATCATATCCCCCAACACCACATCTAAACGTCTCTTAAACACATCCAGGGATGGTGACTCAACCACCTCCCTGGGCAGCCTATTCCAATGCCCGACCACTCTTTCTGTGAAAAACTCTTTCCTAATGTTCAGTCTAAACCTACCCTGTTGGAGCTTGAAGCCATTCCCTCTCGTTCTGTCATTAATTACCTGTGCGAAGAGACCAGCACCAACCTCTCTACAGTGTCCTTTCAAGTAGTTGTAGAGAGTGATGAGGTCTGCCCTCAGCCTCCTCTTCCTCATACTAAACAGTCCCAGCTCCTTCAACCGCTCTTCATAAGATTTATTCTCCAGGCCCTTCACCAGCTTCGTTGCCCTCCTCTGCACTCGCTCCAGCACCTCGATATCTCTCTTGTATTGAAGTGCCCAAAACTGGACACAATACTCCAGGTGTGGCCTCACCAGTGCTGAGTACAGGGGCACAATCACCTCCCTACTTCTGCTGCTCACGCTATTTCTAATACAAGCCAGGATGCCGTTGGCTTTCTTGGCCACCTGGGCACACTGCCGGCTCATATTCAGCCGCTTGTCAATTAGAACCCCCAGGTCTCTTTCTTCCAGGCAGCTTTCCAGCCACACTTCCCCAAGCCTGTAGCGCTGCTTGGGGTTATTGTGGCCCAAGTGCAGGACCTGGCACTTGCCCTTGTTGAAACTCATACCATTGATGTTGGCCCAATGATCCAATCTATCTAGGTCTCTCTGTAGAGCTTCCCTATCCTCCTGGGAATCAACACTCCTGCTTAACTTGGTGTCATCTGCGAACTTGCTGATGATACACCCTATGTCCTTGTCGAGACCATCAATAAAGACATTAAACAGAAATGGTCCTAACACTGAGCCCTGAATTTCCCCTTCAGGGAAAATCTTCCCCCTTTTATATTTGCCCACTCCTAGGGGCAGTTTTGTCTCAAGTTTTCTCCCTCCCAGGTGATGAGATGAGAGCTATAGTCAGTCATATATGTTTGGCATGATCTCGATCATCTTCATTAGCATATACAGGGGTGTGAACTTTAATATGCATTTCATGGATAATAAGGCAAGGGTCAACACGGGGGAATAGTGTCTTTTTTTGGAGAAACAGCTCATCCTTCACAAGAGAAAAAAAAGGGCTGTTCTGTTTCTTTAAACCAGGGGCCAGTATCTCTCTTTCCCATGAAAATCGCAAGAGTTAACCAGGTATTAGCCTTATCAGTTCCTTGAGCAGAGGGCCTGGTAGTTGAGTGTTTGAAGAGACATTAAAAGTCTCTTCATGCTGCTTTGTTTAGGAGAAATTACAAGTGGTCCCTTACAGGATACTCTAATTATAGTACAAAATGTTTACAATTCTGCTGAAGCACGTAAATGATGCAAGACTGAGTGTAATAGCAAAATGCATTTTTTAAGAGAAAAATACATAAACTGACATGATGAAGGAGATAAGTGCTTTTGAGAAAATAATGTCCATGCAACAGAAGGTGGAGAAATAATGCAGAGTAGAAAATGAATGCATGTCTCTTCAAAAGAGTACAAGCTCTCTTTTGACATGCAAGCAATTCAGTGGGAAGGAAAAAGACTAGAATTGAATTTAGCTGATGCAAATTAAATTAAAGCTAAATTGGTTGTAACATCAAGATGATGTTAACTACCTAAATGTTTGCTATTTATGAAACTGCCATTTAGAATTTAGAATGGGATAAAAATATAAGGCTCTCTTATTGTTAATTTAAGATTCAAATTGTGCATTTAAAAGCACATATATACAGATTATTCACCCCTCTCATATCTTTGAGAATTAAATTTAAAATATCTTCTATTTTTTACCAATATTTTCCTGTAATTATAGCTCACATACTGTAGTTGCAGGCTACCAAAACTCCTCCCCAAACCCATCAGGCTTTTCTAGCCAAGCAGGATCCCATTACATCATTGCTTCTGATAAATTCATTCTCTCCAATATTGTTGGCTTTCAGGTTAATTGCCAAAATAATTTGCCTGAGAAGTGAGATTTAATTTTCTTACAACTGCCTCTGTGAAGTACAATAGGGATTACAAGTGCTCATTGATTATACTATTGGTTAGAATAATAACTCTCATTCTAGCATTTCTCATCAATTTTGTCGTTGTATTCTCTTTGAAAGACCCCAAATGGGTCCCAGCAGGTGAAAGCAAAGAAATCTAAAAGGCCCCCTTTGATGAATGACAATACCTCTCCACGTTTTTGGAGATTATAAACCTTATTAAATCATGTTAGATATTAATCGAGTGAGCTAAACTAAAAACAACAATAGCAGCATGGATCAGAGAACAGTGTTTTCATCAATGGGCACTGAATGCTGCTAAGCTAAGACAACCTTTTTCTGTGTGGGTGTTTTTTAGAAAAACTATTTACTTTTGTTTAAACCATTATACAAATAATTCACACAAGTATACCATCTTTGTCAATCACAAATAACCAATAGCTGTCCCTATAGTACTAGAAATTCATCTTTTATATAACATTAAAGTTATGACTCTAGACTTTATTATTATTATTACTATACTGAGCAATTCTCACAACTCTCACTGACTTCAGGATGCCCTTAATTATAACAAGCCTGGTTTTGAACAAACTGTATGAAAGGAACAAACAAAACCATTTGGAAAGATTACATCTAGAAAACAAGGAAAAAACCATACAATCATAGAATTGTCTAGGTTGGAAGGGACCTCTAAGATCATGCAGTCCAACCGTTAATCTAGCACTGCCAAGTCCACCACTAAACCATGTCCCTAAGCACCATTTCTACGCATCCTTTAAATACCTCCAGGGTTGATGATCCCACCACTTCTCTGGGCAGTCTGTTCCAATGTTTGATAACCCTTTCAGTGAAGAAATTTTTCCTAATATCTAATCTAAACCTCCCCTGGTGTAATTTGAGGCCATTTCCTCTTGTCCTTTCACCTGTTACTTGGGAGAAGAGACCAACCCCTGCCTCTCTACAACCTCCTTTCAGGTAGTTGTAGAGAGCGATGAGGTCTCCCCTCAGCGTCCTTTTCTCCAGGCTAAACAACCCAAGTTCCCTCAGCCTCTCCTCATAAGACTTTTTCTCCAGACCCCTCACCAGCTTTGTTGCCCTTCTCTGGACTCGCTATGTGGCATGTTCAACACGCTGGAGGAAAGGGATACCATCCAGAGGGACCTGGACAGGCTTGAGAAGTGGACCTGTGTGAACCTCGTGAAGTTAAACCAAGACAAGTGCAAGGTCCTGCACCTGGGTCATGGCAATCCCAGGCACAGATACAGGTTGGGCGGAGAATGAGTTGAAAGCAGCCCTGAGAAGAAGGACTTGGGGGTGTTGGTGGACGAGCAGCTCAACATCAGTCGGCAATGTGTGCTCACAGCCCAGGAAGCCAACTGCATTCTGGGCTGCATCAAAAGAAGTGTGGCCAGCAGGTTGAGGGAGGTGATTCTGCCCCTCTACTCCGCTCTGGTGAGACCCCACCTGGAGTACTTCATCTAGCTCTGCAGTCCTCAGCACAGGAAGGACATGGACCTGTTGGAACGGGTCCAGAGGAGGGCCACAAAGATGATCAGGGGGCTGGAGCACGTCTCCTCTGAAGACAGGCTGAGAGAGTTGGGGTTGTTCAGCCTGGAGAAGAGGAGGCTCCGGGGAAACCTTATAGCAGCCTTCCAGTACCTGAAGGGAGCCTACAGGAGAGATGGGGAGGGACTCTTTGTCAGGGAGTATAGTGATAGGATGTGGGGTAATGGTTTTAAACTGGAAGAGGGGAGATTTAGATTAGGTGTCAGGAAGAAATTCTTTACTGTGAGGGTGCTGAGGCACTGGAAGAGGTTGCCCAAGGAAGTTGTGGATGCCCCATCCCTGGAAGTGTTCAAGGCCAGGCTGGATGGGGCTTTGAGCAACCTGGTCTAGTGGGAGGTGTCCCTGCCCATGGCAGGGGGGTTGGAAGTCGATGGTCTTTAAGGTCCCTTCCAACCCGAACCATTCTATGATTCTATGAATCTCAATGTCTTTCTTGTAGTGAGGGGCCCAAAACTGAACACAGTATTCAAGGTGAGGCCTCACCAGTGCCAAGTACAGGGCTTCAGTCCTCAGTACTGCTGGCCACACTGTTCCTCATACAGGCCAGAATGCTATTGGCCTTCTTGGCCACCTGGGCACGCTGCTGGCTTATATTCAGCCAGCTGTCAACCAACACCCCCAGGTCCTTTTCCATCAGGTAGCTTTCCAGTCACTCTTCCCCAAGCCTGTAGCGCTGCATGGGGTTCTTGTGACCTAAGGGCAGGACCCAGCATTTGGCCTTGTATCTCATCACATTGACCTCGTCCCATTGATCCAGCCTGTCCAAGTCCCTCTGTAGAGCCTTTCTACCTTTAAGCAGGTCGACACTCCTGCCCAACTTGGTGGTGTCTTCAAACTTACTGAGGGTGTACTCGATCCCCTTGTCCAGATCGTTGATAAAGATATTAAAGAGAACTGAGCCCAATACTGAGCCCCGGGGAATACGACTCGTGATTGGCCTCCAATTGGATTTAACTTCATTCACCACCACTCTCTGGGCCTAGCCCTCCAGCCAGTTTTTTACCCAATGAAGAATACTCCCGTCCAAGTCATGAACAGCCAGTTTTTCCAGAAGAATGCTATGGGAAATGGTGTCAAAGGCTTTAGTAAAGTCCAGATAGACAATTTCCACAGCCTTTCTCTTGTCCACTAAGCAGGTCACCTTGTCATAGAAGGAGATCATGTTAGTCAAGCAGGACCTGCCTGTCATAAACTCATGCTGACTGGGCTTCATGCAGAATCACAGAATATTTTTGGTTGGATGGGACCTTTGAGATCATCGAGTCCAACCAACAAAAAAAAAAAAAAAAAAAAAAACACACCCAAAAAATCCCAGAACACCAACACCAAAACCAAACCAAACGCCCACAACCACACACCACACCCACCCACAAACAGACACAAACCAACAATCTCGGGCACTAGAGCATGCCCTGAAGTGCCACGTCTACACATTTCTTAAATACCTCCAGGGATGGTGACTCCACCACCTCCCTGGGCAGGCTGTTCCAGTGCCTGACCACTCTCTCAGTAAAGTAATTCTTCCTAATGTCTAATCTAATCCTCCCCTGCCCCAACTTCAGACCATTTCTTCTGGTCCTGTCATTATTCCCTTGGGAGAAGAGGCCAACACCCACCTCTCTACACCCTCCTTTCAGGTAGTTGTAGAGGGCAATGAGGTCCCCCCTCAGCCTCCTCTTCTCCAAACTAAACATGCCCAGTTCCCTCAGCCTCTCCTCATATGACTTGTTCTCTAGATCCCTCACCAGCTTGGTGGCTCTCTTCTGGACACGCTCCAGCACTCCAATGTCCTTCCTGTAGTGAGGGGCCCAGAACTGAACACAGTACTCGAGGTGAGGCCTCACCAGTGCCGAGTACAGAGGCACAATCACTTCCCTACTCCTGCTGGCCACACTATTCCTGATACAGGCCAGGATGCCATTGGCTTTCTTGGCCACCTGGGCACACTGCTGGCTCATGTTAAGCTGGCTGTCCACCAACACCCCCAGGTCCTTTTCTGCTGGGCAGCTTTCCAGCCACTCTTCCCCAAGCCTGTAAGCCAGGATGATCTGTTCCATCACCTTCCCAGGCACCCAGG
This sequence comes from Numenius arquata, assembly GCF_964106895.1. Lineage (NCBI taxonomy): Eukaryota > Metazoa > Chordata > Aves > Charadriiformes > Scolopacidae > Numenius > Numenius arquata. The sequence goes on from NC_133615.1 coordinate 4,439,166, forward strand.
TCAGACTGACAGGCCTGTAGTTCCCCGGATCATCTTTCTGACCCTTCTTGTGGATGGGCGTCACATTTGCTAGACGCCAGTCAGCTGGGACCTCCCCGGTTTGCCAGGACTGCTGGTAAATGATGGAAAGTGGCTCAGTGAGCACTTCTGCCAGCTCCCTCAGTACCCACGGGTGGATCCCATCTGGCCCCATAGACTTGTGTTTGTCTAAGTGTTGTAGCAGGTCACTCACCATTTCCCCTTGTGTTATGGGTGCTTCATTCTGCTCCCTGTCTTCTAGCTCAGGGGTCTGGGTACTCAGGGAACAACTGGTCCTACTACTGAAGACTGAGGCAAAGAAGGCATTAAGTAACTCAGCCTTTTCCTTGTCCTTTGTTGTCGTTGTTGTTGAGACGGACAAACGACACGGACAGCAATCTTCAGCAGTTCAAGCAGTAACAGTCCCCCTTTATTAGCACACGTATATTCTTATATATTCTTTCTTAACACATGTGTTCTTTTACTATTGGTTACATATTGTTATAACAATATATCATTGGTTGTCTCTTGCAAAACATCAAAACTACTCCTTATCTTGTCAGTCCCCAGCTGGTACCTAAAAGTTGTTTTACTTCTCAGGATGTTTTCTACTCCCTTCTTTCTCAAGGATATACTTTAATCTCTGCAAGGTCAACTCCTGACTCCATTCCCACAATCAAGGGTTCCACGGACCCGCCGCAGTCCCCCACAATTCCCCCTTTTTGTATTTGTGCCAAAAATATCGCCCTCATCGTCCGCTGCAGGGCCCTTTGCAGCAAGGAGATGACACATGGCAACATTAATAGCACAATTACAACAATTAGTAAAATAACTAATTCCGTTCTTACTACTGACAACAACCATCCCGACAGTCCCCATTCACTAAACAATCTGTTCAACCAATCCCATCCATTGTCAACTTGCAGCTTTTGTACTCCTTCCTTTAACAACTGTATGCTTTTATGAATTGATTCAGAGTGATCTGACAAGTTCATGCAATACATTCCATCAATATCCTCACATCCATGTCCTTGAGCTAATAACAAAAAATCTATTGCCGCTCTATTTTATAACATAGCATGCCTAACTGAGTCTACATCTAATAGTACATTGCTTAATGCCGCAGAGGTTGCATTCATTTGCTTTGCTAGCCAGCATCCTAACTTATTCAAGGTACTTAATGCTTTGGCAGCAGCTGCTCCTGGTACAAACATGGAGGCTGCCCATATTTCACCCTTATTCCAAAAAGTGACTTGGTCATCACAGTCTTCATTGTAAGCATGGAGGCTCCTCTTAGCTTTTTTTTTTTATAATAGCGATGTTGATAAATCATGGACGTATTAGGAGTTAACAATGTTAAGCGTCCCAAACTGCATGGTCCTCCTTTTATGTGAGAAGGTATGGCTCCCCAGGCTCGATCTCCACATATCAGGAATATCCCCGGGGGTAGCGCCAAAAGGACATTTGAGGATCAAGAAATATTTGGGGAGGTAAAGTTACACCATACACTTGAATTTCTGTAAATTGTCATACTTGAATTTACCACCCATGCCAAGGATTGATTCTTTCCTGTATAATTGAAATACAGACAATAGTCCATTTTTATAGATCCCAAAAGTTCAAGCTCTTGAGGTTCCAAAGGCACTTTAGGCAAATAAGGCACCCATGCGTCCCATGTATTAACCAACGACTCGTTCTGAAAAGTTGCCCATGCTTCATGCGGTACCGGCCACTTGTCCACTGGAACACCAACGAGACACGTAATAAATGGATTCTCTGGAGATGTAGTGGCCAGACATATGGAATCTTGGCCAGTCATGTTGGCTAGAGTGATCCATACATTGGTCCTTGTCTGCGTTGGCATCCAAAATGCGTTGACCACAGCACACATCATGAGGAAGATAACACAGGCTTCACATTCCGTGCCGGCATCCATTGCGGCCCGTGATCTGTGGAAACACAAGCATAACCTCTTCCCCAGGTTAATAGATCATACGGACCCATCCATTGACCCGTATGTAGATCCCGCACTAACACCTTTGCCCCTGGCCCCACCCCCTCCTGAGTTACCAGGGAATTGAAATGGCGAAGGATGGGCGGTGTTGGGGTCGGAGAATCATCAGAAACCTGTAAAAAATTTAAAACATAGGTAGCTTTAGCCAATCGTGCATCAGGTGGTTCACCCAGCATTCCCCCTTTTTGTTTTTGGAGGAAGCGCTTGAGTGTACCGTGGGCTCGTTCTACAATGCTTTGTCCTGTGGGAGAATGGGGAATTCCAGTAACATGGGATATCCCCCAAAGCTGCAAAAATAATGCAACTTTCTGAGACACGTAAGCCGGGCCATTGTCTGTCTTAACTTGTTGGGGAACACCTAAAATGGAAAATGCACGTTGCCAATGGCGGATGACATCACGTGCAGATTCCCCAGTATGAGCAGTGGCAACAAGAGCTGCTGAAAAAGTATCTATAGAGACATGCACGTATTTCAGACGCCCAAATTCGGGTACGTGCGTAACATCAGTCTGCCAGATCTGCAAGGCACGGAGGCCACGAGGGTTGGTGCCATAGTAAATAGGGACATGATGGCCCTGACAATCAGGGCATGCAGCAACAATGGCACGTGCCTCAGAATTGGAAATATGAAATTGACGTTTCAGGGCCCGATAGCCCTGATGGTAAAAGCGACGTGAAGCTATTGCCTGTTGTTTAATGTCGGGAACAGGTCCTAATGCCACTGCGGACACCAAAGCATCTGCTTTTGCATTTCCTTCCACTATAAAACCCGGTAACGTAGTGTGACTTTTAATATGCATGACATAATATTCATAGTGACGTTTCTGAATTTCTAACCATAATAGCTTCAGAACCCCAAACAGCGTTTCATTAGACACATGCCCTAACACAGCTTTATCCAATCGTTGTACCAGTCCAGCCACGTAAGCAGAATCCGTTATGATGTTTACTGGGCCAGGGAAGTTTTGAAACACCATGGCCATCGCCCTAAGTTCAACCACTTGTGGTGAGCCTTCTTGATGTTCGATTTTATGCTGCCATTGTGGTCCATCTTTCCAAACGATGGCTGCTTTTCCGGTTTTCCCTGATCCATCCGTAAACACCGTGGGTCCCTCTACTGGATCCAATTGACTCAATTGTTTCTGACCAAATCTCACCTGACTTCCTAGTTTGACCAATGGATGTGAGGGCAAATGATAACTTATTTGCCCTGTATAGTTCATCATGGCTGCTTGTAAAGCAGAGCTGTTGGCCATGCACCATTCAAAATAATCACTCTGCACTGGGAGTACAATTTTTTCCGGGTCTCTCGCCATTAATTCCATACAGCGTGTCCTGATTTTTATAATTACTTGAGCCACCAGCTCAAAAAGGCCAGGGGCTGTCTTTTTTGTTTTATTTGGCAAGAAAACCCACTCCAAAACATGTAGAGAATCATCCCACTTCTCATGCCATTGTGCAATCATGGCAAAGGGTACCAACTGATCAATCAAAATGATTGCCTGGACAGGCACTGTCAATTCAATTCTCCATACGTGTTTGCTACTAATTGCTCGCTCAATGTCTGCAATTGTTTTTTGTGCACCTACCGTCAAGGTGCGTGGGGCAGAAATATCTGTGTCTCCTTGCAGTAGTTCAAATAACGGTTGCAATTTAGAAGAAGGAATCCCCAGGTAGGGTCGAATCCAATTAATCATCCCTGCTAATTTTTGCACGTCATTTAATGTTTTCACTTCCACTTGCAATTGTATGGGTTGTGGCATCACCATTTGAGTTAAGACTTTCATACCTAAATAGAGCCATGGTTGCTGCCGTTGCACCTTTTCAGGCGCAACAATTAGTCCATATCGGCACAGAGATTCCCGTGTTTTGTTCTCCATCTCAATTAACTCCTGTGGAGTTGCTGCAGCTAACAGAATGTCATCCATATAATGATAGCAATAACCTGATGGGAACAAAGCACGTACTGGACTCAATGCCTTTGCCACGAACCACTGGCAAATTGTGGGTGAGTTTTTCATACCTTGCGGTAACACCTTCCAATGATATCTTTTTGCAGGTTCCATATTGTTTATGGATGGTACAGTAAAGGCAAATTTCTCCATATCTTGATCTGCTAAAGGAATTGTAAAGAAACACTCTTTCAAGTCCATTACAACAATTTCCCATTGCATCGGAATCATGGTGGGAGAGGGTAATCCAGGTTGTAAAGCTCCCATGGTTGCTATAACCTCATTAATCTTCCTCAGATCATGTAACAATCTCCATTTTCCAGATTTTTTCTTTATAACAAACACAGGGGTATTCCAAGGGCTGTGTGAGACCTCTATGTGTCCTGCAGCTAGTTGTTCTGCTACGAGAGACTGCAGGGCAGTGAGTTTTTCTTGACTGAGGGGCCACTGATCGACCCACACTGGTCTTTCAGTTAACCACCTTAATGCCAGAGTGGGTCGAGAAATGCCCTGCAATACAGTGACCCCTACTGAAAATCCGTTGTTATCCGTACTCCCCATTGTCCTAAATCCCTTCCCCACAAATTTAATGGGGCCGAGGTCACATAAGGTCTCACCGTAGCCCTTTGACCTTCAGAATTAACAATCGTAATCGGTTTGGCTGATATTAAGCTATTTGCAACTCCTCCAAGTCCTGCCACCCCCAAGGTGTTTGAGGCCAAAGGCCAAGTATTCGGCCATTCGCGCAGTGAGATGAGAGTCACATCCGCCCCTGTATCGAGTAACCCAGTCAGTTTCACCTGATCGGGGGTAACGCTGTTCATCATGAGTGTACAGATCATTTGCGGCCGTTTCTCTGACACTGTCTGAGTCCAGAAAACAAGTGGTTTTCCTGTTGATCCAAATCCGCCATCACCGCGAACAACCTGTTCAGTCCTGGGGACACAACTCATAAATGGCACAAGTTGAGCTAAACGTGTTCCTTTTTCTATTGTTACCGGTGGGGTTGCTGTAGATAACATAGCACAAATTTGTCCTGTAAAATCGGCGTCAATAACTCCAACATGCACCATGAGTCCTTGTAGGGTGGTACTTGATCTTCCTATTAGTAAAGCACTCAGTCCCCTACCAATTGGTCCCCAGGCATCTAAGGGCACTTTGTGCACCCCTTGAGTCGTTACAGTCACTGTGTGGGCGGTGGATACATCCATCCCGGCTGATCCACTGGTTTTCCCTGATAGCTTGTCACAGAGGGTTGCGTCTGCACTGACCCTAGAAATGGGTTGCCAGGATTGTAGGGCATTTGCGTACGGGGCATTTGTGTCTGCACGCGCCCCTTCGTGCTCTTCTTGCCGTTTCCCGGCTGTAATGGTTGGCCATTAAGGTGATATTTAGAGTGACATTGCTTAGCAACATGTCCAACCCTTCCACACCTATAGCAATTCATTTCTGCTGTGTCCCCTGCCGTATTGACTTTTCCCGAGCCAGTTCCTCCCATTTTTTTCTTGGGGCATTCAGCTTTTACATGACCTGTTTGACCACAGCCATAGCATTTTTGGCCCTGTACTCGCATGGCTGCCATTGCGGCAGCGAGTGCAGTCATTTTATGCTCCACAGATCCAACCTTGGCACAAGCAGTAATCATTGCCTCTAAGGTTGGGTCTCCTGGTAATGCCTCAATTATTTTTTGACAGTCCGCATTAGCATTGTCGCGAGCCAATTGTTTCACTAACATTTCACGGAGGCGCGCATCAAACACTTGACGTTCAACAGCAGCTTGTAACTTTTCAACAAAGGAGAGAAATGGTTCTCGAGTGCCTTGTTTAATGGTGGTATATTTTTGTTTTGGTTCTGCCAATTCTGCAGTGCGAATTATCGCCTCGATGCCTATACTTTTTACTTGTTCAAGCACCAAGGGGGGCCACTGCGCTTGATGCTGTGGGTTATTGAATTGCCCAGCACCCATTAAAACATCAGCACCATTGCCATAGCGAGGATCACCCTGTGGAAACTGCAGATTCGCTACGGCCTGAGCCTCAGCCCTTTGCTGCCAAATATTTCGAAACACTGCAAGCTGCACAGGTTGAAAAATGATCTGAGCAATATGAGTAATATCATAAGGGGTCATGGCTTCCATTGACAATAATCGTATCAGTTGCATTACTGCAGGGGAGTTGGGGCCATACTGGGCAGTGGCCTTTTGTAAATCCTGAATCACCTTCCAGGAATAAGTAGCATGCTCATGAGGCTCCCCTGCAGCTGGGTCATGATACACCACGGGAAATGCTGCAGGCCCAGCAGTCTCAACATTCAAAGGTTCATCAGTGGTGAGGGGAACGGATATATTCTCTGATAAATCCCAGTCGCCCAACTCCATAGCTTTAGCTTTGACCTTTTTCCAGAATCGCACAGGATTTCGCGGTCTAACCGTAATCGAGGCTGGAGGTAAATCCCAAGTACGAGGGTATTTTGGTCTACACTCTGCCCCCCCTTGCTCGGAAGGTTTTACTGGCGCAGGGGTGTGCAAAGGGGGACCCGGATTCTCAGGGACTACCTCCTCAAGCTCATTTTGCCCTGTCATAGGATCATCCTGATCAACATTAACGTCCGAATCCTCTGGCAGAGGTGGATACAAAAAGGGGTTAAGCGACGGCCGCGCTTTTTGCTCTTCCGCAATCGGCACTGGCGGAGCAGAGGGTTGCACACACTCTCCTGACTTAAATACAGGGAGTCCCTCCTGCGGCCACACATATCCCAAATCTGCCGCTTGTTTATGCGAGTCTCTTGCCACTTCTATCTGTTCTCGGGGCAGCACATACTTATACTTTTTTCCTTCGGAAAGCCGCAGGCCCCCCCCCCCCCATCAGCACCCCCCCCCGTCTTCTTTCTTGGTAACAGGGGGTTTTAGGACCGGGGGTTTTGGGACCGCAGATGGCTCCGCCCCTCCTTTTAAGTCCGGCCTGAAAGGATCAGGCGACTCATTTTTTCCCGCAGTCTCCGCTTGTTCCCTCTGCTCTTTAAACCCTTTCAAAGTCTCTAGTAGCAAACGCCACGTTGTTAGTAGTTCAGTCGCTTCTTTGGAGCCTCTCGTAGCACCATCGAACAATTTATCACCCAAGTCTTTCCACTGTGATACACTAAACGCTGTGACAGTGGTAACTTCAGTGCCTTGTCTTTTGCCCCAGAGCAGCATTTTCCGTAAAGTCAACTCGGGGAGGTCCACGCCTCGCCGTTTCAAAAGCAACTGCCACATAGAGAGTATGATACCCTCTTCTTTGGACAAGTTCCCTCCCATGTTCCCAGTAGCTCACCTCTCCAGGTGTCTTATTCACGATCCGGATCAATCAGCAGCTCTCCCCGCCGCTCTCAGCTATACTGGGCTCCGTCTCCACGGCTATCTCCAGCCGTCTTTTTTCCTATGCAGAATCACGTCGGGGTCACCAGTTGTCGTTGTTGTTGAGACGGACAAACGACACGGACAGCAATCTTCAGCAGTTCAAGCAGTAACAGTCCCCCTTTATTAGCACACGTATATTCTTATATATTCTTTCTTAACACATGTGTTCTTTTACTATTGGTTACATGTTGTTATAACAATATATCATTGGTTGTCTCTTGCAAAACATCAAAACTACTCCTTATCTTGTCAGTCCCCAGCTGGTACCTAAAAGTCGTTTTACTTCTCAGGATGTTTTCTACTCCCTTCTTTCTCAAGGATATACTTTAATCTCTGCAAGGTCAACTCCTGACTCCATTCCCACAATCAAGGGTTCCACGGACCCGCCGCAGTCCCCCACACTTTGTCATTATGTTTTTGCCCCTGTCTAATAAATGATGGACATTCTCCTTAATCCTCCTTTTGTTGCTAATGTATTTATAGAAACTTTTTATGTTGTCCTTAACATCAGAAGCCAGGTTAAGTTCTAGTTGGGCTTTGACACTTATAATTTTCTCCCTACATAGCCTCACAACATCTTTGTAGTCCTTATGAGTGGCCTGCCCTTTCCTCCAAAGGCCATAAATTCTCCTTTTTTTCCCCTGAATTGCAACCATAGCTCTCTGTTCATCCAGATCGGTCTTTTTCCCTAACAGCTCATTTTTCAGCACATGGGGACAGCCTGCTCCTGTGCCTTTAAGACTTCATTCTTGAAAAATGTCCAGCCTTCCTGGACTCCTTGTTAGTTCCCTTGTTAGGTTCTCACACTCCTTTACCCTTCAGGACTGCCTCCCAAGGGACTCTGTCAATCAGGCTCCTGAAAAGACCAAAAACCGCCCTCCAGAAGTCCAAGGTGGCAGTTCTGCTGACCCCCCTCCTTGCTTCTCCAAGAATCAAAAACTCGAAAGCCCCACATCCACTCAATCACTCCCTCACAGTGGTGTGGGGAGAGAATCGGAAAAGTAGACGTGAGAAAGCTTGTGGGTTGAGATAAAGAGAGTTTAATAGGTAAAGCAAAAGCTGCGCACGTAAGCAAAGCAAAACAAGGAATTAATTCACTACTTCCCATCAACAGGCAAGTGTTTAGCCATTTCCTGGAAAGCAGGGCTCCATCACACACAACAGTTACTTGGGAAGACAAACGCCATAACTACGGATGCCCCCCTTCCTCCTCCTTTTATTGCTGAGCATGTCATCATATGGTATGGATTAAATGATTTATCAGCTATTTTTCAAGGCATCGTTGTTGTCCTTTCAGGACATAATATTGTCAATGTCTACATTCCTATGGAACACACTGGCATTTTATTTGTACAGCCTCAAAGTACAAAACAATCAGCTTATACGATCCTGGTTCAAAACACATGCTTCTTTTATGTTTCCTGATATAACTGCCTGCTTAGCTTATTGTAAGGTGTACTGGGTTTGGCTGGGATAGAGTTAATTTTCTCCATAGTAGCTTGTTTCATGATTTGGGCCAAATTTCCCCCCCCCCCCAAAGAGAGGAGAGGAAGAGATTTATAAGTTTAGAATGAACTAAACTAATGAAGTATTAATATTAAAATAAAAAAAAAGGAAATCATGAAATAGATACAATATGTACAAAACTGTATCAAGCTCCCAGGATGACGTCAGTGGCAGGCACTGGGGAAGTGCCAGACTGGACTCAGCGATGGATGGGAACCGGATTTCAGATCTGGAGTCAGGAACACATGAATCGGGATCAAAAGCAGGTGAACAGATGCCTCCTCGGCCAAAAAAATAGTACACCCCGGATCACCACCAGAACCGCAAGGAGAAAATGAAGGGTTATAGTCGTTGGTGACTCCTTCCTAAGGGGGACAGAGGGACCAGTATGCTGTGTGGACCCTCCTCAGAGGGAAGACTGTGTTCTTCCTGGAGCCCGGGTTAAGGACATTACCAGGAAACTTCCGGTCTTAGTACGTCCTTCAGACTATTATCCATTACTGGTTTTCCATGTAGGCACAGAGGAATCTGCAACTTGCAGCCCCAGATCCATAAAAAGAGACTTCAGGGAGTTGGGAGGGCTGGTAAGGGAGTCTGGGGCACAGGTTATCTTTTCATCACTCCTTCCAGTTGTGGGTAATGATGCTGGGAGGAACAGACGAATACAGTCAATTAATATGTGGCTCCATGGTTGGTGTCACCGCCATAACTTTGGGTTCTTTGACAATGGATTCACCCATACAGAACCGGGCCTGTTAACGTCAAATGGGAGGCACCTCTCTCAAAGGGGGAAGGGGTTTCTTGTGCAAGAGATTGTGGGGTTGATTGACAGGGCTTTAAACTAGATGTGAGGGGGTAGGGGGGTAATAATATCAGGCTTGTCTGTAGCAAGCTGTGCGATAACACATCAGGGTTAGGGGGACGGGGTGCTAGTAAGGACCTTCAGCCTGGCTCCCTGAGCCAAGCTGATGACACTGCATTGCAGTTGAAGTCTTATGGAGAAGAGCCAGCAGCTCCTGAGATAGTTGAAGTCAACAGAGAAACACCTGTGAGACACCTCAAGGGGTGTTCCCTTAAGAAGGCAGCACAGCCAACAGCCCAGCTGAAGTGCCTCTACACAAATGCATGCAGCATGGAAAACAAACAGGAGGAGTTGGAAGCTACCGTGCTGCTGGAAAGATATGACAGAGTAGCCATTACTGAAACCTGGTGGGATGAATCCTATGACTGGATTGTGGCTATTGAGGGCTACAAGCTGTTCAGAAGGGACAGGCAAGGAAGGAGGGGCAGAGGTGTTGCCCTCTATGTTAAGGAATGGATAGAGAGTGAGGAGATGTCCCTAAAGCCCTCCCTGGGGTCAGATGAAGAGAGAGTTGAGAGCTTGTGGGTGAGGATTAAGGGGTGGGACAATATGAGGGACACTGTTGTGGATGTTTATTACAGGCCACCTGTTCAGGATGGGGAAGTTGATGAGGCCTTTTACAGTCAGCTCAAAGGAGCCTCGCAATCACAGGCTTTGGTTCTCATGGGGGACTTGAATCACCCTGATATCTGCTGGGAAGGCTACACAGCCAAGCACGTACAGTCCAGGAGGTTCCTCCAGTGTATTGATGATAACTTCTTGACTCAGGTGGTGGAGGAGCCAACAAGGAGAGGTGTACTACTGGACCTAGTTCTGACAAACAAAGAGGGACTGGTGGAGGACATTAAGGTTGGAGGCAACCTTGGTTGCAGTGACCATGGAAAGATAGACTTCAGGATCATGGGCAGTACGTGCAAACCAACAAGTAGGACTGAAACCTTGGATTTCAGGAGGGCTAACTTTGACCTCTTCAAGAAACTGCTTGGAGAAATCCCATGGGATAGGGCTCTGGAAGGTAGGGGGGCTCATGAGAGCTGGTTGATATTCAAACGTCACTTTCTCCAAGTTCAGGATCGGTGCATCCCTAAGAGCAAGAAATCAGGCAAGGGAAGCAGGAGACCTGCGTGGTTGAGCAGGGAGCTTCTGAAAAAGCTCAAGTGGAAGAAGGGACTGACCAATTGGGAAGATTTCAAGAATGCTGTCAGAGTATGCAGGGATGAAACAAGGAAAGCCAAGGTCTCCTTGGAATTAAAATTGGCAAGGGATGTCAAAGTCAACAAGAAGGGTTTTTTCAAGTATATTGGAGGCAAAAGGCAAACTAGAGAAAATGTGGGCCTGCTGTTGAATGAGACGGGTGCCATGGTGATGGAGGATGCAGAGAAGGCGGAGCTGCTGAATGCCTTCTTTGCCTCAGTCTTTACTGCTCAGGCCAGCCCTCAGGAGCCACAGAATTTGAAAGAATCAGAGAAAGTCTGGACAAAGGAAGACTTTCCCTTGGTGGAGGAAGATCAAGTTAAGGAGCAGTTAAGTGAACTGGATATCCGCAAGTCCATGGGTCCTGATGGGATGCACCCGCGAGTGCTGAGGGAGCTGGCAGAAGTCATTGCTGGGCTGCTCTCCATCATCTTTGAAAGGTCCTGGAGAACAGGCGAGGTGCCTGAGGACTGGAGGAAAGCCAATGTTGTTCCAGTCTTCAAAAAGGGCAAGAAGGAGGACCCGGGAAACTACAGGCTGGTCAGCCTCACCTCCATCCCTGGAAAGATGATGGAACGGCTCATTCTGGCTGTCATCTCAAAGCATGTGCAGGGAAAGAAATCTATCAGAAGTAGTCAACAAGGATTCACCAAGAGGAAATCATGTCTGACTAACCTGATAGCCTTCTACAATGGCATGACTGGATGGATAGATGAGGGGAGGGCAGTGGATGTTATCTACCTTGACTTCAGCAAGGCTTTTGACACCATCTCCCACAGCATCTTCATAGGTAAGCTTAGGAAGGGTGGGTTAGATGAGTGGAAAGTGAGATGGACGGAGAACTGGCTGAAAGACAGAGCTCAGAGGGTCGTGATTAGTGGCACAGAATCTAGTTGGATGTCTGTAACAAGTGGTGTTCCCCAGGGGTCAGTACTGGGTCCGGTCCTGTTCAATATATTCATCAATGACCTGGATGAAGGGATGGAAGGTACCGTCAGCAAGTTTGCTGATGACACGTCATGGTTTGAGAAAACCCATAACAATTTATTGCATTTAGACAATTACTCTATCACGCAATGACACCTCCCCACCCGGAAAGGGGAATTGGGGAACACAAAGAAACACGAGGGTTGAAATATAAATAAATTTAATAGAATAAGACTAAAGAATTAACAATAATACTAAAGAACCAGTATTAATCCCGATACTGATATAAGATATACAGGAATTATACTCAGCCAATTCTATCAGCAGGAAGCTGTGCACTCCCAGCAGGGACAGCAAATATTGGACACTGTGAGCGCAATGGCTTCGGGAGGAAGGGAAGGCCTCAGGGGTCTGGCACCGGGGCAAGGAGTTGTCTGGACCGCTGCCATCAAGGGAGAGAGAGCTACGCAGCAAATTTTTCTAATTTATATTGAATGTGACCTTCAGGGTATGAAATAATCCTGTTGGCCAGCCTGGGTCAAATGCCCAGGCCTTGCTCCTCCTCGTCCCTGCCCCTGGCAAGGCTCGAAAACACCAAGACCTTGAATCCCACAGAGCCTGGCTGGCTATAAAGTAAATATTATCATGAATTCAGACACTAGAGTCTTCTAAAGGTGCAGTTTTCCCCATCATTAGAAGAAAAGTTAGTCCTGTGTTGCTCAACCCAGGACAACACAAAACTGGGAGGGGTAGCTGACACACCAGAAGGCTGTGCTGCCATTCAGCGAGACCTTGACAGGCTGGAGAGTTGGGCAGAGAGAAACCTAATGTAGTTCAACAAGGGCAAGTGTAGGGTGCTGCACCTGGGGAAGAATAACCCCATGCACCAGTACAGGTTAGGGGCTGACCTGCTGGATAGCAGCTCTGTGGAAAGCTCTCCAGTGCAGGCTTTCCAAGGGGTCACAGCTTCCTTCAGAGCAAATCAACCTGCTCTGGTGTGGCATCCTCCATGGGTTGCAGGTGGATATCTGCTCCACCATGGTCCTTTCCACAGGGTACAGGAGGACACTCTGTGTCACCATGGTCTTCACCATGGGATACAGGGAAATCTCTGCTCTGGCACCTGGAGCACCTCCTTCCTCTCCTTCTTCACTGACCTTGGTGTCTGCAGAGTTGTTTCTCTCACATATTCTCACTCCTCTCTCCCAGCTGCTGTTGCACAGAATTTTTTATCCTTTCTTAAATATGTTATCCCAGAGGCACTACCAGTGTCACAGATTGGCTCAGCTTTAGCCAGAGGTGGGCCTGTCTTGGAGCCGACTGGAACTGGCTGTGTCTGATGGGGGGGCAGCTTCTGGCATCTTCTCACAGAAGCCACCCCTGTAGCCCCCCTGCTACCAAAATCTCGCCACATCATTCTAATGCACTTCCCCTGGTGAATCTATGGTGACTACTCCTGGTGACTTTCTTGTCCTTCACGTGCCTGGAAAGGGTTTCCAGGATTAGCTGCTCCATCCCTTTCCCAGGGATCGAGGTGAGTCTGACCGGCCTGTAGTTCCCTCAGTCCTCCTTCTTGCCCTTCTTGAAGACAGGAGTGATATTTGCTTTCCTCCAGTCTTCAGGCACCTCTCCCAATCGCGATGATCAGTCAAAGATTATCAAGAGTGGCCTCACAATGATATCTGCCATCTCTCAGCACTCATGCATCCCATCAGGGCCAATGGACTTTAACATCTTTATCAATGATCTGGCCGAGGGGATCGAGTGCACCCTCAGTAAGTTTGCAGCAAGTTAGGTGGGAGTGTCAACCTGCTGGAGGGTAGAAAGGCATTGCAGAGGGATCTGGACAGGCTGGCTGGATGGGCCGAGGCCAATGGGATGAGGTTCAATAAGGCCAAGTGCCAGGTCCTGCACTTGGGTCACAACAACCCCATGCAGCGATACAAGCTTGAGGAAGAGTGGCTGGAGAGCTGCTTGGCAGAAAAGGACCTGGGGGTGTTGGTCGACTGTCGGCTAAACATGAGCAGTGTGCCCAGGTGGCCAAGAAGGCCAACAGCATCCTGGCCTGTATCAGGAACAGTGTGGTGAGTAGGACTCGGGAGGTGATCGTCCCCCTGTACTCAGCACTGGTGAGGCCCCACCTCGAGTATTGTGTCCATTTTTGGGCCCCTTACCACAAAAAAAGACATTGAGGTGCTGGAGTGGGTCCAGAGAAGGGCAAAAAAGCTGGTGAGGGGTCTGGAGAACAAGTCTTATGAGGAGAGGCTGAGGGAGCTGGGGTTGTTCAGCCTGGAGAAAAGGAGGCTGAGGGGAGACCTTATTGCTCTCTACAACTACCTGAAAGGAGGCTGTAGAGAGGCGGGGATTGGTCTCTTCTCCCAAGTCAGAGGCGATAGGACAAGAGGAAATGGCCTCAAGTTGCACCAGGGGAGGTTCAGATTGGATATTAGGAAAAATTTTTACACTGAAAGGGTTATTAAGCATTGGAATGGGCTGCCCAGGGAAGTGGTTGAGGCACCATCCCTGGAGGTATTTAAAAGATGGGTAGACATAGTGCTTAGTGACTTGGTTTAGTGATGGTTTTTTGATGAGAGTTAGGTTGATGGTTGGACTAGATGATCTTAAAGGTCCCTTCCAACCTAGACCATTCTATGATTCTACAATGTCACCCATGCTGGTGTGCTCTTTAATCCTTATCCATAAGTTCTCAGTTGGCTCCTCATCCATCCCCAGGCAGAGCTCTATGCATTCCAGCTGTTCTTTCACATAAAGGGCAACTCCACCTCCTCATCTTCCCAGTCTGTTCTTCCTGTATCACTCCATTGCAACACTCCAGTCATGGGAGCCACCCCACCACATCTCTGTGGTCCCAAGAAGATCGTAGCCCTGTGCAGTTGTACACAGATCTCTAATCCCATGCTGTGTGTGTTAGTGTACAGGCACTTGAGAGAGGCATCCCAGCATGCTGATTTCCCAGAAAGGGTTTGGGGAGGTTCCCCATAATGGTGGCTCGTAGGCACTTCCTTGCTTACATGCAAGTGCTTGAGGTGCCCCTGCTTAAGACCTGTTTTGTCGATTTTGTGTTCCCTTCTGTTAATGTCACCCCAGTCCCTTTGCTTGTTGACCCTGTCCATCACTCCCTCACAGGGCTGTTGGCAATTCTCTCCCTCCCCTGTCATTCCTAGTTTGAAGCCCTTCATACCAGGTCAGCCATGTTGCTGGCAAAGATGCTTTTTCCTGTCTGTCAGGTGTAGCCCATCTCTCTCAAGCAGATGTTGATTCATTAAATGAACACGAAGTGAAAAATTTCTCAAAATGTTCTCAAAAAGGTTTCTCAAAATGAACATGAAGTGGGGGCGGTGGAGGGGGAAGAGATACTCAGGCAAGCAAGTCTGAAGCAAAGGAGTTGTTTATTATTGTATTATTGTAGGTGAAATTTGGCCCACTGTTTCTTTTGATGTTGCTAGCAGCTACATGTGACCTACTTTTAGTGCCTGACAAATTTGGTGGCCTTCTTATGATGGTGTTACAGAATTGGCAGATAAGGGAAGAGCAAGTGACATCATCTACCTGGACTCGTGCAAAGCATTTGACATTGTCCCACAGACACCCTTGTCTCTAAATTGGAGAGACATGGATTTGATGGATGGACCACTCAGTGGATAAGGAATTGTCTGGATGGCCTCATTCAAAGAGTTGTGGCCAACGGCTTGATGTCCAAGTGGTGACCAGTGACGAGTGGTGTTCCTCAGGGACTGGTGCTGTTTAACATCTTTGTCGGGGACATGGATATTGGGATTGAGTGCACCCTCAGCAAGTTTGCCAATGACACCAAGCTGAATGGTGTGGTTGATATTCTAGAGAGAAAGGATGCCATACAGAGTGACCTGGACAGGCTTGAGAGGTGGGACCATGCAAACTTCATGAAGTTCAACAAGGCCAAGTGCAAGGTCCTGCACCTGGGTCACAACAATCTCAAGCACAAATACAGGCTGGGCGGAGAATGGATTGAGAGCAGCCCTGAGGAGAAGGACTTGGGGGTGTTGGTGGATGAGAAGCTCAACATGAGCTGGCAATGTGTGCTCGCAGCCCAGTAAGCAAACTGAATCCTGGTCTGCATCAAAAGAAGTGTGGCCAGCAGGTTAAGGGAGGTGATTCTGACCCTCTGCTCTGGTGAGACCTCACCTGGAGTACTGCGTCCAGCTCTGGGGCCCCCAACATAAGAAGGGCATGGACCTGTTGAAGCAAGTTCAGAGGAGGGCCACAAAACTGATTAGAGGGGTGGAGCACCTCTCCTCTGAAGACAGGCTGAGAAAGTTGGGGTTGTTCAGCCTGGAGAAGACTCCAGGGAGACCTTATAGTGGCCTTCCAGTACTTAAAGGGGACGTACAGAAAAGATGGGGAGGGACTCTTTGTCAGGGAGCGTAGTGATAGGATGACAGGTAACAGTTTTAAACTGGAAGAGGGGAGATTTAGATTAGATATTAGGAAGAAATTCTTTACTGTGAGGGTGGTGAGACACTGGAACAGGTTGCCCAGAGAAGCTGTGGATGCCCCATCCCTGGAAGTGTTCAAGGCCAGGTTGGATGGGGCTTTGAGCAACCTGGTCTAGTGAAAGGTGTCCCCGCCCATGTCAGGGGGGTTGGAAGTAGATGATCTTTAATGTCCCTTCCAATTCTTGCCATTCTACGATTCTATGATTCTACTACTTTGACCCAATGTCATTGTGATAGTGGAAGAAGAGGAATCATAGGCATCCATGCAAGTGAGGCCCAGTTCTCATTTTATTATTGTTTAATGCCAAGATACGTTTTAAATATGGCACAGCAAAAGCTTCTTAAAAATACTTTTGGGTTCTGAATCTGATAGGGGGTTGTCTTTAAGTCTGCTAAATTTGTTAAATATTGTGATGATAAATGAATTAGAAAAATTTTGGGTAAATAGGTGGGTATATGGCAAATTGTGAAAATCTTAGCTGAAGGCCATTAACTTAAATTTAAATATGCATCAAAGTTCTTTGCTGAATGGTACCTTTTAGGTATCCATTGCGGTATTGTGGAAACTGTGATATGAGAGACATAATAAAATTCAGACTGACATTCATAGACAGACAGACAGCTTACAAAAGTGGATGGAGGAGTCAATGAAAATGCTGAAAATTGGGCAGTGGATTAGTTACATCCATCAGGTGTTTGCCCTATATCTCCCATTACATTCTTAACCTGGAAGCAAAAACATCCAGTCCATTCATGAATCAGCTCCTAAACTGACACTGTTTTCAGCATAAATTTTTAAGAAAAAACTGAACAGAACTGAAGTCTGAATTAGTTCACATTAGTGTGCCAGGCTGAAAACTGGCAAGTCAAGAACTGATTTGTGAATAAATCAGTTCATTTTGAGTCCATCTGTTGTATTTGAGAGATGGGTCAAAAAAATTAAGGCATTTACAACTTTAGCCTCCTGATTTTAATTCACTGCCACAAATCTATCAGTGCTCCCAAACACACTAAAGGTTCCTTCTTCCCCTTCTGCAGGCCCATCTCTGCCATTTAAGCACTACTAATATTTTTAAAGGCACTTTATAGTACCTGTCTTAACCAAGTAAAAAAAAAAATAAAATGTTGAAGTTCCCTATGCTTTTGCAGCCCCCTGACCACTGGTAGGAATCAGCATCCTCCAAAGAAGTTATTGAAAAACTGATTGGGTGCAGCAATCATTTTCCATTCTTCTCTTAAGAATTGATATTGCTGTAGTAATATCAGTAATGGTAGCTCTTATTTTGTGGTTTTGATATGCAAAACTGAGGCATAGGCAAGGAAATTACTCAGACAAGCTGGATAAGACCATGATAGCCTTCCTGTATCCTAGTCTTGATCTCTCTCCAGTGAAATGTATAAAGCACTAAATAAGGCATTTTGGTTCTGCATCATAAATATTTTCCTGAAAACTAAGAGATATTAGAATTCATAGGTAAAGACAATCAAGTTATACATCTAATACACTTGACTTGCCATTCACACATTTGAAGTTATTTGTTTTAAACAATGTGTAAACTATGAGACTATTCCTTTGATTTCTTTCATTTCTTTTTGGCATTTTTATTAAACAAGTCAGTCATAGAATAAATGTATTAGACAAAATTTATACAAACAGAAAGTTTTTAAATTAACATACTGTATAGAAGTGTATGTGAATTAAACAGCTAGCAATATGCTGTATACTTTATTAGTGCAATAAAGTCACTACCTGTGCTACTATACTTTTTCATTAAGTTAATGAAGTACTGAAGTCAAGTTAATGGTGCTGAAGTTGTTTGAAGACTTCAGGCACAGTTCAGAAAAATAAAAAAGTGTCTATATACTTAAATTTAAGAATATGAACTGACTTATAAGGATGAATAGCCGACTATTCACCTGACTGAATGCACTGTTAATACTATCATTGGGATATTGTCCATATGCAAATTTTAAAAAGCAGCCTCCCATCACAACCAATTTGTGTTTGGTAATGGCCTACTGGAGTTTCTTCTGAACATATGGGAAGAAGCAGCAACAGAGAAGACTTAAGTGTGTGGCTTCCTCATCTCACTAAATTCATAAGAATCTTTTGACATTGATATACAAAAGGCTTGTAGGCAACCCATGTATTCAAACTAGGACTAATGTCAAATAAAATCAACTTGCATTTTTGAAACTGAATTTTTTCAGAGTAGTCACAATCTATTACTTAGTGGGCCAGAATTGGAGTAGGCTCAATTGAGGTTTCCATTTTTGGAATGACTCTGCTGGAAATTAGAATCACTAAACATAGTCCTCCCTAGCCATTTAGGTAAATTAATATTATTAAGTGTTTCTAAAATAAGAAGTGGGTTATAAAGTGTATCATTTAACTTAAGAGTAATTTGTTCTATTATCTAAATTTCCCCAAAGGGTTTTATCATGCTGCAGTCTTACAGCATATGTACAATGCTACTGTGCCCATAACACTTAGGTCTTTAATTCCAGAAGATGCCATCATAATAACTTATCTTAGTTTTGATGTTTTTTAGCTCATGAATTTATTTCTTCCTTATAATCATAGCCAGCTGTGGTAGCCAACCTAAGTTCAGGTCAACATTTTTATCATACTTATATGAAGGTTAGTTCTGCGTGGAGTGATCCATATTGTGTGAAATAACTTGCTTGATATGCATGAGTACAGATGTGTACAAATATGGATCGCACCTTTTCAGTACACCCTTCAATATGAAAGCAATCCTGATGAAAAATATTTTTTGAAGACATATTGTCAGGGCATCATAAACAGGAGTGTTTTTTTCTGAAGACTATAACTAATCTTTACCTTATTTGTCATTTGCATTATCTTGTCAAAGTCTTGATCCCATTTTAACACTGCAAGTCTCAATCCTTACTTTGCTGCTTGTATAATTCCCTGTATTCCTTCTGCTTTTATGCCCTATATCAATGGAACAAGCTCCTTATTAAAACTAACATTCTTAGCTCGGGTCTCCTGAGATACACAGTGGAAAAATATAATGCCTACTAGATTAATTAATAATTGTTTATTAATAATTGTTCATTAATATTCTTAAATTTAATGAAAAATATATTTCTAACAGTAAGATCCTTCATCCAGATAACACTGCAGACTGTGCTTCTGTCAGTTGGCATAAACCTGGTTGCATCAGGCATAATAAAGTCTTAGAGAACCTCTTAGTGCTAAAAAAATTGGGGTGTCAAGAGGTTGCACAACCTCCAGCTGAGTAGGTAGTGACTAAGTGGTAAAGGCTGCCATAGAGCTGAAAGTTCATTCATTTGACAAGTAAAATTAAGATCCTACTCCCTCATGGTTGTTTAATGTGCCTTATGGTATTTTGCATATGACTAAGTTGCTCCTCATGACCTGGTTAAATTCCTCAGGTAAACACTCTGATACCTTTTCTTTGGAGTTTCATTTGAAAACTTCACTCCTAAAATGACTGTCCAGAATGGCTGCAACAAGCATTTTTCTATAGAGTTGGATCATGTCCTATCCCTACAGACACTACTAAAGAGTCTGTCCCCATCTTTCTTATAAGCCCCCTTTAAGTATTGAAAGGCCTCAATAAGGTCTCCCCAGAGCCTTCTCTTCTCCAGGCTGAACAACCCAAACTATCTCAGCCTGTCCTCATAGAAGAGGTGCTCCAGCCCTCTGATCATCTTCGTGGCCCTTCTCTGGACCCATTCCAACATTCTCTCCTGTGCTGAGGACTCCAGAGCTGGACGCAGTACTCTAGGTGGGGTCTCACCAGAGCAGAGTAGAGGGGCAGAATCACCTCCCTTGACCTGCTGGCCATACTTCTTTTGATGCAGCTCAGGATACGATTGGCTTCCTGGGCTGCAAGCGCACATTGCCTGCTCATGCCCAGCTTTTCATCCACCAGTATCCCCAAGTCTTTCTTGGCAGGACTACTCTCAAACCCTTCGTACCCCAGCCTGTATTGATAGTGGGGGCTGCCCCGATGTAGGTGCAGGACCTTGCACTTGGCCTTGTTGAACCTCATGAAGTTCACACTGGCCCACTTCTCAAGCTTGTCCAGGTCCCTCTGGATGGCATACCGTCCCTCAGGCGTGTCACCTTCACCACTCAGCTTGGTGTCATCTGCAAATTTGCTGAGGGTTCACTCACTCCCACTATGTCATTGATGAAGATATTAAACATTACTGGTCCGAATACAGATCCCCTTAGGGACACCACTCATCACTGATCTTCATCTGGACATCAAGCCCATTCCTTATCCATCTAACAGTCCATCCATCAAATTGATCTCTCTCCAGTTTAGAAAGAAGGATGTCTTGAAACACCTCTCTGTCCTACATGTGCCTTACGTAGCTTCTAGGAGGATCTGTTCCATGATCTGTTCCATGTCTGCTATAGACCACCCAACCAGGATGAGCAGGCTGATGAGGTATTCTATAAGCGGCTGGCTGCAGTCTCGCAAACGCCAGCCCTTGTTCTAGTTGGGGACTTCAACTTACCAGACATCTGCTGGAAATATAACACAGCAGAGAGCAGGCAGGCTAGGAGGTTCCTCGAGTGTATGGAGGATAACTTCCTGACACAAATGGTAGGTAAGCCTACCAGGGGAGGTGCCTTGCTAGACCTACTGTTCACAAATAAAGAAGGGCTAGTTGGGGACGTGGAGGTCGGAGACAGTCTTGGGCTTAGTGATCATGAAATGGTTAAGTTTTCCATTCATAGTGAGGTAAGGAAGGGGATTAACAAAACCTCCATCTTGGACTTCCGGTGGGCAGACTTTAACCTGTTCAGAACCCTGGTTGGGAGAGTCCCGTGGGAGGTAGTCCTGAGAGACAAAGGAGCCCAGGAAGGCTGGACGCTCTTCAAGAGGGAAATCCTAAAGGCCCAGGAGCAGGCTGTCCCCATGAGGCGCAAAATTAAAGGGCGGGGAAAATGGCCGGCCTGGATGAACAAAGAGCTCTTGATGGGACTTAAGGAAAAAAGGAAGGTTTACCACCTTTGGAAGAGGGGACAGGCAACTCGGGAGGAGTACAGAGATTGTGTTAGGTCATACAGAGAAAAAATCAGGAAGGCAAAAGCCCAGCTGGAACTCAACCTGGCCATTAATATAAGGGACAACAAAAAAAGTTTCTATAAATACATGAACAAAAAGAGAGTGACAGAGAATGTCCATCCCTTACTGGATGCGGGGGGAAACCTTGCAACCAAGGATGAGAAGAAGGCTGAGATACTTAATGCCTTCTTTACCTCTGTCTTTAATAGTCAGACCAGCTACCCCCAGGGAGTTCAGCTTCTTGGGCTGGAAGATAAGAATGGAGAACAGAACAACTCCCCTGTAATCCATGAGGAAGTAGTTAATGATTTGCTTATGCACCTGGACACGCATAAGTCTATGGGGCCGGATGGCATTCACCCAAAGGTTCTCAGGGAGCTGGCAAGAGAGCTCACCAAGCCTCTCTCCATTATTTATCAACAATCCTGGTCAACAGGAGAGGTGCCAGATGACTGGAGGGTGGCCAATGTGACGCCCATCTACAAGAAGGGCCGGAAGGAGGATCCTGGAAACTACAGGCCTGTCAGCCTGACCTCGGTACCGGGAAAGATCATGGAGAGGATCATCCTGAGTGAGCTCTCAAGGCACGTGCAGGGCAGCCAAGGGATCAGGGCCAGCCAGCATGGGTTTATGAGAGGGAGGTCCTGCCTGACCAACTTGATCTCTTTCTATGACCATGTGACCCGCTTTCTCGATGAGGGGAAGGCTGTGGATGTTGTCTACCTGGACTTTGGTAAGGCCTTTGACACCGTCCCTCACGGCATTCTCCTGGAGAAACTGGAGAATCATGGCATAGACAAGTGTACCCTCCGCTGGATAAAAAACTGGCTGGATGGCCGTGCTCAGCGAGTTGTGATTAATGGAGCAAAATCCAGTTGGCGGCCGGTCATCAGTGGTGTCCCTCAGGGCTCAGTTTTGGGGCCAGTCTTGTTCAATATCTTCATTGATGATCTAGATAAGGGGATTGAGTGCACCCTCAGTAAGTTTGCGGATGACACCAAGCTAGGTGGGAGTGTTGATCTGCTTGAGGGTCGGCAGGCTCTACAGAGGGACCTGGACAGGTTGGACCAATGGACCAAGGCCAATGGGATGAGGTTTAATAAGGCCAAGTGCCGGGTTCTGTATTTCGGCCACAACAACCCCAAGCAACGCTACAGGCTTGGGGAAGAGTGGCTGGAAAGCTGCCCGGCAGAAAAGGACCTGGGAGTGTTAGTGGACAGCCGGCTTAACATGAGCCAGCAGTGTGCCCAGGCAGCCAAGAAGGCCAACGGCATCCTGGCCTGTATCAGGAATAGCGTGGCCAGCAGGAGCAGGGAAGTCATCGTGCCTCTGTACTCGGCACTGGTGAGGCCTCACCTCGAGTACTGTGTTCAGTTTTGGGCCCCTCACTACAGGAAAGACATTGAAGTGCTGGAGCGTGTCCAGAGGAGAGCCACCAAGCTGGTGAGGGGTCTGGAGAACAAGTCCTATGAGGAGAGGCTGAGGGAACTGGGCATGTTTAGTTTGGAGAAGAGGAGGCTGAGGGGAGACCTCATTGCCCTCTACAACTACCTGAAAGGAAACTGTAGAGAGGCGGGGGTTGGCCTCTTCTCCCAAGGGAATAACGATAGGACCAGAGGAAATGGTATGAAGCTGCGGCAGGGGAGGTTTAGATTAGATATTAGGAAGAATTACTTTACTGAGAGAGTGGTCAAGCACTGGAACAGCCTGCCCAGGGAGGTGGTGGAGTCACCATCCCTGGAGGTATTTAAGAAACGTGTAGACGTGGCTCTTCAGGGCATGCTCTAGTGCCCGGGATTGTTGGTTTGTGGTGGGGTGTTGTGTGTGGGGTTTAGTTGATGGATGCTGCTTTTTTTTTTTTTTTTTTTTTTTTTGGGGGGGGTGTTGTTGTTTGTTTGGTTTTGTGTTGTGTTTTTTTGTTTGTTTGTGTGGTTTTGGTTTTTTTTTTTTTTTTTAATGTGGTTGGACTCGATGATCTCAAAGGTCCCTTCCAACCACTAAGATTCTGTGATTCTGTGATTCTGTGATCTTCTCAGGCACAGAGGTGAGACTGACAGGTCAGTAGTTCCCAGGGCCCTCCTGTCTACCCTTTTTTAAAATGGGTGCAATGTTTCCCTTTTTCCAGTCACTGAGGGCTTCACCTGACTGCTATGGCTTTTCAAATAGCATGGAGAGTGGCCTGGCAACTACATCAGCCTATTCCCTCGGGACTCTGGGATGCTTCTTGTCAGGTCCCATAGAATTCTGTATGTTCAGGTTCCTCAGGTGGTCACGAACCTGATCTTCTCTTACAGTGGGAGGGAATTTGCTCCTCCAGTCCCTGTCTTGAGGTCCTTCCACTCGAAAGGTGTGGGCTGTGCTGCCATTCAGCGAGACCTGGACAGGCTAGAGAGTTGGGCAGAGAGGAACCTAATGAAGTTCAACAAAGGCAAGCGTAGGGTCCTGCACCTAGGGAGGAATAACCCCATGCACCAGTACAAGTTAGGCATTGACCTGCTGTAAAGCAGTTCTGCAGAGAAGGACTTGGGAGTCCTTGTGGACAACAAGTTGAACATGAGGCAGCAATGTACCCTTGTGTCCAAGAAGGCCAATGGTCCCCTGGGGTGCATGAAAAAGAGTGAGGCCAGCAGGTTGAGGGAGGTCATCCTCCCCCTCTGCCCTGGTGAGGCCGCATCTGGAGTACTGTGTCCAGTTCTGTGCCCCCCAGTTCAAGAAGGACAGGGAACTACTGGAGAAAGTCCAGCAGAGTGCTACGAAGATGATCTGTGATTCTGTGAAGAGTGATTGCTAGTGAAGACTGAAGCAAAAATATTGTTGACTACCTCAGGCTTCTCCTCTTCCGTTGTTACCAGTTTGACAGTCTTGTTCATCAGGAGAGGTAAACTATATTTGACCTTCCTTTTCTGGCTGACATACCTGTAGAAAGCCTTCAAATTATTATTCTTTGTGTCCCTTGCCAAGTTCACCTCCAGCTGCACCTTGGCCTTCCTGATACCATCCCTAGACAGTCGGGCAGGTCCCTATACTCTTCCCAGAACCTGTCCCTGCTTCCACTGCCTGTGCATTTCCTTCTTGCCCTTTAGTTTTATCAGTGGGTCTTGACTTCGTCATGCTGGTCTCTTGCCCTCTTTTCCTGATATCTTACACCTGGGGATTGAGAGCTCTTGTGCTCTATGGAAAGCATCCTTAAAGATCTGCCATCTCTGTTCTGCTCCCTTATCCCTGAGGGCAGTTTCCCAGGGTGTCCTACTGACTAACTCAACTCCTTGAAGAGCTGGAAGTTTGCTTTCCTAAAATTCAGGATCCTGACTTGACTCTCTGCCTGACTCATATCCTTCAGGACTGTGAACTCCACCAGTGTATGATCACTGCAGCCCAGGCTGCCTCCAATCTTGACATCCCTGATGAGCTCACTTGAATTGGTGACTATCAGTTCCAGTAGCACATCTTCTCTGGTAGGTCTGTCTCTGGTAGGGCTTAAGAAGTTATCCTTGATACACTCCAGGAGTCTCCTGGAATGCCTACAGCTCACTGTGCTACTTTTCCAGCAGATGTCAGGGTGGTTGAAGTCCCCCAGCAGGATGAGAGCCTGCAAGCGTTATGCCTCCTGTAGCTGGAGTAAGAAGGCTTCATCAGGAGGCTCCCCTTGATCGGCAACCTGTAGTAAACACTGACCGCAAGGCTCCCTTTGTTGCCTCCATCTCTAATTCTTACCCATAAGCTTTCAACCTACTCATGGCTATTCTTCAGAGACGGCTCTTCACAATCTATCAATTTCTTGACATAGAGGGCAAACCCTCTGCCCTTCCTTCCTCGCCTGTCCTTCTGAACAGCCTGTAGCCATTGATAGCTGTACTCCAGTCATGGGATTAATCCCACCAAGTTTCAGTAATGGTAACCAGGTTGTAGCTTTCTAGCAGCATGATGGCTTCCAGCTCATCCTGTTTGTTGCCCATGCTGTGCGCATTGGTGTAGAGGCACTTCAGCCAGGCTGATGGCCATGTCACCTTCTTAGAGGAACACCCCTTAATTTCTTTGAGGTACTTCACACCCTTTTGGCTCCTATTACCTCAGAAGTCCCTGTCTCATCTCCGTAAGGTTTCAAGTGTGCTCCAATGTGCCCAGCACATTGCAAAGCAACAGGCTGAGGGCCCCCGCTAGCACCCTGTCCCTCTAACCTTGGCGTGTCATCCCGCAGCTTGTCCCAGGCAAGCCTGATACTATCCAACTTCCCCTTCGAGCCTAGTTTAAAGCTCTGTCAATGAGCCCCATTAGCTTGCAAGCAAAGACCCTCTTCCCCCCTTTGAGAGGGAATTTCTTCATTTCTAGTTGCAACTAACTGATATTTATTCTTTGTTTTGATTTTCATTTAGATTTTTTCTCTCTTCTTTTCTATTAGAAGTATTGTTTACAGGCAAAAGTGATTTTTTGGTGAAATAAAATCGACAGTCTCCCTTTGTGGCCATTCTCTGTATATGAACTCCTAATATAATGGCAAGGGGGAAAAAAAAACCGCATTTTTTTAAATACCACAATACCAGTGTGGTTCCCGTTACCAGTCTCTATGATACGCTCACTGTCACAACTCTGGGCATCCTGTTGCCAGGAAGGAATATGTGGGTTGAAGCCAGCTCAAGCCCATTGCTCTCTTTAAATTCTTTTGTTAGTTCTTCAGTTTTATACTCTGTGTTGGCCTGAGCCACTATTCACTCCCTCTATGCTGGTCATCTTGTCATTGGTCAACCCAGCCCAAACCACAACAGTCCATTATCAGACTGCATTTCTCTGGGTGAGGAAAAAAAGTGATAGGACAAGAGGAAATGGCCTTAGGTTGTGCCAGGGGAGGTTTAGATTGGATATTAGGAAAAAAATTTACACTGAAAGGGTTATTAAGCATTGGAATAGGCTGCCCAGGGAAGTGGCATCCCTGGAGGTATTTAAAAGACAGGTAGACATGGTGCTTAGGGACATGTTTTAGTGGTGGTTTTGGTAGTGTTAGGTTGATGCTTGGACTCGATAATCTTAAAGGTTCCTTCCAACCTAGATGATTCTATCATTCTAAGTAGCAAAGAACTGGTTTGAAACAGCAACAGCTGCTAGACCAGTTGCAGCTCTGTTGGGGTGCACATTCCCACTATATATATACACCACTCATTATTCCTACTCCTTTGAGGATATATTTCCAGCCTTCAGGTATTCACTTTAAGGGACCGATATAATCTACTTACCAAGTTTCCCAGAGTAGTTTTCTTTTGCTGTGTTGTAGTTTAACCCCAGCCAGTAACTAGGACCATGCAGCTGCTCGCTCACTGCCCCTACAGTGGGATGGGGGAGAGAATCAGAAGAGTAAAAGTGAGAAAACTCATGGGTTGAGATAAAGCCAGTTTAATAAGTAAAGCAAAAGCCACGCACACAAGCAAAGCAAAACAAGGAATTCATTCACCACTTCCCATTGGCGGGCAGGAGTTCAGCCATTTCCAGGAAAGCAGGGCTCCATCAAGCATAATGGTTATTTGGGAAGGCAAAACACCATAACTCCAAAAGTTCTCCCTCCCCCACCATTCTTCCCCCAGCTTTATATGCTGAGCATGACATCATATGGTATGGGATATCCCTTTGGTCAGTTGGGGTCAGCTGTTTCGGCTGTGTCCCCTCACAGTTTCTTCTTCGGTGCCCTGTGCCGCCTTGTTGGCAGGCCAGTATGAGAAGCTGAAAAGGGCTTGACTGCTTAGCAACAACCAAAATATTAGTGTGTTATAAACATTATTCTCATCCTAAATCCAAAACACATCACTATACCAGATGCTAGTAAGAAAATTAAGTCTATCCCAGCCAAAACCAGGACACCCTGAGATTGGCAAACTGTTGTCCTTTTGACATTTACTGTACCATTGTTTGACAAAAATGGCATGAGTCTACAATTTGTTTTGCCAGAGCTTTTGTCACAGACCATTCTCTCCTTGCAGCCTGTTGGAACAAATCATAACTCCCAGTGTGTCCTAGCCATTAGTGTAACCAATTAAGTAGCCATTCTGCCTCAGAATTTTGTAATACATTTATTCTAGCTAAATGGTCAGCCATCTGATTCCACTTTGCCTCAGGGTTTTTAGGTTTTTGGTGGGTGGATACGTGTCCTATGGATATGTTCTTAGATTGAGCTATATCATAAACCTTTTTCCAATGTGTTTTTCCCCATAAGTCTCTACCATTTATTTCCCAGTTGTTTCTCACCCAATTCTGTAGCCACTACAGTATATGAGTTTGTATAGACACAAGTGGCTCCTTGCTCCAGGGCCGTTTCCACTGCTCTCAGCTCTGCCAGCTGGGTGAGCGGTCGATTTCCTCTATTAAAGCTTCTCTGGTCTCTACCAATATACCTGCAGCTTTGCCTCTTCGTTGTTTCCCTATGCACTGGGTGCTCCCATCCATGAACCATACCCCAGCTTTTGTCCTGCCATCCCAGGGCGGGGCATCAGTTATTGGGGAGGAGAGCAACTGGGAGTATTCCACAGGCATTCCAATTTGCTCTACACTCTCAGATAGCTTGTTTTCTTTATTCATACCATCACTTGTCACCCAAGGATGTGTATACAAAGCCCATCACTGCACTGTAGTCTTCTGTGCTACCCCTAGGGGTAGCAGTTTACCAGATAAAATCGGTTTTAAAATAGGAATAGGCACACATAACTTGATTTCCCTATCTTGAGATAAGGAGATTTACAAGTTTAGAATGAACTAAACTACTTTAATGAAGTATTAATATTAAAATCAAAAAGGAAATAATGAAATAGATACAATATATACAAAACCATATCAAGCTCCTAGGATGACGTCACTGTCAGGCACTGGGGAAGTCCCAGACTGGACTCAGCGATGGATGGGAACTGGATTCCAGCTCTGGATTCAGGAACGCACGGATCAGGATCAAAGGCAGATGAACAGACAGGGTCCTCTTCAGACACTGGCCATTGAAGAAAGAGGACTGACCCTTTGATCCCTCAGCTTCTATGCTGAGCATGGGGCAGATGGGATGGAACCCCTGTTGGTCAGTTTTGGGTCACCTGTCCTGTCCTCTCCTCCCCACAGGTGGGACCCCTCTATGCTTTTTCCATTTCCGACCCTCCAATGGGGCAAATAACAAAATTAGCTGACCTTGGTTGTTATAGCAATAAGTATAAGCAAGAGCCTATCTGCATTCCGTTCCTTGGCATGAAGTACAAACATTGGTCTTACCACTCTGAGAACGAGCAGTTTTCTGCACAACATGCTATTAATTTTCAGAGAGTTAGAAGAGGCCTAGCTAGGATGTAAAATTACTGAGCAGAAAGTTGGTTCTGTTTTACCTCAAACCGGGACAATATTTAATTCCCATAAATGATGGAAAATACCATTCATACTTTGGCAAACCATTTCCTCATCTGGTCCTCCAATTAGAATATCATCTATATATTGTAAAATTGTTACTTCAGGTGGGAGGATGATTGATTCTAGCTCTTTAGCTAACATAGCATGGGCAATTGTGGGACTGTGTTTAAAACCTTGGGATATGCCGTTAAAGGTGTATTGTATTCCACCTCAAGTAAAAGCAAACTTTGGTTTGTCTTGCTTTTGTATTGGGATCATAAAGAACATATCTTTTATATCTAACACTGCCACCCATGGAAAAGCACGTTCATTTATTGTATTAACTTTATCTACTAACTGTACTTTTGCTTCTTGACCCCACGACTGGAGTGCCACAATCGATGGCTACAAGCTCTTCAGGAGGGACAGACAGGAAAGGAGAGGTGGTGGAGTGGCCCTGTATGTTAGAGAATGCTATGAGAGCTCAGAAATCAAGTGTAGTGATGATGGGGTTGAGTGTTTGGATTAGGTTAAGGGCCAATAAAGCTGATATTGCTGTGGGAGTCTGCTATAGACCTCCCAACCAAAGCAGTGAGGCGGATGAAGCTTTCTATAAGCAGTTGGGAGAAATCTCGCAGTCACTTGCCATTGTTCTTGTGGTGGACTTTAACCTCCCGGATATCTGGTGGGAATACAACACAGCAGAGAGGGAACAATCCAGGAGGTTCCTGGAATGTGTGGAGGATAACTTCCTCACACAGCTGGTAAGTAAGCCAACCAGGGAAGGTGCCCTCCTGGACCTGCTTCTTGTGAACAGGGAAGAACTTGTACTTCCAAAGGTTGGAGCCCGTCTAGGGCACAGTGATCATGAGATGACTGAGTTTTCGATTCTTGGAGAAACAAGGAGAGGGGTTAGTAAAACTGCCACCATAGACTTCCAGAGGGCAAAATTTGACCTGTTCAGAAGACTGCTTGACAAAATCCCTTGGGAGGCTGCCCTGGAGGATATAGGAGTCCAGGAAGGCTGGACATAGTTCAGGAGAGAAGTCTTGAAGGCACAGGAGCAGGCTGTCCCTGTGTGCCAAAAAACAAGCAGGCGGGGAAGGAGACCGGCCTGGCTAAATAGAGACCTTTGGCTGGATCTCAAGAAGAAAAGGAGAGTCTATAACCTTTGGAAGAGGGGGCAGGTCTCTCATGAAGACTATAAAGATGTAGTGAAGCTATGCAGGGAGAAAATTAGGAGAGCCAAAGCGCAGCTAGAGCTCAACCTAGCTGCAGCTGTTAAGGATAATAAAAAATGTTTCTATAAATTCATTGACAACAAAAGGAGGATTAGGGAAAATCTCCCTCCTTTATTGGATGCAGAGGGAAACATAGTCACAAAGGATGAGGAAAAGGCTGAGGTGCTCGATGCCTACTTTGCCTCAGTCCTTAGCAGTGGAACTAGCTGTTCCCTGGACACCCAGCCTCATGAGCTAGGAGACAGGGAGGGGAAGCAGAATGAGAGCATCACAATTAAAGAGGAAGTGATTGGTGACCTGCTACACTGCTTGGATGCACACAAGTCTATGGGACTGGATGGGTTACATTCAAGAGTGCTAAAAGAGTTGGCAGACGTGCTCGCCAAGCCACTTTCCATTATCTACCTGAAGTCATGGCTAACTGGAGAGGTCCCAATGGACTGGAGGGTAGCAAATATAACACCCATATACAAGAAAGGAAGAAAGGAGGATCTGGGAAACTGTAGACCTGTCAGTCTGACCTCGGTACCAGTGAAGATCATGGAGCAGATCATCTTGAGTGCCATTACAAGCCATATAATGGACAACCAGGGGATCAGGCCTAGTCAGCATGGGTTTATGAAGGGCAGGTCCTGCCTGACGAACCTGATCTCCTTCTATGACAAGATCCCTCTATTGGACGAGGGAAAGGCTGTGGATATTGTCTACCTAGACTTTCAAAAAGCATTTGACACTGTTCCCCATAGAATTCTCATGGAAAAACTGGCTGCTCGTGGCCTGGATGGGCATATGATCTGCTGGATCAAGCAATGGCTGGCTGGACGGTCCCAAAGAGTGGTGCTCAATGGAGTTAAATCCAGCTGGCGGCCGGTCACAAGTGGTGTTCCTCAGGGCTCAGTGTTAGGACCATTTCTGTTTAATGTCTTTATTGATGGTCTCGACAAGGACATAGGGTGTATCATCAGCAAGTTCGCAGATGACACCAAGTTAAGCAGGAGTGTTGATTCCCAGGAGGATAGGGAAGCTCTACAGAGAGACCTAGATAGATTGGATCATTGGGCCAACATCAATGGTATGAGTTTCAACAAGGGCAAGTGCCAGGTCCTGCACTTGGGCCACAACAACCCCAAGCAGCGCTACAGGCTTGGGGAAGTGTGGCTGGAAAGCTGCCTGGAAGAAAGAGACCTGGGGGTTCTAATTGACAAGCGGCTGAATATGAGCCGGCAGTGTGCCCAGGTGGCCAAGAAAGCCAACGGCATCCTGGCTTGTATTAGAAATAGCGTGAGCAGCAGAAGTAGGGAGGTGATTGTGCCCCTGTACTCAGCACTGGTGAGGCCACACCTGGAGTATTGTGTCCAGTTTTGGGCACCTCAATACAAGAGAGATATCGAGGTGCTGGAGCGAGTGCAGAGGAGGGCAACGAAGCTGGTGAAGGGCCTGGAGAATAAATCATATGAAGAGCGGTTGAAGGAGCTGGGACTGTTTAGTTTGAGGAAGAGGAGGCTGAGGGGAGACCTCATCACTCTCTTCAACTACTTGAAAGGACACTGTAGAGAGGTTGGTGCTGGTTTCTTCGCACAGGTAATTAGCAATCGAACAGGAGGGAATGGCTTCAAGCTGCAACAGGGTAGGTTTAGACTGGACATAAGGAAAAAATTTTTCACAGAAAGAGTGGTCGGGCATTGGAATAGGCTGCCCAGGGAGGTGGTTGAGTCACCATCCTTGGATAAGTTTAAGAGTCGTTTAGATGTGGTGTTGGGGGATATGGTATAGGGGAGAACTTTGTAGAGCAGGGTAGATGGTTGGACTCGATGATTCATAGATTCATAAATTCATAGATTGGTCCAGGCCAGAAGGGACCTCCAAAGGTCATCTAGTCCGACCTCCCCGCAGTCAGCAGGGACACCCCCAACTAGACCAGGTTGCCCAGGGCCTCGTTGAGCTTCACCTTGAATATCTCAAGGGAAAGGGCCTCAACCACCTCCCTGGGCAACCTGTTCCAGTGTTCCACCACCCTCATGGTAAAGAACCTAATATCCAATCTAAATCTCCCCTTCTCCAACTTAAAACCATTGCCCCTCGTCCTGTCACTGCAGGCCTTTGTAAACAGACCCTCCCCAGCCTTCCTGTAGGCCCCCCACAGGTACTGGAAGGCCACTATGAGGTCTCCCTGGAGCCTCCTTTTCTCCAAGCTGAACAACCCCAGCTCCCTCAGTCTGTCCTCATAGGAGAGGTGCTCCAGCCCCCTGATCATTTTTGTGGCCCTCCTCTGGACCCGCTCCATCAGGTCCATGTCCTTTCTATATTGAGGGCTCCAGACCTGCACACAGTACTCCAGGTGAGGTCTCA
Source organism: Numenius arquata (assembly GCF_964106895.1). Lineage (NCBI taxonomy): Eukaryota > Metazoa > Chordata > Aves > Charadriiformes > Scolopacidae > Numenius > Numenius arquata. Next base: position 4,471,541 of record NC_133615.1, read on the forward strand.
CCAGAGCAAAGTGGCAGAATCACCTCTCTGGATCTGCTGGCAACACATCTCTTGATGCAGCCCAGATGTGACTGGCCTTCTGGGCTGCGAGAGCACATTGCCTGCTCATGTCCAGCTTCTCGTCAATCAGCACCCTCAAGTCCCTTTCCTCAGGGCTGCTTTCTAATACCTCATCCCCCAGGCTGTATTTATACTGAGGATTGTTTCTTCCCAGGTGCAGAATCCTGCACTTGCTTTTGTTGAACCTCATGAGGTTCAACTGGGCCCACCTCTCCAGCCTGTCCAGGTCCCTCTGAATGACATCCCATCCCTCTGGTGTATCGACAACACCACACAGCTTGGTGTCATCTGCAAACTTGCTGATGGTGCTCTCAATCCCTCTGTCTATGTCTTTGATAAAAATGTTAAACAGTACTGGTCCCAGGACAGACCCTTGAGGGACACCACTTGTCACTGCTCTCCATCTGGACTTAAAGCCATTGAGTACCACCCTCTGGGTGCGACCATTCAGCCAATTCCTTATCCACCAAACCGTCCACCCATCAAATCCGTATCCCTCCAATTTGGCAAGCAGGATGTTGTGAGGAACCGTGTCAAAGGCCTTACAGAATCACAGAATCACCTAGGTTGGAAGGGACCCTTTAAGATCATCTAGTCCAACCAATGAAAAAAAAAAAACCAAAAAAAAAAACCCACACACACACAACACACCACACACAACCCACACACACACCACCACACCACCCAACACTAATCCATATCCCCGAGCACCATGTCAACTCCTCTCTTGAATACCTCCAGGGATGGTGCCTCAACCATCTCCCTGGGCAGCCCATTCCAATGCCTGATAACCCTTTCAGTAAAGAAATATTTCCTAATATCTAACCTGAACTTCCCCTGGCGTAACTTGAGGCCATTACCCCTTGTCCTATCATCTGTAACTTGGGAGAAGAGACCGACCCCCGCCTCTCTACAGCCTCCTTTCAGGTAGTTGTAGAGAGCGATAAGGTCTCCCCTCAGTCTCCTCTTCCCCAGACTGAACAACCCCAGCTCCCTCAGCCTCTCCTCGTAAGACTTGTGCTCCAGACCCCTCACCAGCTTCGTTGCCCTTCTCTGGACCTGCTCCAGCACCTCAATGTCTTTCCTGTGGTAGGGGGCCCAAAACTGGACACAGTACTCGAGGTGGGGTCTCACCAGTGCCGAGTACAGGGGGACGATCACCTCTCGGGTCCTACTCACCACACTGTTCCTGATACAGGCCAGGATGCTGTTGGCCTTTTTGGCCACCTGGGCACACTGCTGGCTCATGTTCAGCCGACAGTCGACCAACACCCCCAGGTCCTTTTCTGCCAGGCAGCTCTCCAGCCACTCTGCCCCAAGCCTGTAGCGCTGCCTGGGGTTGTTGTGACCCAAGTGCAGGACCCGGCACTTGGCCTTATTGAACCTCATCCCGTTGGTCTCAGCCCATCCAGCCAGCCTGTCTAGATCCCTCTGCAAAGCCTCTCTACCCTCCAGCAGATCAACACTCCCACCTAACTTGGTGTCATCTGCAAATTTGCTGAGGGTACATTCGATCCCCTCGTCCAGATCATTGATAAAGATGTTGAAGAGAACCGGCCCCAGTACCGAGCCCTGTGGGACACCACTCGTGACCGGTCGCCAACTGGACTTCACTCCATTCACCACCACTCTCTGCGCCCGGCCCTCCAGCCAGTTTTTAACCCAGCGGAGAGTATACCCATCTAAGCCGTGGGCATCCAGTTTCTCCAGGAGAATACTGTGGGACACTGTATCAAAGGCCTGGCTAAAGTCTAGGTAAATAACATCCACAGCCTTTCCTTCATCCACCAAGCGAGTCACTTTGTCATAGAAGGAGATCAGGTTTGTCAAGCAGGACCTGCCCCTCATGAACCCGTGCTGGCTGGGCCTGATCACCTGGGCATCCTTCATGCACTGCATAATGGCACTCAGGATGACCTGTTCCATCACCTTCCCAGGCACCGAGGTCAGACTGACAGGCCTGTAGTTCCCTGGATCATCCTTCCGACCCTTCTTGTGGATGGGCGTCACATTTGCTAGGCGCCAGTCGGCTGGGACCTCCCCAGTTTGCCACGACTGTTGGTAGATGATGGAAAGTGGCTCTGCAAGCACTTCTGCCAGCTCCCTCAGAACCCTCGGGTGAATCCCATCTGGGCCCATAGACTTGTTTATGTCGAGGTTATGGAACAAGTCCCTCACCATCTCCTTTAGAATTACGGGGGCTTCATCCTGCTCCCCGCCCCTAACTGCTAGCTCAGGGGTCTGGGTACTCGGGGGACACCCTCCTCCACTGCTAAAGACTGAGGCAAAGAAAGCATTCAGTACCTCAGCCTTCTCCTCATCCTTTGTCACTACGTTACCTCCCATATCCAGGAGAGAGTGGAGGTTCTCCCGAGTCCTCCTCTTGCTATTAATATATTTATAGAAATTCTTTTTATTGTTTTTAACATCCAGGGCCAGGTTAAGTTCTAGCTGAGCTTTGGCCTTTCTAATCTTTTCCCTGCATAACTTTACTACACCTTTGTAATCTTCCCAAGTAGCCTCTCCTTTTTTCCAAAGGACATAAACTTTCCTTTTTTCCCTGAGCTGTGACCTTATCTCTTTGTTCAGCCAGGCCGGTCTCTTCCCTCGACAGCTCGCTTTCCTGCGCACAGGGACGGCCTGCTCCTGCGCTTTTAAGACTTCCTCCTTGAAAAATGTCCAGCCTTCCTGGACTCCTTTGCCCTTCAGGGCTGCCTCCCAAGGGACTCTGTCAAGCAGATTCTTGAAAAGACCAAAGTCTGCCCTCCGGAAGTCCATGATGGCAGTCCTGCTGGCTCCCCTTCTCGCTTCCCTGAGAATCAGAAACTCTTATCATTTCATGATCACTGTACCCCAGACGGCCTCCAACCGTTACATCCCCCACAAGTTCCTCTCTGTTTACAAACAGCAGATCTAGTAGTGCTCCTTCCCTAGTTGGCTCACTAACCAGCTGTGTCAGGAAGTTATCCCCGACACACTCCAGGAATCTCCTAGACTGTTCCCTCTCAGCTGTATGGAGTGCCCAGCTGATATCTGGTAGGTTGAAGTCTGCCACCAGGACAAGTGCAAGTGATCTCGAGACCCCTGCTAGCTGCTTATAGAACATTTCATCAACCTCTGCATCCTGGTTGGGTGGTCTGTAATAGACTCCCACCACAATATCAGCCTTGCTGGTCCTCCCCTTGATTCGTACCCACAGGCACTCAACTCTACTATTACCCTCATTTATCTCCACACATTCATATTCCTCCTTAACATACAGGGCCACTCCTCCTCCTCTCCTTCCTTGCCTGTCCCTTCTGAAAAGCTTGTAGCCATCCATTGCAGCACTCCAGTCATTCGATTCATCCCACCATGTTTCCGTGATGGCAACTACATCATAGCTTTCATGCCGCACAATGGCTTCCAGCTCCTCCTGTTTGTTGCCCATACTACGTGCATTTGTGTAAATGCACTTTAGCTGGGCTAGTTTTCTTGCCACTTTTATGGGGGGGTGAGGCCCAACACCTCCCTGACCATGCTCAGACCCTTCTGTGGTTGCCAGCCTATCACTGTCCCTCATGTCATCACCACATGGGTTACGATCCTCCACCTCTACTGAGGCAAGAAGTCCAGATAGATCACATCCATAGGTCGCCCCTTGTCTACTGACCTAGTCACTTCATCATAGAAGGCCACTAGGTTAGTCAGGCGGGACCTGCCCCTAGTAAAGCCATGTTGGCTGTCCTGAATCATCCCCCTGTCCTCCATGTGCCCAAGCATGGCGTCCAGAAGGATCTGCTCCATGATCTTCCCAGGCACAGAGGTGAGGCTGACAGGTCGGTAGTTCCCAGGGTCCTCCTTTCTACCCTTTTTAAAAATGGGTGTGATGTTTCCTTTCTTCCAGTCTGCAGGGACTTCACCTGACTGCCATGACTTTTCGAATATCATGGAAAGTGGCTTTGATCCCAAGGGTCTTTTCCAACCTGAATGATTCTATGATTCTATGAATTTTTTTCCTGCAAGTCAGCAAATGAAATAAATAGTAAAAGCAGTACAGTGATGATGCACTAATCCAGGACATGGCCAAAGCTGAGAAAGCCCAAGTGTCTAACTTTATCATTCCTTCTCCAAAGAAAGCATATATTGGGAGGAGCTAGTCAATGACATAAACGAAATGTCTAGAATAGTAGGAAACTTTTCAAAATGTAATATGTTAATGTAAGTAACATCTAGATATTCAAACATAGCTGATAGCTGCATATGCAGATCAGCTCATTACAGACCCAGAAATGTTCTCCTGAGTATAGTTACTGACCAGAGTACATATGCTGCTGTTTCTGAAAGGATAAGTATATATGGACCGAACTGAAACACATATTTGAAAACTTTGCCATAAAATATGACTAACCTCTTGGGTCTTCCTAAGATATTAGTCATTCTCACTGGCTATTTCAGGTGCAGGACCTTGCACTTGGCCTTGTTGAAGCTCATGGGCCCACATCTTGAGCTTGCATAATTATTTTAGTTTGTGAATGAAGCATTTACTTTGAAGCAAAGCTTAATCCCATATAGGTAGTTCCCCTGTAATGACTATTAAATTGTTTATTCTACAAAAGATATGCTACTCAATTTTTTTCATGTAGACAGCATCTAAAACAACAGTGTTTCATCTGTTAAGCTGTACAAGGGGAATAACAGCACTTTCCTATGTCATGGCAGTATTGTAAGGACAAATACATGTGCAGACTTGGAGGTTTTGTAGTGACAGGCGTACCAGTATCCAGTGTTTTCACTTCTGTTTCTTCATTCAGACTATTTTTGCTACCATGTAATAGTTCTACTGCATAACATTTTTTCAGTTAGGAATTCGGAGCCTCACAAAAATTTGCCATCCAGTGGTACATAAAATGATTGGAAGAAAGGCAGACTTTCATGCTATTCCCAAACAGCTGTCAAACAATGGGGATATGTCCAGAGACATCTAAGGAAAAAAATTGGCTTTCTGGGCTGCCAGACCCATTCACTGGGGTTTTGGATTAGATGCTATAACAGCGTATCATCAGGTACAGAAGTATGAGTTTCTAATATACAGAACACAAAATCTCCATCCTCTAACAAAGTGGAAGCCAAAACGTTGGGGTTTTTTTCTCTATTTCAAGGCCTTCCCTTTGAACATCACTGATTGGTTCAGCTTTGGACAGTGGTGGGTACATCTTGGAGTTGGCTAGAAACTGGCTCTGTCTGACATGGGGGGCAGCTTCTGGCATCTTCTCACAGAAGCCACCCCGTAGCCCCCCCACCACCACCACCAAAACCTTGCCACGTAAACCCAGTACAGAGTTACACATATTCTGCACCAAAACAAAAAAAAAAGAAAATAATTAAGAAAAGCACAGGAATATTATGATTTGGAGAATGAATGGTTAAAAGTCGTTAGTGTAGATTTAGTACAGCTTGGCAAAGAACAGAGCTCGGAGCCCAGGAGCCCAGCATTCCAAGATAAGGAGCTGGCCTTGTGTATAAGATAGTAGGAACAGCCTGCATGCTAAGGAGAAACCCAATTGTCTGGGTAAAGTGTCCATCTGGTCGGGACCAGTTTCGCGGTTTGGGGTCCAGCCAGCTCAGCATTCTAAGCCAAAGGTAAAAGTACACGGTGAAGAAGACTACGAGCCTTCCTCCAGAAGACCCCGGCCCACGACCACCAGGCGACAGTATGCATGCGGCAAGGGGAGGAGACTTATGATAATGAGTTCCTAGAAATAATTAGAATAGTAATGCCTTTTCTTAGAATTAATTATAATAACCCAGCCCACATTAATGAATATGTATGCTTTTTATCATAAATAGACGCTTGTTTTACGAACCGGTGTGCAAGTTAGGAGGAGAAATCCCCCTTGCACCCCGCGCCGCAATAAACATACCTGCTTTATAACTCTATTCGAGTTGTAGGGTTTGTTTCCGCGCGTCAATTTGGCGACCCAGATGGGACCCCCTCTGTCCGGCTGCGGGACCTGCTGAGGACGGGACTCCTCTGGGCGCCCCCGAGATTTCTCGGGAGGACTCCCCCACTCATTCAGATCACCGCGGGGACAGACAAGGACCATCATCGGCGGACCAGGTATGTTATAATTGGGTAAGGGGATACCTGTAAGTCGTGAGGAGACGTCCTACGCAAGGTAAAGAGCATTGGTGCTCGCCCCTGGGGTGGTGGGGTTTGAGTCCCCATAAAGTAGTAGCAGGGTGAGTGCTGCACCCTGTGGAATGGTATCCTGGGTCTCCTAGTCTTGGTGACAGGAGTTGCATGTGGCATTGCCATAATCATTGTCATCTGTTGTATCTGTTGTAAAATCCGGTACCGTGTGTTACGATCTAATTTATGCTGTTTGGTGTGGACCTGTGGCAAACGGTTAATGGTTTACGATTTACGTTTTACAGTTGATTAGCGTTCTAATCTAAACATTCTGTGGTATGAATGAGGAATGTAACGGGCCCCTCTGTGTGAGTGAGTGTCTGCACTGTATGAAGTGAGATGCAGCGCAGCTGCGAAGCGAGTGTGGAGTTCTGATCCACAGTTCCGTATTCTCCGCGAGGAGAGCGGCCGGAGACGAACGAAGCGTATGACGGACTACAGAACAGTGTTACTTGAACCGTATGTTAACTTTTGGTATCCTATACACGGACCTAGGGATTTTTCATGCAATCCAATCTTTGTTTTTAAGTGCTTTGGTTGTGAACAGGAAGTTTGGGTACAATTTGGAGACGATTTTTGGTGCACTCGGTGCCAGGGGAACTGGTCTGACTGGGATAAAATTGAGTGTTCAGGTGAACTAAAACAGGTAATCTGTGGGAATTTAGGGAGTATTAAGAGCCAGTAGAATTTGTGCAGCAAGGGTGTATCCATGGAGTTGTCTAAATATTGTAGGGGGGGGAGTGTAGAAAGGGGAGTTAGAAAAAGCCCTTCAGACGGAGCACAGTCTGTCCGCTCTGTCAGCATTATTGTCTGTTTGTTCGCGTTAAGTGTTTAAGTTGTCACAAGTATATTATTTCTTTTGGAGGAATCTTAGTGATTGTTTAGAGTTTAGGTGTATCCGTTGCGGGATAAGCACACCCTTATACGGTTCACCCTGGGTTAGGTTTTGTTATTGTCGACATAATCAGGTCGTATTTCTTGGTTGAAAGATAGGCAGACATCATAGGAAACGGACAAAGTAGTGGAGTATTGAAGAGCCCTTTAGGCTGTATTTTGGCTCATTGGAAGGACATAGGAGGACCACCAGGTGGGAGTGTGGATAAGAAAACCCTAATAAAATATTGTAATCAGTGGTGGCCCCTGTATAAGTTGGATGAGGGGAAGAAGTGGCCCTTTAATGGAATCTTAAGGTACAACACTTTATTACAACTAATGTTGTTCCTAAGGAGAGAGAGAGGAAATGGGACGAAGTCTCGTATGTGGACAAGTTTTTCACCCTTTGAAACCACCCCAAATATCAGCAGGACTGTGGACTAGTGGCTCCACAAGACCCAATGGTGTAATAAGAAAGAAGGAAAAGGAAAGTTGAAGAGATGTTGCAGCAAGTGATATCCGGAGAGAGTTGAGGCTGGCAGAAAGCAGAGAAGCATGGAGAGTGTTAAGACGGAAGGAAAGATAAGTGAGAGTTAGTAGCGGCGCTACAAGAGAGTAAAGGATTTGGAGATATGGGACCTAAAAGGCCTCTGAGAAGGGAAGGATACAGGTCCAGGCAAAGGGGGACTGATGGGGACCTGGGGAATCTACCCTAGCGGATCCACTGGTTACATTAAAGCTAGGAAGAAACAACAGAGCATGGAATCTCTAGTTGACACCGGGGCAACGTTTTCAGTCTTAAATCAAGCTTTGACACCTGTAGATGATGACTTTGTAACGGTAAGGGGAGCTACTGGCCAGAGTGAAAAGGCATATTTTCTCAAACCTCTTAGGTTCAAAATGGGAAAACAATTAGAGTCGTGATAAAGCCCAAACAAGGAGCACGACCGGTGAGAGTCAAACAGTATCCCCTCAAGATAGAGGATAGGAAGGGGATCCGAGAAACTATAGACCAGTTTATCGAGTATGGGCTGCTGAAAGAATGTGGATCAGAGTATAACACTCCAATATTACCTGTTAAGAAGCCGGATGGTAGCTATCACATAGTACAGGATTTCAGGGCTATCAACAAAATTGTTGAGGATTTACATCCGGTAGTAGCAAATCCATACACTCTCCTAACTAAATTGGTACCTGAATTGGCATGGTTTACCGTCTTGGACCTAAAAGACACCTTCTTTTGCCTACCTTTGAACCCAGAAAGCCAGCTGCTGTTTGCATTTGAGTGGGAAAACCCAGATTCTGGGAGGAAGACACAACTAACATGGACTGTGTTACCACAGGGGTTTAAGAATAGCCTCATTCTTTTCGGAAATCAATTAGCCAAAGACCTGGAACAATGGGAGCGGCCACATGGAGCTGGAGTAATTTTACAGTATGTAGATGATCTATTGATAGCCACTGAGACAAAAGAATTGTGTATAGTATGGACAATTAGTTTGCTAAATTACCTCGGACTTAATGGTTATCGAGTCTCTCCACAGAAAGCCCAAGTAGCTCAACAGCAAGTGACTTACCTCGGATATGAGATAACTGCAGGCCAACGGACCCTAGGGACAGTGAGAAAGGAGGCTATCTGTCAGACCCCTTGACCGCAGACAGCTAAAGAGCTCTGCACATTCCTAGGAATGACGGGATGGTGTCACCTATGGATATATAACTACGGACTCATGGTAAAACCACTCTATGAACTGCTAAAATCTAACCCAAAAGACCTCATCTGGAATGGGGAAGCAGAAAGAGCATTCAGTCAGCTAAAGAAAAAGTTAATGGACGCCCCTGCTTTGGGGTTACCAGACACTACTAAACCCTTCTGGCTGTTCTCTCACGAGAAGCAGGGAATAGCTCTAGGAGTCCTAGCCCAAAACCTGGTACCATACCGAAGGGCAGTGGCATACTTCTCTAAACAGCTTGATGAGGTAAGCAGGGGCTGGCCTAGCTGCTTGAGGGCAGTAGCAGCAGTGGTGCTAAATATTCAAGAAGCACGTAAGTTTACACTGGGCCAAAAGATTACAGTAATAGCGTCTCATACTGTATCAGCGGTATTAGAGGTAAAGGGAGGACACTGGCTCTCACCACAAAGGTTCCTTAAATACCAAGCTGTCTTAATGGAACAGGATGATGTGGAAATAGTGGTTACTAACATTGTCAATCCAGCATCTTTTCTTAGCGGGAATACAGGAGAACCGGTATCGCATGACTCTCTGGAAACAATCGAAGCAGTCTATTCCGGCCGACCCAACCTAAAAGAGGAGCCGCTGAAAGACGCTGAAGATTCCTGGTATACTGACGGAAGCAGCTTTGTTCGACAAGGCATCCACAAGGCAGGATACGCGGTAACAACTGCGGACCAGATTCACCACTGAAGCCAAAGTGGGAAGGTCCCTTCCAGGTACTGCTGACCACTCACACAGCCATAAAGATTAAGGAACAAGCCGCTTGGATCCATTGGACTCGAGTCAAGAGAGCTCCAGAACCCCAATGGACATCAACGCAGGCTGGACCCTTGAAACTTCGCCTCCAACGAAAAGATGGACATTAATAGTCATCAACATGCCGGGACTTTGTATCTCAGGGGGAGGAACATGGGATATGAATACATATTCACGAAATCTGGAAACATTGGTAAGGGCTACTAATCTGTCAGATTGTTGGGTATGCACTACCCTACCCAAAGGAGAAATGAAATTGCCTCTATATGGGGTGGCAGCAAGTGATTGGAACAGTGCCAACGGAACCTGGCCCAAATTTTGGGCAAGAAGGGGAAATGAGTTGAACGGGTATTGTGAGTACGATGATAATATCTACCCCTTAGGACCCAGATTTGATTTACAAGTGTTGAAAGAAGAGCTTGTTGTGTTAGTTAGCAGTAACAATTGTACCTGGGAACACGGGGAATATAGACGCAGGGGGCCGGTGAATAGGACAATAGCCTGGGGATGGAGCAAGTTCTGGATCAATAAGACAACTGTTAATGTAGGAAATTGGGATCTAACAGGGATAAATGTCACGTATGTTGACTTTTGCAACAAGACCCAATTAGTTGCATATAAAAGTAGCGGTATTTCCGAAGGAGAAGGATATTCTTGGGAGTATGGATGGTATCAGGCAGGAAAGTTTTTAGGTGCGAATCTGACAGCAACTATTGGACCCTGTAAGTTACCTAAAGGGTACTGGTGGCTGTGTGGAGATAGAATCATAGAATCATAGAATCGTCTAGGTTGGAAGAGACCCTTGGGATCATCGAGTCCAACCATCTACCCTACTCTACAAAGTTCTCCCCTATATCATATCCCCCAACACCACATCTAAACGTCTCTTAAACACATCCAGGGATGGTGACTCAACCACCTCCCTGGGCAGCCTATTCCAATGCCCGACCACTCTTTCTGTGAAAAACTCTTTCCTAATGTTCAGTCTAAACCTACCCTGTTGGAGCTTGAAGCCATTCCCTCTCGTTCTGTCATTAATTACCTGTGCGAAGAGACCAGCACCAACCTCTCTACAGTGTCCTTTCAAGTAGTTGAAGAGAGTGATGAGGTCTCCCCTCAGCCTCCTCTTCCTCATACTAAACAGTCCCAGCTCCCTCAATCGCTCTTCATAAGATTTATTCTCCAGGCCCTTCACCAGCTTCGTTGCCCTCCTCTGCACTCGCTCCAGCACCTCGATATCTCTCTTGTATTGAGGTGCCCAAAACTGGACACAATACTCCAGGTGTGGCCTCACCAGTGCTGAGTACAGGGGCACAATCACCTCCCTACTTCTGCTGCTCACGCTATTTCTAATACAAGCCAGGATGCCGTTGGCTTTCTTGGCCACCTGGGCACACTGCCGGCTCATATTCAGCCGCTTGTCAATTAGAACCCCCAGGTCTCTTTCTTCCAGGCAGCTTTCCAGCCACACTTCCCCAAGCCTGTAGCGCTGCTTGGGGTTATTGTGGCCCAAGTGCAGGACCTGGCACTTGCCCTTGTTGAAACTCATACCATTGATGTTGGCCCAATGATCCAATCTATCTAGGTCTCTCTGTAGAGCTTCCCTATCCTCCTGGGAATCAACACTCCTGCTTAACTTGGTGTCATCTGCGAACTTGCTGATGATACACCCTATGTCCTTGTCGAGACCATCAATAAAGACATTAAACAGAAATGGTCCTAACACTGAGCCCTGAGGAACACCACTTGTGACCAGTCGCCAGCTGGATTTAAATCCATTGAGCACCACTCTTTGGGACCTTTCAGTCAGCCATTGCTTGACCCAGCGGATCGTATGCTCATCCAGGCCGTGTGAAGCCAGTTTTTCCACAAGAATTGTATGGGGGACAGCATCGAATGCTTTTCGAAAGTCCAGGTATGCGATATCAACAACCTTTCCCTCGTCCAATAATATTCTATGGGAGATGGGTATAGCAGAAAACAGCTCCCCGCAGGGTGGAAGGGAACTTGCACAATAGGATATCCAACTAGTCAAGATAAAGTGTTTAATCAGTCTGAAATTCCCTCAGGTATGTTGAGAACACCTTGGAGGAGAATTCAACAGGTAGAAAACCCTCTAGTGGTAAGGGGAACAAGATTCCATAACTTTGTAAGGTGGCTTATACCATCCCTGGACGTCAGTGAATTGGAGAAAGCAATTGTAAACATATCAGCTACTATAGAAGTGCTTGAGAAATCTACAATCGATGCTATACAGGCACTTCAACAAGAAGTCCAGTCGTTAGCAAATGTGGTTGGACAAAATAGAATGGTATTAGATTTATTAACTTGGAAAGAGGGAGGCTTATGTGCAGTGATTAATCAAAGCTGTTGCTCATATGTAAACCAAAGCGGAAGGATAGAGAAAGACTTACAAAATCTCATAGTTAAAACTCAGATTTTGCATCAGACTGCACAAGATGACACCACATTCGGGTTTTCAGACCTTTGGGAGCCTCCTCTGGAGACAGTCCTCAGCACAGGAAGGACATGGACCTGTTGGAATAAGTCCAGAGGAGGGCCACAAAGATGACCAGAGGGCTGAAGCACGTCTCCTATGAGGAAAGGATGAGAGAGTTGGGATTGTATAGCCTGGAGAAGAGAAGACTCCAGGGAGACCTTATAGCAGCCTTCCAGTACTTAAAGGGGGCCTACAGAAAAGATGGGGAGGGACTCTTTGTCAGGGAGTGTAGTGATAGGACAAGGTGCAATGGTTTTAAACTGGAAGAGGGGAGATTTAGATTACATATTAGGAAGAAATTCTTTACTGTGAGGGTGGTGAGACACTGGAACAGGTTGCCCAGAGAAGTTGTGGATGCCCCATCCCTGGAAGTGTTCAAGGCCAGGTTGGATGGGACTTGGAGCAACCTGGTCTAGTGGAAGGTGTGTGTCCCTCCTCTCAGGGAGGTTGGAACTAGATGATCTTTAAGGTCCCTTCCAACTTTAACCATTCTGTGATTCTAAGATTCTAAGTTGTGTGTTCCCATGGTTGGTGAGCCTCTAGTATCAGACTGAATAAGTTCTTGATAATTAGAGGGGACTGACTTAACAGAACTTTTCACAAAGAAAATATCAACATTTTTAAATGCTCTGTTTTGACAGAAAAGAAAGTTCCAAAGTTTCTTTTCACAAATCTTATTAGGCAATGTTTCTAAAACAATGTTTTCCCTTATTTTGGAGATTCTTGTGCCTTAGTTGGGTAGCTGCAAGGGCTTTCAGGATCCACAGCTCTAGGGAAGCCCTGCCTACAGATTGACTTGGCATCTGAGACCTACAGGATTTCCTAGATGGTCCCTTAAAATGCCTTACAACAGTTTCATAAACCAGTGAAAGCTGGTACACCTGTCCTTAACTGTATGGTAGATCCATTCTTTAAAGCCCTCAATATAAAAAGCATATCTCCTGAAATCTCCAGCTGAATAAGCCTGAAGGATTCAAAATGACAGAATCAACAAGAGCTGTAGTCCCTGATAAAATCCAATATTTCTTAACTCTACATCAGGGTTGCTACAGAACACTATATCCTGAAAGCCTGAGCTCCTAAGGAGCAAGCGAGGCAAGACAACAAAAAACCAGTTTGGTTTCTGCAGGAACTATGCTTTGAGTGCTATTAAAACAGATGTATTTATAAAATTTTAGTTCTGACCATCAGCATTTTCCAGCAAAAATTATTTTGTCTAAGAAGTCCAGATAGGCTTCTGACGCGCGGAAACAAACCTTACAACTCGCAGAGAGTTATAAAGCAGGTATGTTTATTGCAGCGCTGGGTGCAAGGGGGATTTCTCCACCAAACTTGCACACCGGTTTGTGAAGCAAGCATCCATTTATGGTGAAAAGCATACATATTCATTAAGGTGGGCAGGTTATTATAATTAAAGGCGTTACTATTCTAATTATTTCCAAGAACTCATTATCAAAAATCTCCTCCCCTGTCCTGACCAGATAGACACCTTTCCCAGACAGTTAGGTTCCTCCTCAGCACCTCCTTAGCATGCAGCTGCTCCCACTATCTTATACACAAGGCCATTTCTTTATCTTGGAATGCTGGGGCTCCGAGCTTTTGTTCTTTCCCAGGCTGTATTACTTCCGCACTAACAACCTGTACCGCACTAACAACCTGTAACCGTTCGTTTTCTGAATCACTTCAGTGGTGATTAACATTCTTCAGCTAATCTTTTTGATGGATACAGGAATATTCAAAACCAAGAAAGCAAAACACAACTGTTCAACATGAAAATCATTGTGAAGGAAATTTTCAAATTGTTATTTTCTTGCAGATGTAAATTTGTTTTCAAAATTTAATGCACACTTGTTCTTTTTCACAAAACGGTCAAGGAAAATCTTTTAAATGCTAAAACTTTCAATTCAACTCACCCAGATAGAAAGTTTCATAGATGTTGGGGTAGCTATTCCCCTTTATACAGCAGCCTTCTTCCCTATTTATTCCCAAAATGGTGTATTTACATGAGGTCCTACCTGCTCTCAAAGAAGTATTGTCACAAATATTAATTTAGGATCCCACACATCTTTGAGGTAGCAGCAATTTAAGATTTATTAACACAGGATTAGGTTGCATGATTTTTGACAATACTTAATTATCAGCCAATGATCAAAGTGATTTACCAAAATTTGCTATAATCAACAGCAACTGCCCCGGTTTGAGGTAAAACAGAACCAACTTTCTGTTCAGTAATTTTACTTCTTAGCTAGGCCTCTTTGAACTCTCTGAAATTAACAGCATATTGTGGGGAAAACTGCTTGTTCTCAGAATGATAAGACCAATGTTTGTACTTCATGATGTAAGGTCCCAGTCCAATTGGTCTGGGAGGGGTTCGCAATGATTCCAAGGGTGCGATCAGATGCTGTTTACTGTAGCTTTACTACCATTACCTTAAAATAATGCTAAATGGCGATAGAAAAAAGGCAGAAGTATAGGAAAGAAGGAAAAGAGAAGCAGTATTATAGAGCATGCAAGAAAGGTCACCACCAACAAGATATTAGGTCCGTGCCGCGCGACAACTTGATGGTCCTCCAGAGTCAACAGCATTCCGTTGATCTGTGATTCTCAGGTCTCTCAAGTCATAACAATGGCGAGGGTCGACAGTGGTGAGGGTCCCATTTGCAGCAGGGGGCAGCAGTAGTTTATAGTCCCTGTCGACTCATAGTTTGACCAATCAAAGTGACAGTTACCTGTGCTCGTCCAATTATTGTCTGACATGGTTGCTGTGCGAGCCCCCCTTGTCTCTGCCCCCTGGGCAGTGCTGGGGCCTGCACGGCAGACAAGTTGCAGACAAGTTTCTTGGGGCAAACAAGATATAGTTGTTTTGAGAACCAAGGATGTACCTCCTTTGATGTTATGTAATGTACACAGGTGGTAGATATCTTGCAGCAAGCAGGCTTTGAGACATCCTGTTTTCTGTCAGTTCTCACGTCCAGTTTTTCACACATGCCAAGGAACGGTAGGCAGAGAGGCCCTTGCTTATACTTATTGCTATAACAACCAAGGTCAGCTAATTTTGTTATTTGCCCCATTGGAGGGTCGGAAATGGAAAAGCATAAAGGGGTCCCACCTGCGGTGAGGAGAGGACAGGACAGGTGACCCAAAACTGACCAACAGGGGTATTCCATCCCATCTGCCCCATGCTCAGCATAGAAGCTGAGGGATCAAAGGGTCAGTCCTCTTTCTTCAATGGCCAGTGTCTGAAGAGGACCCTGTCTGTTCATTTGCCTTTGATCCCGATCCGTGCGTTCCTGAATCCAGAGCTGGAATCCAGTTCCCATCCATCGCTGAGTCCAGTCTGGGACTTCCCCAGTGCCTGCCGGTGACGTCATCCTGGGAGCTTGATACAGTTTTGTATATATTGTATCCATTTCATTATTTCATTTTAATTTCAATATTAATATTTCATTAAAGTAGTTTAATTCCATCTATAACTCGTAAATCTCTTTATCTCTCCTCCTCTTCTCCTGGGAGCGGGAAGTGGGGGGAGAGCATGTGTCACCCATAATAGGCCAATTCAGCCCAAACCATGACAAGATTCAAAAATGGCAATGTTCACCCTGACAGAGTTTTCTAAATCAATGTATACACACAAACACGAGACTTAGAACAGTTTCCTAAATCAAAGCACACACACAAACATGCGCATACAGACAGCATAGAGGTTAACCCTTAGAATTAAGATGTTTCTCTTTTTGTAAAAAGTAATAAATTATTGGTACCAAAAAATCTTTGAAACCTTGAGAAATCCATTAGTAGTGAATCACTCACTCTTTTCCGTTGTCAGCATTTGTCAGCAGACGACCTCCGAAATCTTCGTGAAATCTACCCTTCAAAATCCTCACAAAATCTAATCTTCAAAATCCTTGTGAAATCTACTCTTTGATATCCTCATGAAATCTACACTTTAATATCCTTGCAAAATCTACCCTGAGAGGTGTCCCATCTCAGGGGGAGATACTGGGTCACAGCCTGCTGCAATCCTGGAGAGCTCAAAGGGTCTCACTTCGGACCACTATTTATAGGATCGCAAGATGATTGACTTTGGTCAGTATTTTTCCATTTTGGCCACAGTTCTTTTCAGATAATTCTGGTACCTTCCAGGGTGGGCTATGATCCAGGCAGCAGGAGTTTCAGGTATGGTTAGGGAGTACCTAATCATCCTAACTCACTGTACTTGTAACTAGGACAAGAAAGTACCCAATTGTCCAAACTCACTGCACCTGCAACCAAGATAAGAAAGGGCCAGATCATCCCAGCCCACTGCACTTATAACCAAGATAAGAACACAATGTTGGCTGGTCCTGATGTCACAACGTGGCCCAGGGGAGTCTGCACCACCACATTCCATCCTGTGACCGAAGTCAATCTATTTTTTCCAGAGTGGTGTTGTGTTCACCTCTTGCCTCTGCGCCTATAAATAAACAATGCCGCATTTTAGTTATAATTTGAGGGAAATGTCTATGATAGGTTAACCTCTATAACTATTAAAGATGCATATATGTTATTTCATCAAATGGGATTAGATGACATTATATATGCAGGGAGGTTCTTGAATAGCATAACCTGTTTTGTCATCTTCCAAACTTTGATATATAGAACAATGTTCAATAACAAACATAGTATAACAAGAGCCAGTATAACCACAATGGGGTGTAGCATTAGGTTCAGTGTCCCAGATGCTTTTGGGGACTGTCCAAAAAGTTTCCCACCAGTGATGCTGTCCATCTTTCTTTACTCTTTCTAGGACATGGTGTATCTCCTCTGCATCATGATGGACGGTAATCAGGGGTTTTTGTCAGTTGTTCCAAATTTGTTTTAGCACTTGATTTAGGTCATCATGTCGTAACAGTTTTCTTATCAATGTGAGAGTCATTCCAATAGGGGTAGGTAATAAATCTCGATACAATGTTGTCACAGTTTAGGCTGGACTAGCCACTAAACGAGTGACAGTGTCCCTCTCCCTCCCCAGAAGGGAAAGGGAGAGAAAGAATAAGGGAGCGAGACTTATGGGTTGAAAAAAAACCTAAAACAGCTTTAATGAAATATTAACAATAAAAAGAAAAGATAATAATATTAATAAGAAAATAATGAAATATATACAAATATATATGTCGTGGTTTAGCTTCAGCCAGCAACAAAGAACCACTCAGCCGCTCTCTCACCCCCCCACAGTTGTGGAGGAAAATTGGAAGAAAAAGGCAAAACTCCTGGGTTGAGACAAAGGCAGTTTAACAGAACAGCAAAGGGAACAGGAAAAACAATAACAATAACACTGACAGAGGAATGTGCAAACACAATTACTGTACCACTGCTCACTGACCAGACCTGGAAGCCCCAGCCCACTCCCAAGTGGTGACTTCTTGCCCCCTCCCCCAGCCAGCATAGCATCACATGGTATGGAATACCTGTGTCCCAATGCCAGATCCTGGGGAAAATTAACCTTATCCCTGCCGGAACCAGTACAATATACAAAACCAAAATCAAGCTTCCAGGATAATGATCATGTCACCAGCCAGCACTGGGAAAATCCCAGATTGAACTCAGTGGCAGATGGGAACTGGATTCAGGAACATGGATCGGGATCAAAGGCAGACAAATGGACAGAGTCCTCCTTGGACGCTGGCCATTGAAGAAAGAGACTGACCCCTTTGATGCCTCAGCTTCTATGCTGAGCATGATGCACATGGGATGGAATACCTCACTGGTCAGTTTTGGGTCACCTGTCCTGTCTGCTCCTCCCCACAGGTGTGACTGCTTTACACTCTTCCGCTTCCCGTTCTCCAACAGGGCACATGACGAAGTTGGCTGACCTTGGTTGTTATGGGAATAAGTATAAGCAAGAGTCTCTCTGCATACCGTTCCTTGGTTTTAACTATAAATATCAGATGTTATCGCTCTGGGAGTGGACTACAGTTTTAAAAATACACTGTTATTTGCAGAGAGTGCAGTTACTTAGAAGAGGCTTAGCTGCAAAGCAAAATTACTGAAAAGAAAAACAGTTCTGTTCTACCTCAAACCAGGACACTTTGAATTGCAGCAATTGATGGGTTGTGACAGGAGCTGAATAATTAAAATTGCATCCCATAATTTTGGTAAAATTACAAATACAGATATTTGAGTGATAATTTGTTTCTACAATGGTGTTGTCTATAAATATGGAATCACAAAGGGTTCTTATACAAACACATCCATTTCCAATATATACTAGTACAGTTTCAGGGATTTCATTCGGATGTATTTCAAAATGACAAACATTTTGTTCAGTGTCAAGACAAATGTCTTGGGCTTTAATGGTATTACTTTCACAAATAAATCCCTGTTTTTCCTGTACAACACATGCATCAACATCAATAGTTTGCCATTTGTTTCCATTTTGTTGGGCCTGTATTCTGTGTTCTAATGGATAGATTACAGTTCCATTGTGATTTAATCCCTGCGCAATGATTTGGTATATGGTGTATACCGAAGTATTGCATATTGTAAAAACAAAAGCTGTGGCTTTACTGTCAGTGGGGTTATAAGTGAAATTAACTAGATGCCACCAGGATTGACATTCCCTTTAAAATTTAGTTGCATTATCCCAGATTACCTTTCAAATTTCAGCGGATAAGGTGCCCCCTTCACCTTCTCTTACAGTTACTGCCACAGTAGATTGTACATACAGTTGAGACTGAATATAGCTAAGAGCAAGAGAGGTATTAATTTGGGTTGCAACCTAGTCCATTCACACTTAGTTGGTGGTCCTTTTCATTAATTCTTTCCCATTGGGGTAATATATCAGACAAAAGCCATTGCTTAGTTCCCAATGCTGATTGAGAGAGAAGACTGTAAGGGATGTTCTAATTTGTGTAAATTACTTGTTGCTGAGCTTATTTTGTTTGCTAAAACTTCAGCATCCATTCTTTTTAATACCCCTAATCCTGTTCCTAGGATACCAGTTACATCCCTTCTTGATCATTTTGGAGAGGTGAGGGTTCGCTCTTGCAACCATACTAACCATCCTGTGTAAGATGTACTCAGGAATGGTGATCAGGTAGGCTTAATTGCAGAGATATTAACCTGCACTGATGGTTCCACTTGTTTGAGGGACCATGATGGATTAAATAGCATTTGTTGCTGGCCTATATATTTGATGGCATAGAATCCAATTTTATAAATCAGTGGATCTGTAGTTTGGTCAGTTGTGTGGGTAATAGGGTAGGTAGTAGATTGATAGGCAGTAGGAGTAGCTGTTGGAGTAGTGTGCAGTCTGGAATAGGTGTTAGCATGATCTTTAAGGATAGTCTGTTTCCGTTATTAGTAGTCCTTAAATTAAAGACTCTGCATTATCTACATTAAATTGTATCTAATTCATATTACTCCAACTCTCAAGATTCATCTTTTGTTATTATCTGAGCTTCCTGTGTTGCTCCTAATCTTGAGCATTCACAAATTTCCATTAGTACAGTACTACTTTTTGTGCCAAAGTAACTAATGAATGTCACTACTGAAACACAAGGTAGTCCATTCTAGTCATTCTCCAGCCCAATGCTTCCCATTTCAGCATAAAACATGTCCATCTTTTCTTTCAGCTCCATGCTCATCGCACACTTTTTCAACTAATCCCCATTGTGCCAGTTTAACTGAGAATTTGTTATGCCAGTATATCAGATGCTTAACTGAATTCAGACAGATTTTATGTTTTTATTTTATCTATAGATATATATTTGGCAAAAGACTACTTTTAGGAAAGCCATGTTGCATTTTCAGTCCACTTTCCATTTACTAATGCTTTTTCATTTATTCTTTCTTTCAAAATTTGTTCCAGTGTTCTAATGCCTACTATTTGGCTTACTTTGGAACTCAAATAATGTTTTTCTGATTTCCCTCTTTCCTCCACAATGAATTTTCTATGTTTAAAAATGTACCCCATGAGTGTTAACATATGCCAAAGAAACAAAAAAAAAATCTCAAAATAAATATGGACAACACAAGAAGGAATCATGCCTAAGGATGTTAACTAAAGGAACTAAAATTAGAAGCCTTTCTAGTTGAGCTTATTGAATAGTAGCTAGTGCCTCTCACTCTCTTTTGGTGACATGCTGGCAAATATTCAGTGATAGTTTTGTGACAATGTGAACCAGAAGGTACATTTGAAATCATAACACTTTTATGCTGTAAAAGCATAGGGCACAGTTCCACACACCATTTCTGAGAGCTTGACAGAAAGTAAAGATAAGTTATCAATTTCTTACATCGAACAAAATAAGAAGCACAGCTTACAAGTAATCACACTGAAGGAATAGCTGAATAATATAATATATATATAAAAGCACTGGAAAATACAGTTTTAATTAAAAAAAAAAAAAACAAACAAAAAACAGTTTAAGGGGCAGAAGCTTGAATTGGTAGATTCTGGATAAAGTACAGCTGATACCAAGTGACATCTTTGCTTTTTCTCCCTTTCCTTCCTCTCAAAATTGTTCTTTAAACAGTTGACATTTCTCCTCAAAAGTATTATCCATGTCTCTAGACAGATGGTATAATTTCAACTGTTACTAATATTATTAATAAAGACTGCTGGCTTCTTTCCCTAAGGAATTCTAATTGATAAAAATTCTTAGTCTTATCATCTAATACATGTTTCTTACATTGAAATATGTCTACTCCTTTGAATATGTCTGCTCCTTAGGACATATTATGCTTTTTCCAAGCACGATAGTAACAAAAATGCATTTCTTTCCAAATAAAATATTAGCCCCATAGCCAATATCTAAAAGTTGCTATTTCAGTGTTATGTGTTGTGTTATGTGTTATACTTTATCCATGAACTAGCATGTGTTCTAAAAGATGAACCCAAAAGGTAATGCTAGTAATACATAACTTAGAAAAATTCCATGAAACAGTGATTCCCTGATGATTTTTTTTCCCAGTGTACCAACTCTTGCAATTTCATCATATTTTTCACAGTATATGGTGTTTTGCTTAAAATAATAACTACCTATATCAGGAAATTGCATGAGGATCTCAGCTTTCATTTAAAAAGTGTACTTCTAGGCTTCATGGCTACAGAGAAATGCTTGGTAACCCAGTGTGCCTGATAGACTCAGTAATTAGAGGGCAGATAAATAGAATCCAACAAATATTGTTTTATAAATCCCTTTACTCAGTTGTATGATTCTGTAAGCATGAATAATGATATTTGAATGGGACAGTCTGGATACAAACCAACATTAAAACATACATTTGATTTTTTAATGTATATTGGATTTACAACTGGACTGAAGAAGTAATTGGCTTGGCCTCTGGAACCAGATTTTGATGAAAAGATAAACTACATTTTGGCAACTGGTGTCTCCTCTGCAGGTTCAGACAGTCCCTGATCTCCCTTTGTTCTTAGTAGCTTGGAAAATCATTGTATTCTAGCAAACCTGATGGGAATCTGGACATGCTTATTAGCAGGCACAAGCAAAGGAATGAGTTTGGGAACACCAAGAAGTGGCAAAGCCGCTTTTGGACCAATTTTATCCATGAACAAGGATGTCTCAGAGATACACTACTCTCAACTTGTTTGCTTGTGTCTCTGCTAGGCTGGGGATGCCCCAGCCAGAGTATTCCACCTGGGCACATCCATAAAGATGCTGGTAATCATCCACCACTAGAAGATGTTGCAACTTGAGTCTACAGGAATAAGAGATGGGTTCCAAAACAGGGTCTGCAGGACACCTACAGTATCAGGGCAGAAGGATGAGTCCAGCAGCCTCTGAGGTGGCACTGTAAGGCTTGAAAGAGAAAAGTCATTAAATAATGTGCTGTTGCACTTTTTACCACTGGTAGCTTTATTAGGAGCTCCAAACTCAAATCTCAGAAATCCAGATGAGCTAGTGGGAAACACCAGTACAATCCAACACTTGGCATTGTGGGCATTGTGTGCCTGCACATTCAGTTCCTACACTCCAAGTAGGACCAGGTGCCAGGGAATTAGTACCCACAGCCACACCTTGCAATGTAGTTAGGGACATTACTCTTCCCTAACCTCGTTTTCCAAAATAACTCTGTGATTCTGAAGAGATTCAGCCTGAAGCATGGAAGATGATTTCA
Organism: Numenius arquata; assembly: GCF_964106895.1. NCBI lineage: Eukaryota > Metazoa > Chordata > Aves > Charadriiformes > Scolopacidae > Numenius > Numenius arquata. The sequence continues at coordinate 4,493,760 of NC_133615.1, forward strand.
TCCCACATAGCTAAATTTAGGCAAAGTGAGAAGCAAATGGAAAATAAGGTGTAAATTATCAAGCAAATTTAACTAGCAGGGGCACTTTCAAATGTGCCTGTAATTAGCAATCAGACAATAATGGTCCAGTCCTGCCCTATAACTCAGTATAGCTCCATAGACACCTTCATTTCACAGTCACTTTATACCAACTGACACTTTGGCCTATTGGCCCCAATAAAATTAATTTTTATTTATTATTCCCTCTTACAGAACCCAAGATTTTAGAGTTACAAAAGAAATCATATCTTCTGTGGTCACTGCAGTGCTCTGAGATTTTACATGACAAGAAGTTTTTGCTATTGTGGAGAAGCCGTGAATTGTAGTTGAAAATACATTTTCAATTTAAAACTGGCACTTCTGAGCCTTTTGTGTTATCAGCTACCATCCTGATGACAATTCATATAATTTGTGACTGTAGCAGTATGAGAGACCAATATCAGAAATTATAAATTCCCTTTCATTTTGCTTAACTCCTTCACTGCTCTTCTTTGCACTTCTGCTACAGCAGTCTGTATTATTGGCTCTGCAGCATAGCAAGTAGATGCCATATGCAAACTGAGACTATTGCAGAAGTGAGGACTCCCAGTGTAGACAGTTGGTGCCAGACACTCATCCCTGGCTTGGAAAAACAGAGGATCCTTGGACAGCTTTTAGGGAGACAGGAATTTACCCCGTACCACTCCAAATCTTATTTCTGTAATCACCTTCACTGGCAACAGCTATCTTCATTATTATTATTTCATATCAATGCTAAAGACCTATTCAGGCCTGAGACCCCAGGAGGAGTTAAGGCCTTATGACTTTGTTCAGGGTGAAAGAGCTCTAAGCTGATGGGAGAGAAAACTCTGGTGCTTCCTGCAGAGCTTTATTTGCTTGCTGTTGATGTCCATAACCAGTGGAAGATGGATATCACTGTGATAAGCACTGTCTGAATGCAGAACAAAAAGGCTGTCCCTGGCCGAAATTGCTTACAACTTTCACCATCAAGCTCAGAGGCCTGTCTACCCATCAGCTGTATTCTCTGTCACGAACAGTGTAGCATCTTCCCCTGGCACTGGACACTTGTGTGTGGTCATGTGATGTGCCCTGGCCCCTGTTTTGCTATTGGCTACTTGTTCTCATGGTGACAGCTGAGGCTGAACACACCCACAGGGGAAGGAGGGGAATGCATAGTCTTTACTGTCTTCCGTAACTAGAAGCTTGCTTTCCATGTTTATTATCTCTCAGTAAATCTGTGTCTGGTCACAAAGCCAGTGCTCCTTTCGCATCATCTTCTCCATTTAAACCCTAGGCCTTCAGCATACTCCTGACCCAAGCCCCTTGCAGTCAACCAAGCTTTGTGCAGTACTGTTCCTTGCTGCAACGACACACATATAGTATACTGTCCTGGACTGAGTGACACAGGACTAACTTTTCTTCTAATGATGGGGAAAACTGCACTTTTAGAAGACTCTAGTGTCTGAATTCATGATAATATTTACTTTATAGCCAGCCAGGCTCTGTGGGATTCAAGGTCTTGGTGTTTTCGAGCCTTGCCAGGGGCAGGGACAAGGAGGAGCAAGGCCTGGGCATTTGACCCAGGCTGGCCAACAGGATTATTTCATACCCTGAAGGTCACATTCAATATAAATTAGAAAAATTTGCTGCGTAGCTCTCTCTCCCTTGATGGCAGCGGTCCAGACAACTCCTTGCCCCGGTGCCGGACCCCTGAGGCCTTCCCTTCCTCCCGAAGCCATTGCGCTCGCAGTGTCCGATATTTGCTGTCCCTGCTGGGAGTGCACAGCTTCCTGCTGATAGAATTGGCTGAGTATAATTCCTGTATATCTTATATCAGTATCGGGATTAATACTGGTTCTTTAGTATTATTGTTAATTCTTTAGTCTTATTCTATTAAATTTATTTATATTTCAACCCTTGTGTTTCTTTGTGTTCCCCGATTCCCCTTTCCGGGTGGGGAGGGGTCATCGGGTGATAGAATAATTGTCTAAACGACAATAAATTGTTATGGGTTTTCTCAAACGATAACAAATTTTGTGCCCAACGTGCTATCTTAACAAATTTGCGCCCAATGTGATATTTTAATGAATTTGGTATATAACATGGTATTTTAACAAAGTTTGGCATGCAGCATGGTATTTTAACACCCTTGGCACTTAACGTGATAGTTTACACAATTCAAATAGTGCTGGGAGAATCAGAGGCCTTAATTTGAGGGTTCTGAAGGGTTGAAGTTGTAAACAGATTTGATCGGATTTGTAAAACAGTCATTATGGATCTGTTGGAGTTGTTTCAAAGTACTGTAAGCGGAGTTCTCTGGTATCTCTGTGCAGCTGTATGTGGGCAGCTATGGGAGTGGTGCAAGAGTTTGTTGCCATTTCTCATTGGTTTAGGGAAGCTTATCATTTCTAAATGTGGAGTTAAAAACATTGCTTTGTTATTTTGTGTGGCGGTATTTTGCTATGTTATTGGGTCTTTTGTAATCGTTCCATTTTTGTCACTTATGTAATTGCATCTCGGGAATCGCTGCGGTCAGACTCACCTCGGGATGGGGGAGCCCCTTCTTGGGCAATGCACATAATTACACCTTGGGTTATATTATGGGCCATTTAGCGGGGGGGGATGGATCTCTTGAGGATTTGTATGTTCTGGTAGCGTCAATAGGAGCAGGTTTTGAGTTTGAAATACCCTTGGAATGTTTTGGTCGTTTTGCTTATATTGTTAATTTTTTCAGGCTTGTTCTTTTTTATGGGCTGGATCTGCAGTAGAGGGAAGCATCTGGTAGAGACCTCACCAGCCCCCCCAACAGACATTGCTCCTGTAGAGACCCTGCTGCTCCCCCCCCCCCACAGTGCTCCTGTGCAGACCCCACAGGCCCTTGCGGCAGACGTTGCGCCCATGCAGACCCCGCCAGTTCCCGAGACTCCACTGAACCCCCCGACAGATATTGCACCTGTGCAGACACCACCAGTCCCTGCGACAACCACTGTGCCTGTGCAGACCCCGCCAGTCCCCCCAACAGACATCGCGCCTGTGCAGACACTGCTTCTCCCCACGACAACGACTGTATCTGTGCAGACCCCACCGGCCCCCCAGCCCGTGCAAACACTGCCGGTCCCCGCGACAACCACTGTGCCCATGCAGACCTTGCCAACCCCTGCAATAGACATCGCGCCCGTGCAGACCTTGCCAGCCCTCCCGACAGACCCTGATCTTATCCAGACCCTGCTGGCTCTCATGACAAGACCTGCAGCTGCAACAAGTACTAAATCTACTTTGACCTTTGTGACAGATGATGCAGCTGATCTACAGACTCAATCAGTGCCAGTGTCAGTCAACCCTGTATATAATGTGCAATAGCATCAGATAACAGTGGTCAACCAGGGACATCAGGCAATGCAGTAAGAGAGGAAACTACTCGATCATTAACCCTAAGTGAGCTGCGAGACATACGTAAGGATTACAGCTGTCAGGAAGGCGAGCAAGTGATTCCTTGGCTGCTCCGATGCTGGGACACTGGGGCTGATAGTTTGGACTTAGATGGTAAAGCCAAGTGTCTAGCACCATTGGCTAGAGAACTGAGTATTGACAGAGCTCTTGGAAGACCACCACAATCCCTCACCTTTTGGAGGTGACTTCTGTTAAGCATGAGGAGCAGGTATCCCTATAGGGACGATATCATGTACCAGCCATCCAAGTGGACAACTACTGAGAGAGGTGTTAAGAATCTGAGGGAAATAGCTGTGCGGGACATGATTTTCAGCGATTTGGACAACCTGCAGACATCATTAGATCCAGATGCACTGCAAATTACTGGACCTGTTTGGCGCAAGTGGGTACTGAGTGCACCAGCAGCATATGCTAATGTATTGGCATTGTTTTGCTGGAGAGATGAAGCACCGACGGTGGGTGATATGGATGCTCGAATGCAGCATTATGCAAATAATCTTCTTTCTGCCCCACAGGCCAGTGTCTCAGTGCTGAAGAAATCATTTGGCAAGGCCAATATCTCAGGTGGGGACAAACACTTCCCTACTAAACCTGGTCGAGAGAAGCAAAGCACACCACGACACATCCTGTGGTCTACCCCACATAATCAGGGAGAAAACATGAGGAATTGGGATGGAAAACCTACTTCGGCTTTACAGACACATGTACGCGAGTTGTGGAGTAAGACACCTCCCAGGAGGGGTTCTTCCAGGAGAAGTGCTGCTCCAGTTTCCAGAGAAAAGTCCCCCAGAAGGCAGAGATGGGCTTTGGAGCCTGATTTATGACACGCAACTGTCACAGATGGAAGTGGCAGGCCCTCTCATCAAAACTAGGGTTGCCCTGCCTCCAGCCAGGGGGAGGAGAGGGACAATCGAGTTTATTGGACTGTGTGGCCTGGCACATCAGAACCACAAAAGTATAGGGCCCTGGTGGACACTGGTGCACAGTGCACCGTAATGCCATCAAATCACATAGGGGGAGAATCTGTCACTATTGCTGGAGTGACAGGAGGATCTCAAGACCTGACTGTACTGGAGGCCGAAGTGAGCCTAACTGGGAATAAATGGGAAAAGTTCCCCATTGTGACTGGCCCGGATGCACCATGCATTCTTGGCATAGATGATTACCTCAGGAAAGGGTATTTAAAGACCCAAGGGGGTACTGGTAGACGTTTGGTGTAGCGGCAGTGGAGACAGAGAAAGCTGTGCAACTGTCTACTTTTCCTGGCCTGTCAGAGGACCCTTCTATTGTAGGGCTGCTGAAGGGTCGAGGAACAAAATGTGCCCATTGCTACTACAACGGTGCATAGGCGACAATATCGCACTAACCGAGATTCTTTGCTCCCTATTCAGCAATTTATTCGTCAGCTGGAAAGCCAAGGGGTGATCAGTAAGACTCGCTCACCCTTTAATAGTGCCATATGGCCAGTGCGAAAGCCTAAGGGGGAATGGAGATTGACAGTAGACTATCGTGGCTTGAATGAAGTCACACCACCATTGAGTGCTGCTGTCCCAGATACATTAGAACTTCACTATGAAATGGAGTCAAAAGAGGCTAAATGGTATGCTACAATTGACATTGCTAATGCCTTTTTCTCTATTCCTTTAGCAGCAGAGTGCAGGCCACAGTTTGCTTTCACCTGGAGGGGTGTCCAGTACACCTGGAATCGATTGCCCCAGGGGTGGAAACACAGTCCTACTATTTGATCCAGACTGCACTGGAGAAGGGTGGAGCTCCAGAACACCTGCAGTACATTGACGACATCATGGTGTGGAGTAACACAGCAGAAGAAGTTTTTGAGAAGGGAGAGAAGGTAATCTCTAATTGTTTTCCCATTTTGAACCTAAGAGGTTTGAGAAAATATGCCTTTTCACTCTGGCCAGTAGCTCCCCTTACCGTTACAAAGTCATCATCTACAGGTGTCAAAGCTTGATTTAAGACTGAAAACGTTGCCCCGGTGTCAACTAGAGATTCCATGCTCTGTTGTTTCTTCCTAGCTTTAATGTAACCAGTGGATCCGCTAGGGTAGATTCCCCAGGTCCCCATCAGTCCCCCTTTGCCTGGACCTGTATCCTTCCCTTCTCAGAGGCCTTTTAGGTCCCATATCTCCAAATCCTTTACTCTCTTGTAGCGCCGCTACTAACTCTCACTTATCTTTCCTTCCGTCTTAACACTCTCCATGCTTCTCTGCTTTCTGCCAGCCTCAACTCTCTCCGGATATCACTTGCTGCAACATCTCTTCAACTTTCCTTTTCCTTCTTTCTTATTACACCATTGGGTCTTGTGGAGCCACTAGTCCACAGTCCTGCTGATATTTGGGGTGGTTTCAAAGGGTGAAAAACTTGTCCACATACGAGACTTCGTCCCATTTCCTCTCTCTCTCCTTAGGAACAACATTAGTTGTAATAAAGTGTTGTACCTTAAGATTCCATTAAAGGGCCACTTCTTCCCCTCATCCAACTTATACAGGGGCCACCACTGATTACAATATTTTATTAGGGTTTTCTTATCCACACTCCCACCTGGTGGTCCTCCTATGTCCTTCCAATGAGCCAAAATACAGCCTAAAGGGCTCTTCAATACTCCACTACTTTGTCCGTTTCCTATGATGTCTGCCTATCTTTCAACCAAGAAATACGACCTGATTATGTCGACAATAACAAAACCTAACCCAGGGTGAACCGTATAAGGGTGTGCTTATCCCGCAACGGATACACCTAAACTCTAAACAATCACTAAGATTCCTCCAAAAGAAATAATATACTTGTGACAACTTAAACACTTAACGCGAACAAACAGACAATAATGCTGACAGAGCGGACAGACTGTGCTCCGTCTGAAGGGCTTTTTCTAACTCCCCTTTCTACACTCCCCCCCCTACAATATTTAGACAACTCCATGGATACACCCTTGCTGCACAAATTCTACTGGCTCTTAATACTCCCTAAATTCCCACAGATTACCTGTTTTAGTTCACCTGAACACTCAATTTTATCCCAGTCAGACCAGTTCCCCTGGCACCGAGTGCACCAAAAATCGTCTCCAAATTGTACCCAAACTTCCTGTTCACAACCAAAGCACTTAAAAACAAAGATTGGATTGCATGAAAAATCCCTAGGTCCGTGTATAGGATACCAAAAGTTAACATACGGTTCAAGTAACACTGTTCTGTAGTCCGTCATACGCTTCGTTCGTCTCCGGCCGCTCTCCTCGCGGAGAATACGGAACTGTGGATCAGAACTCCACACTCGCTTCGCAGCTGCGCTGCATCTCACTTCATACAGTGCAGACACTCACTCACACAGAGGGGCCCGTTACATTCCTCATTCATACCACAGAATGTTTAGATTAGAACGCTAATCAACTGTAAAACGTAAATCGTAAACCATTAACCGTTTGCCACAGGTCCACACCAAACAGCATAAATTAGATCGTAACACACGGTACCGGATTTTACAACAGATACAACAGATGACAATGATTATGGCAATGCCACATGCAACTCCTGTCACCAAGACTAGGAGACCCAGGATACCATTCCACAGGGTGCAGCACTCACCCTGCTACTACTTTATGGGGACTCAAACCCCACCACCCCAGGGGCGAGCACCAATGCTCTTTACCTTGCGTAGGACGTCTCCTCACGACTTACAGGTATCCCCTTACCCAATTATAACATACCTGGTCCGCCGATGATGGTCCTTGTCTGTCCCCGCGGTGATCTGAATGAGTGGGGGAGTCCTCCCGAGAAATCTCGGGGGCGCCCAGAGGAGTCCCGTCCTCAGCAGGTCCCGCAGCCGGACAGAGGGGGTCCCATCTGGGTCGCCAAATTGACGCGCGGAAACAAACCCTACAACTCGAATAGAGTTATAAAGCAGGTATGTTTATTGCGGCGCGGGGTGCAAGGGGGATTTCTCCTCCTAACTTGCACACCGGTTCGTAAAACAAGCGTCTATTTATGATAAAAAGCATACATATTCATTAATGTGGGCTGGGTTATTATAATTAATTCTAAGAAAAGGCATTACTATTCTAATTATTTCTAGGAACTCATTATCATAAGTCTCCTCCCCTTGCCGCATGCATACTGTCGCCTGGTGGTCGTGGGCCGGGGTCTTCTGGAGGAAGGCTCGTAGTCTTCTTCACCGTGTACTTTTACCTTTGGCTTAGAATGCTGAGCTGGCTGGACCCCAAACCGCGAAACTGGTCCCGACCAGATGGACACTTTACCCAGACAATTGGGTTTCTCCTTAGCATGCAGGCTGTTCCTACTATCTTATACACAAGGCCAGCTCCTTATCTTGGAATGCTGGGCTCCTGGGCTCCGAGCTCTGTTCTTTGCCAAGCTGTACTAAATCTACACTAATGACTTTTAACCATTCATTCTCCAAATCATAATATTCCTGTGCTTTTCTTAATTATTTTCTTTTTTTTTTGTTTTGGTGCAGAATATGTGTAACTCTGTACTGGGTTTACGTGGCAAGGTTTTGGTGGTGGTGGTGGGGGGGCTACGGGGTGGCTTCTGTGAGAAGATGCCAGAAGCTGCCCCCCATGTCAGACAGAGCCAGTTTCTAGCCAACTCCAAGATGTACCCACCACTGTCCAAAGCTGAACCAATCAGTGATGTTCAAAGGGAAGGCCTTGAAATAGAGAAAAAAACCCCAACGTTTTGGCTTCCACTTTGTTAGAGGATGGAGATTTTGTGTTCTGTATATTAGAAACTCATACTTCTGTACCTGATGATACGCTGTTATAGCATCTAATCCAAAACCCCAGTGAATGGGTCTGGCAGCCCAGAAAGCCAATTTTTTTCCTTAGATGTCTCTGGACATATCCCCATTGTTTGACAGCTGTTTGGGAATAGCATGAAAGTCTGCCTTTCTTCCAATCATTTTATGTACCACTGGATGGCAAATTTTTGTGAGGCTCCGAATTCCTAACTGAAAAAATGTTATGCAGTAGAACTATTACATGGTAGCAAAAATAGTCTGAATGAAGAAACAGAAGTGAAAACACTGGATACTGGTACGCCTGTCACTACAAAACCTCCAAGTCTGCACATGTATTTGTCCTTACAATACTGCCATGACATAGGAAAGTGCTGTTATTCCCCTTGTACAGCTTAACAGATGAAACACTGTTGTTTTAGATGCTGTCTACATGAAAAAAATTGAGTAGCATATCTTTTGTAGAATAAACAATTTAATAGTCATTACAGGGGAACTACCTATATGGGATTAAGCTTTGCTTCAAAGTAAATGCTTCATTCACAAACTAAAATAATTATGCAAGCTCAAGATGTGGGCCCATGAGCTTCAACAAGGCCAAGTGCAAGGTCCTGCACCTGAAATAGCCAGTGAGAATGACTAATATCTTAGGAAGACCCAAGAGGTTAGTCATATTTTATGGCAAAGTTTTCAAATATGTGTTTCAGTTCGGTCCATATATACTTATCCTTTCAGAAACAGCAGCATATGTACTCTGGTCAGTAACTATACTCAGGAGAACATTTCTGGGTCTGTAATGAGCTGATCTGCATATGCAGCTATCAGCTATGTTTGAATATCTAGATGTTACTTACATTAACATATTACATTTTGAAAAGTTTCCTACTATTCTAGACATTTCGTTTATGTCATTGACTAGCTCCTCCCAATATATGCTTTCTTTGGAGAAGGAATGATAAAGTTAGACACTTGGGCTTTCTCAGCTTTGGCCATGTCCTGGATTAGTGCATCATCACTGTACTGCTTTTACTATTTATTTCATTTGCTGACTTGCAGGAAAAAAATTCATAGAATCATAGAATCATTCAGGTTGGAAAAGACCCTTGGGATCAAAGCCACTTTCCATGATATTCGAAAAGTCATGGCAGTCAGGTGAAGTCCCTGCAGACTGGAAGAAAGGAAACATCACACCCATTTTTAAAAAGGGTAGAAAGGAGGACCCTGGGAACTACCGACCTGTCAGCCTCACCTCTGTGCCTGGGAAGATCATGGAGCAGATCCTTCTGGACGCCATGCTTGGGCACATGGAGGACAGGGGGATGATTCAGGACAGCCAACATGGCTTTACTAGGGGCAGGTCCCGCCTGACTAACCTAGTGGCCTTCTATGATGAAGTGACTAGGTCAGTAGACAAGGGGCGACCTATGGATGTGATCTATCTGGACTTCTTGCCTCAGTAGAGGTGGAGGATCGTAACCCATGTGGTGATGACATGAGGGACAGTGATAGGCTGGCAACCACAGAAGGGTCTGAGCATGGTCAGGGAGGTGTTGGGCCTCACCCCCCCATAAAAGTGGCAAGAAAACTAGCCCAGCTAAAGTGCATTTACACAAATGCACGTAGTATGGGCAACAAACAGGAGGAGCTGGAAGCCATTGTGCGGCATGAAAGCTATGATGTAGTTGCCATCACGGAAACATGGTGGGATGAATCGAATGACTGGAGTGCTGCAATGGATGGCTACAAGCTTTTCAGAAGGGACAGGCAAGGAAGGAGAGGAGGAGGAGTGGCCCTGTATGTTAAGGAGGAATATGAATGTGTGGAGATAAATGAGGGTAATAGTAGAGTTGAGTGCCTGTGGGTACGAATCAAGGGGAGGACCAGCAAGGCTGATATTGTGGTGGGAGTCTATTACAGACCACCCAACCAGGATGCAGAGGTTGATGAAATGTTCTATAAGCAGCTAGCAGGGGTCTCGAGATCACTTGCACTTGTCCTGGTGGCAGACTTCAACCTACCAGATATCAGCTGGGCACTCCATACAGCTGAGAGGGAACAGTCTAGGAGATTCCTGGAGTGTGTCGGGGATAACTTCCTGACACAGCTGGTTAGTGAGCCAACTAGGGAAGGAGCACTACTAGATCTGCTGTTTGTAAACAGAGAGGAACTTGTGGGGGATGTAACGGTTGGAGGCCGTCTGGGGTACAGTGATCATGAAATGATAAGAGTTTCTGATTCTCAGGGAAGCGAGAAGGGGAGCCAGCAGGACTGCCATCATGGACTTCCGGAGGGCAGACTTTGGTCTTTTCAAGAATCTGCTTGACAGAGTCCCTTGGGAGGCAGCCCTGAAGGGCAAAGGAGTCCAGGAAGGCTGGACATTTTTCAAGGAGGAAGTCTTAAAAGCGCAGGAGCAGGCCGTCCCTGTGCGCAGGAAAGCGAGCTGTCGAGGGAAGAGACCGGCCTGGCTGAACAAAGAGATAAGGTCACAGCTCAGGGAAAAAAGGAAAGTTTATGTCCTTTGGAAAAAAGGAGAGGCTACTTGGGAAGATTACAAAGGTGTAGTAAAGTTATGCAGGGAAAAGATTAGAAAGGCCAAAGCTCAGCTAGAACTTAACCTGGCCCTGGATGTTAAAAACAATAAAAAGAATTTCTATAAATATATTAATAGCAAGAGGAGGACTCGGGAGAACCTCCACTCTCTCCTGGATATGGGAGGTAACGTAGTGACAAAGGATGAGGAGAAGGCTGAGGTACTGAATGCTTTCTTTGCCTCAGTCTTTAGCAGTGGAGGAGGGTGTCCCCCGAGTACCCAGACCCCTGAGCTAGCAGTTAGGGGCGGGGAGCAGGATGAAGCCCCCGTAATTCTAAAGGAGATGGTGAGGGACTTGTTCCATAACCTCGACATAAACAAGTCTATGGGCCCAGATGGGATTCACCCGAGGGTTCTGAGGGAGCTGGCAGAAGTGCTTGCAGAGCCACTTTCCATCATCTACCAACAGTCGTGGCAAACTGGGGAGGTCCCAGCCGACTGGCGCCTAGCAAATGTGACGCCCATCCACAAGAAGGGTCGGAAGGATGATCCAGGGAACTACAGGCCTGTCAGTCTGACCTCGGTGCCTGGGAAGGTGATGGAACAGGTCATCCTGAGTGCCATTATGCAGTGCATGAAGGATGCCCAGGTGATCAGGCCCAGCCAGCACGGGTTCATGAGGGGCAGGTCCTGCTTGACAAACCTGATCTCCTTCTATGACAAAGTGACTCGCTTGGTGGATGAAGGAAAGGCTGTGGATGTTATTTACCTAGACTTTAGCCAGGCCTTTGATACAGTGTCCCACAGTATTCTCCTGGAGAAACTGGATGCCCACGGCTTAGATGGGTATACTCTCCGCTGGGTTAAAAACTGGCTGGAGGGCTGGGCCCAGAGAGTGGTGGTGAATGGAGTGAAGTCCAGTTGGCGACCGGTCACGAGTGGTGTCCCACAGGGCTCGGTACTGGGGCCGGTTCTCTTCAACATCTTTATCAATGATCTGGACGAGGGGATCGAATGTACCCTCAGCAAATTTGCAGATGACACCAAGTTAGGTGGGAGTGTTGATCTGCTGGAGGGTAGAGAGGCTTTGCAGAGGGATCTAGACAGGCTGGCTGGATGGGCTGAGACCAACGGGATGAGGTTCAATAAGGCCAAGTGCCGGGTCCTGCACTTGGGTCACAACAACCCCAGGCAGCGCTACCGGCTTGGGGCAGAGTGGCTGGAGAGCTGCCTGGCAGAAAAGGACCTGGGGGTGTTGGTCGACTGTCGGCTGAACATGAGCCAGCAGTGTGCCCAGGTGGCCAAAAAGGCCAACAGCATCCTGGCCTGTATCAGGAACAGTGTGGTGAGTAGGACCCGAGAGGTGATCGTCCCCCTGTACTCGGCACTGGTGAGACCCCACCTCGAGTACTGTGTCCAGTTTTGGGCCCCCTACCACAGGAAAGACATTGAGGTGCTGGAGCAGGTCCAGAGAAGGGCAATGAAGCTGGTGAGGGGTCTGGAACACAATTCTTACGAGGAGAGGCTGAGGGAGCTGGGGTTGTTCAGTCTGGGGAAGAGGAGACTGAGGGGAGACCTTATCGCTCTCTACAACTACCTGAAAGGAGGCTGTAGAGAGGCGGGGGTCGGTCTCTTCTCCCAAGTTACAGATGATAGGACAAGGGGTAATGGCCTCAAGTTACGCCAGGGGAAGTTCAGGTTAGATATTAGGAAATATTTCTTTACTGAAAGGGTTATCAGGCATTGGAATGGGCTGCCCAGGGAGATGGTTGAGGCACCATCCCTGGAGGTATTCAAGAGAGGAGTTGACATGGTGCTCGGGGATATGGATTAGTGTTGGGTGGTGTGGTGGTGTGTGTGTGGTGTGTTGTGTGTGTGGGGTTTGTTTTTTTGGTTTTTTTTTTTTTCATTGGTTGGACTAGATGATCTTAAAGGGTCCCTTCCAACCTAGGTGATTCTGTGATTCTGTGATTCTGAGTCAGACAATGGGACTCATTTCCGAAATAATCTTATAGATGCCTGGGCTAAAGAGCATGGTATCGAGTGGATATATCACATCCCCTACCACGCACCAGCTGCCGGGAAAGTCGAATGATGCAATGGACTACTGAAGACTACACTGAAAGCGATGAGTGCTGGAACATTTAAAAAGTGGGATGAACATTTAGCAAAAGCCACCTGGTTAGTCAACACCAGGGGAACTGTCAGCCGAGCTGGTCCTGCTCACTCAGAGCTTTTACCTACTGTAGAAGGGGATAAGGTCCCTGTGGTGCACGTAAAGAATATGTTGGGGAAAACAGTCTGGGTTACCCCGGCCTCAGGTAAAGGCAAACCCACTCGTGGGTGTTGCTTTTGCTGAAGGCCCAGGGCATACTTGGTGGGTGTTAGGTCCCGGTCCGATTGGTTCGGGAGGGGTTCGCAATGATTCCGAGGGTGCGATTAAGACACAAACTAGGTCAGATGCCATTTACTATAGTTTTACTGTTGTTACCTTAAAATAATGCTAAATGTCGATAGAGAAAAGGCAGAGGTATAGGAAAGAAGGAAAAGAGCAGCAGTATTACGGAGCACAGCAAGAAAGGTCACCATCAACAAGATTTTGGGTCCACAGGTCTGCTTCAGTCCGCTTAGGTCTGTGCCGCGCAATGACTTGACGGTCCTCCAGAATCAACAGCGTCCCATTGATCTGTGATTCTCAGGTCTCTCAAGTCATAACAATGGTGAAGATGGACGGTGGTGAGGGGTCCCATTTGCAGTGGGATGCAACAGTAATTTATAGTCCCTGTCGTCTCGTAGTTTGACCAATCAACATGACAGTTACCTGTGCTTGTCCAATTATTGTCTGACATGGTTGCTGTGTGAGCACCCCTTGTCTCTGCCCCCTGGGCAGTGCTGGGGCCTACACGGCAGATGAGTTTCTTGGGGCAAACAAGATACAGTTGTTTTGAGAACCAAGGATGTACCTCCTTTGATGTCATATCATGTACACAGCTGGGAGATATCTTGCAGCAAGTGAGCTTTGAGACATCCTGTTTTCTGTCGGGTTCTCATGTCCAGTTTCTCACTACCACCCCATGGCTCAAAGGTCGCTTACGAGTTCTTCAGGACCCGTGATTGGTGAGGTGTGGATAGCAAAAAACAGAAAATTAGGTAAGAAATTACACGATATCTACAGGCACAGAAACAGGTTCTCGGACGGCCCGTACATACTTCACGCCATTAGGGAAGACAGTAAATAAAAATTCCATATTTTGTACTACACTTTGAATTAATTGTATTAAACATGGAATTATACATTGTAAGAACAAAAGCATTGCAATTCCACACAGCAGATAGAACAAGATTCTTTTGACCCATGGACCTCCTGGAAGCCAGGAAAAGGGATCAATTTCCCAGTCTTTCCAGGTTTGAACAGGGACATGGGCTAACTTTCTTATTCCAGAGGTTATTTGTTTGACAACTTGGCCGTTATCATCAATTTTTAAGCAACAATTTGAGTCATTCAATTTACCACAAACACCTCCTTCTTCAGCCAGCAGGTAGTTGAGAACCATGCGGTGTTGCAAAATTGCGGTTCGCATTTCTGTGGCCTGGTCTGCCAATAGATCTAGGGTGCGAGCAGTTTCATTAGTAACAATTTCTAAAAAAGCTTGAAGGCGAATTATGCGGTTAATGTTGTAAATGGGTTCTTAAGCACCACTAATTAACTCATTAGGGTTCCAGGTGGCTGGCCCATAATATTCGATGATTTGTTGGGGAGACCAGTCATCTTTTCCCCATTTTTGAGCACTTCCAGATGTCAGACTGATGTCAATAGATCACTTGTTCCGTTTAAGATCATCATACAGCTTAACATTTAGATCCTTACTACCATTTTCGGGATAGAGGAAAAACAAAGGGTGGATTGCTCCAACATAACATGTTCCTGTCCAATTTGCTGGTAGCATTTTGTATGCATGGTGTCCACAGATCCAATAGTGGCCTTTTAGTGCTCTGGTGCCATTTTCAAATAAACCAGTAGGAGTGTAAGGCACCTGAAAATAGGTTGAATTGTTCATCCCTAAAGGGGTGAGGAGTGTCAAATTCTGCCACGGACTGGAACGATTTGATCTATATATAGCATGGTAATACCAAGCACCTGTGTCATTCCTCCAATCGCAAACCATTTTTATTTCTCGTGTGTGCAAAAAGTTTGAGTGAACAGTCATATTTACCGGAGACCAGAAGCCAGAAAATATCTTCACATGCCCCAATTCATTTACCCAAGTCCATCGAGAGCTTTTGTTGGTGAGGCTATATTGCTTTGTGGATATCATAAAAAGACCATTAGGAGGAGGCTTGTGGTTCCCATATGTGAAGGTCCAATTACAAGTGCTGATCCCTACAAAAGTACCACCTGGTTGGGTGCGGTTCAGACAATATTGGCCTCGAGCTGGATATTGTACTAGCCAAGGAGACGGTGAACTTTCTTTTTCCCAATAGATGTCCTTTTTGACTTTGCTGTAATTACTCACTAGCCATTTAGGGGAAACAGGGACAGAGGTCCACGGCCAGCTCTCCAGACCAAGTGGTCCTCCACACACCCAATAATTAGTGAGGTTGAACGCACGGGCTACAGAGTTCCCTAAAGTCACAAACTCATTTTTCCATCCGTTAACATCTGTGAGATTACAGCTTCTCCAAAAATTAAGGGTGAAGTGTAAGATTGCCAAAACCAGTTTCTGTGGTGATATACAATACATCCTGAAAACATAAGGAAAGCAAAGCAATTGTTACCAATATGATGCAAAGGATTAAAGCATTGAGGCCTACATATATCTTCAGTACAGCTTGCAGTAGAGTCTTTGGTTTTCGGTGGACTGTTCCTGGAAAGACAAAAAGAAGAAAAGACCGTCCTCAGTTCAAAATGAGAACCGGGTTTACAATTACTAAAAAGATGGGACAATCCATCTAGTATTAATTTTGTGTTCTTTGCCTAGGGCATCTTTTGCAATCCAGGTATATTTGTTAAGAGGTGTACTTAATACTAGAGGAACTGCTCTGTTTCACCAGGAAAACAGTCCCTGTTTCACCAGGACTGGTTGTCCAGGGTAATGTGAAGGTTTACTGGGATGGTCTGTCGAGACTACGGTAGGAGCTTGTGGACTAAAGGCTGTAATTTTCAGGCACCCATTCACTCCCCACCAGCTGTTAATGTGTACAACAGCTTCTGAAAGGTGTTTTTCCCACTGATTCATGGGGTTTAAGGAATCGTTTGAGAAGGCCATTAGTTCCTTCCACTATTCCATTTGCCTGAGGATAGTATGGAGTGTGAAATACCCATTGAATTCCTTTCTCTTTGGTCCAGTTCTGGACAACTTTAGCAGTAAAATGAGAGCCATTGTCTGACTGAATTGACTGTGGTTTAGGAAGGGTACTGAACCATAATTGTAAAGTTTTAATAGTTTTTTCTCCTGTGCCTCAGCTTGCACTAGGCCTGATATTACTTATACACCTACTAATACATACTATTTCCCATTAGATCTTCTGAATGGACCGATGTAATCTATTTGCCAGGCATCCCTCAGTCCTTTACCCATTCGCATATGTAGTGGGTCGTCCTTAGGAGGATGTTTTTCTAATCGCATGCGGCATTGGCCACAAGCTGAGATACAAGTCTGGATATTTTCTCTGGTGACCAGCCAACCTCTTGTTTGAGCTTCTCAATACAGATCTTTAGCCCCCGTGTGCCCTCTTTTCACATGTAACCATTCTAAGAGTTGTTCCCAATTCTCCTCCACTAGTTTGTTTTGTAAGGGGGCGAGTCCGGCCAGCTCATCGGCTTTATTGTTCCATCAGCTAGCTGGAGTTTTGTCGGCCTGGTGAGAGGCAACCCATTTCATTCATTGGCTATTCTCACCTAAAATCAGATCCCCATGAGGTACACATCGAACAGATGGGTTTGCCTTTGCCTGAGGCAGGACTAACCCAGACTGTCTTCCCTAACATATTCTTCATGTGCACTACGGGGACTTTATCTCCCTCCACAGTACCTGGAGGTTTTGATTGGGCAGGGCCAGCTCGGTTGGTAGACCCCCTGGTGTTAACTAGCCAGGTAGCCTTTGCTAAATGTGCATCCCAATTTTTTAAAGTCCCACCACCCATTGCTCTCAGTGCAGTTTTTAACAGTCCATTGTACCGTTCTATCTGCCCAGAGGCTGGTGCCTGATAGGGAATGTGATAGACCCATTCAATACCATGCTCTTTGGCCCAGGTGTCAATGAGGCTGTTTCGGAAATGAGTCCCGTTGTCCGACTCAATTCTCTCTGGGGTGCCATGTCGCCACAGGACTTGCTTTCCAAGGCCCAGGATGGTGTTCCGGGCGGTGACATGGGGCACAGGGTATGTTTCCAGCCATCCAGTGGTTGCTTCCACCATTGTGAGCACATGGCGCTTGCCTTGACGGGTTTGTGGGAGTGTAATATAATCGATCTGCCAGGCCTCCCCGTATTTATATTTCAGCCATCGTCCTCCATACCAAAGAGGCTTTAATCGCTTGGCTTGCTTGATTGCAGCACGTCTCACACTCATGGATGACCTGTGCAACAGTGTCCATGGTCAAATCCACCCCTCGGTCACCAGCCCATCTATATGTGGCATCTCTTCCTTGATGGCCTGAGGAGTCATGGACCCACCGAGCTAAAAACAATTCACTCTTATGTTTCCAGTCCAAGTCTACTTGGGACACTTTAATCTTAGCAGCCCAATCCACCTGCTGGTTGTTCTGATGTTCCCCAGTGGCCCGGCTCTTGGCTACATGGGCATCTATGGGACGTACTTTCACAACCAGATTCTCTACCCGGGCAGCAATATCTTGCCACAGTTTGGCAGCCCAGATGGGTTTGTCTCTGCGCTGCCAGTTGCTCTGCTTCCACTGCCATAACCACCCCCACAAGGCATTTGCCACCATCCATGAATCAGTGTAAAGTACTAGCCATTTTTCTCACTCAGCAATGTTTAAAGCCAGCTGAATTTCTTTCACCTCCTCAAACTGGCTTGATTCACCTTGTCCTTCAGTGGCTTCTGCAACTCATCTTGTAGGACTCCACACAGCAGCCTTCCACTTTCTATGCTTTTCCACAATCTGGCAGGACCCATCCCTGAACAGGGCATATCTCTTCTCATTATCTGGTAGTTCATTATACGGTAGAGCCTCTTCCACACGCATCACCTCCTCCTCCGGTGACATTCCAAAATCCTTGCCTTCTGGCCAGTCCATAATCACCTCTAGAATTCCTGGGCGACTGGGGTTTCCCACTCGAGTTTGCTGCGTGATCAATGCAATCCACTTACTCCATGTAGCATCCGTTGCATGATGTGTGGCAGGGACCCTTTCTTTGAACATCCAACCCAGCACCGGTAGCCGAGGTGCCAAGAGGAGCTGTACTTCTGTACCAACCACTTCTGAAGCAGCTCGAACCCCTTCATATGCTGCCAGTATCTCCTTTTCTGTTGGAGTATAGTGGGCTTTGGATCCTCTGTAGGCCCGACTCCAAAACCCTAGGGGTCGACCGCATGTCTCCCCTGGCGCTTTCTGCCAGAGGCTCCAGGTAGGGCCGTTCTCCCCGGCTGCAGTGTAGAGCACGTTTTTAACATCTTGCCCTGCCCGGACTGGCCCCAGAGCTACTGCATGGACTATTTCCTGTTTAATTTGTTCAAAAGCTTGTTGTTGCTCAGGACCCCATTTAAAATGGTTCTTCTTCCGGGTTACTTGGTACAGAGGGCTCACAATCAGACTGTAATCCAGGATATGCATCCTCCAAAAACCCACAATGCCTAAGAAAGCTTGTGCTTCCTTTTTACTAGTTGGTGGAGACATAGCTGCTATTTTATTGATCACGTCCATGGGAATCTGACGGCGTCTATCTTGCCATTTTATTCCTTAAAACTGGATCTCCTGTGCAGGTCCCTTGACCTTTGTATGGGAGCACCCAGCCAAACCGGTTTCAGAGCACAATAGGTGAGATGCAGGGGGTTGTCATCCGACTCAGTTTCATCTCCGCCTTGCCTTGTCTATGCAGAGATAACTTGGGGGGAGCTGCAAAAACGGCTCAGCCCGGGGTTGTCTCAAGATTGCATCACAATAAGAACTGAAACCGAATGGAGCCTTAACTCCCTTAACAAATAAAATGCCCTGAGTCCCATCCCACCACTAGTCCCATGACTTTGAGTGCTAGACATCACAAAATTGGCCACAGAGACTTGGCCATCGCACCACCAGAGGTAAACATCCCAGATAGTGTAATCCACTCAGGCATAATCCTGCACCCCCACAGAATCAGGAAATATAAACCGCAAGGTTTGAGGAGGAAAATGGGGGTAATCTTCCAACGATACAGCTGGCCTGTAGGAGATTCGTCCCCCCATTGTCCAGGATGCTGTACAAGGTAACTTCCCAGGGATTGAGCGACCTTACCTGAGAGAAAGGGTAAGTGATAAAGAAACATACGTATGGTATGTGGCATGCTATTAAGATCGTGATTTGTGCACTCTTTTAAGATATTAATATCTAGCGCGCTTGTGGTTTGTGTTGTTACTTTTCGGGATCACTTGTAGGTTGCAATAGTGTATTCCGTGAATTGATTTTAAATTGCAATAGTGTAATTGCCATTGTACACATAGAACTCGCAATAGTGACATATTGGACCTGTGAGTGAAGTCCAAATAAACTGTTAATTTGAACCTCTCAGTGAAGTCCTTTTTCCCATTTCGTCACAACCTTACTTTGTCTTATGGCAAAACCAGCTTTCAGAAGGATTTGAATTATTTTATTCCCCTTCTCAAAAACTTCTTCTGCTGTGTTGCCCCATACGATGATGTCGTCAATGTACTGCAGATGTTCCGGAGCTTCACCCTGTTCCAGTGCAGTCTGGATCAGTCCATGGCAAATGGTGGGGCTGTGTTTCCACCCCTGGGGCAGTCGATTTTGCATGACCCTCCAAGTGAAAGCAAACTGTGGCCTGCACTCTACTGCCAGAGGGATTGAGAAAAATGCATTAGCGATATCAATTGTGGCATACAACTTGGCTGCCTTGGTAGATACTGGCCAGGGCCCAACGCAATGTGGTGAGTTGTGCCTCTCTGGAGTAGCCATTTTCCTTTCAAATATTCTGTCACTTTATCAGGGTCCTGTAATTGTTTGGGGGTGAAATCCCAGACCATTGGAGGTGAATAACTCTCTAGATACCTGCCCATGTTCTCCCACATGCCATGCCACCCATGACTATCCAGCCTCGGGACAGATCTCGGGGTGGTAGTCTTAAATAGTTGCTTAACCCTAAACAAGAACTGAAATACATTCAGGAGACCTAGCAATAGGATCAAGCTGGTTTGCGTGTCCCAAGAGTATTCAAAATTCTCAAAAACTGGCATACCCAGCACAAAAGAGAAAAGGGAGGTGAAAGAGCTGGGAAAAGTATCCCCCCCTGCTTCCCCCATAGACTCAG
This sequence comes from Numenius arquata, assembly GCF_964106895.1. NCBI lineage: Eukaryota > Metazoa > Chordata > Aves > Charadriiformes > Scolopacidae > Numenius > Numenius arquata. Next base: position 4,514,030 of record NC_133615.1, read on the forward strand.
TGTGATTATTAATAAATTCCCTGAGGTATGGGCAGGACAGCAGTGCCAAATAAACACCCCAACATAACTGTCTGAACAGTGATGCTATCATATCATAAGTTGATATCACACAGGACAGCAAAATTATAATCCTGATCCCTCTCCCAGAGGTGATAAACATCATCACGGGGAGTACATAGAACATGTAAGAATTTACATAACACAGACATGAAAATAAATGAAGCAACATTGTGACCAGCAACTAATATAATAAATGCATATAACAAATTTGTTTTAACACGCTCTGGTCAGATCTGTCGTTATCTCAACCCTCCGAGTGCCCCATGTTGGCTGCCCAAAAGGACTGTCATGGTTTAGCCTCAGACGGGAACAAAGAACCATGCGGCAGCCACTCTCTTGGACCGGACCCCCCCACCACCACCACGGCTGTGAGGGGAGAATGGGAAGAAAAAGGCAAAAAACTTGCCACTGTTTGCCACTGTTCTTGTGGGGGACTTTAACCTCCCTGATATCTGCTGGGAATACAACACGGCAGACAGGGAACAATCCAGGAGGTTCCTGGAATGTGTGGAGGATAACTTCCTCATGCAGCTGGTAAGTGAGCCGACCAGGGAAAGTGCCCTCCTAGACCTGCTCCTTGTGAACAGGGAAGAACTTGTGGGGGAAGTAAAGGTTGGAGGCCGTCTAGGGCACAGTGATCATGAGATGACTGAGTTCTCGATCCTTGGAGAAACAAGGAGAAGGGTTACCAAAACTGCCACCTTAGACTTCCGGAGGGCAAACTTTGACCTGTTCAGAAAACTGCTAGACAAAATCCCTTGGGAGGATGCCCTTAAGGATACGGGAGTCCAGGAAGGATGGACATACTTCAAGAAAGAAGTCTTAAAGGCACAGGAGCAGGCTGTCCCCGTGTGCCGAAAAACAAGTAGGCAGGGTAGAAGGCCAGCCTGGCTAAATAGGGATCTCTTGCTGGATCTCAAAAACAAAAGGAGAGTCTATAACCTTTGGAAGAGGGGGCAGGTCTCTCATGAAGACTATAAAGATGTAGTGAAGCTATGCAGGGAGAAAATTAGGAGAGCCAAAGCGCAGCTAGAGCTCAACCTAGCTGCAGCTGTTAAGGATAATAAAAAATGTTTCTATAAATTCATTGACAACAAAAGGAGGATTAGGGAAAATCTCCCTCCCTTATTGGATGCAGAGGGAAACATAGTCACCAAGGACGAGGAAAAGGCTGAGGTGCTCAACGCCTACTTCGCGTCAGTCTTTAGCAGTGGAACTAGCTGTTCCCTGGACACCCAGCCTCATGAGCTAGGAGACAGGGAGGGGAAGCAGAACGAGGGCATCACGATTAAAGAGGAAGAGATCAGTGACCTGCTATGCTGTTTGGATGCACACAAGTCTATGGAACCGGATGGGTTACACCCAACAGTGCTGAAAGAGTTGGCAGACGTGCTCGCCAAACCACTTTCCATCATTTACAGGAAGTCATGGCTAACTGGGGAGGTCCCAATGGACTGGAGGGTGGCAAATGTAACACCCATCTACAAGAAAGGCAAAAAGGAGGATCCAGGAAACTATAGACCTGTCAGTCTAACCTCGATACCAGGGAAGGTCATGGAGCAGGTCATCTTGAGTGCCATCAAAACCCACATAATGGGCAACCAGGGGATCAGGCCTAGTCAGCATGGGTTTATAGAAGGCAGGTCCTGCCAGACGAACCTGATCTCCTTCTATGACAAGATAACCAGATTATTGGACGAGGGAAAGGCTTTTGATATTGTATACCTGGACTTTCGAAAAGCATTCGATACTGTCCCCCATACAATTCTTGTGGAAAAACTGGCTTCACATGGCCTGGATGAGCATACGATCCGCTGGGTCAAGCAATGGCTGACTGGAAGGTCCCAAAGAGTGGTGCTCAATGGATTTAAATCCAGCTGGCGACCGGTCACAAGTGGTGTTCCTCAGGGCTCAGTGTTAGGACCATTTCTGTTTAATGTCTTTATTGATGGTCTCGACAAGGACATAGGGTGTATCATCAGCAAGTTCGCAGATGACACCAAGTTAAGCAGGAGTGTTGATTCCCAGGAGGATAGGGAAGCTCTACAGAGAGACCTAGATAGATTGGATGATTGGGCCAAAATCAATGGCATGAGTTTCAACAAGGGCAAGTGCCAGGTCCTGCACTTGGGCCACAACAACCCCAAGCAGCGCTACAGGCTTGGGGAAGTGTGGGTGGAAAGCTGCCTGGAAGAAAGAGACCTGGGGGTTCTAATTGACAAGCGGCTGAATATGAGCCGGCAGTGTGCCCAGGTGGCCAAGAAAGCCAACGGCATCCTGGCTTGTATTAGAAATAGCGTGAGCAGCAGAAGTAGGGAGGTGATTGTGCCCCTGTACTCAGCACTGGTGAGGCCACACCTGGAGTATTGTGTCCAGTTTTGGGCACTTCAATACAAGAGAGATATCGAGGTGCTGGAGCGAGTGCAGAGGAGGGCAATGAAGCTGGTGAAGGGCCTGGAAAACAAATCATATGAAGAGCGGTTGAAGGAGCTGGGACTGTTTAGTATGAGGAAGAGGAGGCTGAGGGGAGACCTCATCACTCTCTACAACTACTCGAAAGGACACTGTAGAGAGGTTGGTGCTGGTCTCTTCGCACAGGTAATTAATGACAGAACGAGAGGGAATGGCTTCAAGCTCCAACAGGGTAGGTTTAGACTGAACATTAGGAAAGAGTTTTTCACAGAAAGAGTGGTCGGGCATTGGAACAGGCTGCCCAGGGAGGGGGTTGAGTCACCATCCCTGGATGTGTTTAAGAGACGTTTAGATGTGGTGTTGGGGGATATGATATAGGGGAGAACTTTGTAGTGTAGGGTAGATGGTTGGACTCGATGATCCCAAGGGTCTCTTCCAACCTGGATGATTCTATGATTCTATGATTCTATGAAAACTCGTGGGTTGAGACAAAGGCAATTTAACAGAACAGCAAAGGGAACAAGAAAAGAACAACAGCAATGCTGACAGAGGAATATACAACCCTGATTACGATACCACCACTTGCAGACCGGACCTGGGACCTCCCCGCTCCAGGGTGGTGACTTCCTCCTCCTCTCCCCCAGCCAGCTCCCAGCTACCCCCTGGGAATGGCTCACATGGGATGGAATACCTGTGTCCCTGCTAGATCCTGGGGAGAATTAACCCTATCCCTGCCGGAACCAGGACAGATGCCTTCCATGGTTCATCTTTTGTACAGATTGAGAGACCTCATATTATTTAGGTGAGTGATTATATGCATTTTGTGTCATCAACCATAGACCTTAAGAATTCTTAAGTCAGCAGTGTAGCATTAACTCCTGAGTGACATCCTGAACCTATGGATTGTTAATGTTTGTCAGAGTCTCAGAGCAATTTTGGTTAGAGTAAAACTTAGTTTGATTTTGTTACCATCTTGTAAAAATATATCCCGTTTTTAGTTTTTTAGTTGGCCTGTCTTGGTTTGTGAGGTTCCGTGACACCCCTGTGTAAGAGACGACTCATAATTTCTCCTAAACAAAGCAGCCTGAAGAGATTTTTAATGTCTCAAACACAAGTACCAGGCCTTCTGCTCAAGGAACTGATAAGGCTAACACCGGCTTCTCTCTTGTGTGATTCATGGGAGAGAGAAAAACTGGCGCCTCGAGAACAGTCTTACACAAACAGAATAGTCCTGTTTTTCCTCTTGTGAAGAATGAGCTGTTTCTCCAAAAAAGACGCTATGCCCAGTGTTGACTTTTGCCTTATTATCCATGAAATGCATATTAAAGTTCATACACCTGCATATGCTAATGAAGATTATCGAGATCATGCTAAACATATATGACTGTAGCTCTTGTCTCCCCACCCAAATCATGCTGCACGTCACCTGATCAGGGGGAGAGATCTGAGACAAAACTGCCCCTGGTAGTTGGCAAACATAAAAGGGGGAGGACTTTTCCTGAAAAAAAGATTTTTTGCCTGGAAAGATTTTTCGCCTGGGAAGATTTTTCCCTGAAGAGACCCTGAAGAGCGCTTCTGTGACCCATGCTGACATGACTGATGCTGGAACTGGGACCAGTGATCTCTATGTCTCAATCTCTCCTTCTTTATCCCTTTCTTTCTTTTCTTTTCCTTTTCTCTTTTCCCTTTTCTTTCAAAGAAGTAATGCAAGGCATACCATACCACTTGCTATAATTCATTGTATATCTGTTATTAAGTACCGCTTGCCATAATTTGTTATATACCTAACCAATTATTGTGGGCCTAGTTAAGACCTGGTTACTAATCTAATAAATGTTTGTATACGGACCTTGTCTCACCTTAGTTTGCGCCACTGGGGATTTGCAAATCTGAGTCACTTACCCCTCCTCCTTTCTGAGTGGGACATGACACCTTGTCCTGCTACCAAAACCTTGCTACACAAACCCAGTGCAACAGGTTTCAAGACTTGCTGCCATTAGTACCCTTTCAGTCTAAATTAATTGCTCATTGCAGTAATAAATTCAGGAACTGCTACTTTTACTCTGCCCTTTTGACAGGCAAGGGACACAGAGATCGCACAAGTCTAAGGCAAAACCTAAATTGATGACCTTTTACATATTAGTCTGTGGTGGGTTGACCTTGTCCAGCTGCCAGAACCCCACCCAGTAGCTCTCTCATTCTTCCTCCTCAAACAAGACAGGGGGAGAAAATAAGATGAAAAAGCTCATGTGTCGAGATAAAGACAGGGAGATCATTTACCAATTACCATCATGAGCAAAACAGACTTGACTTGGGGAAAATTCATTTACTTTATTGCCAATTAAAATAGAGTTGGATGGTGAGAAAAAAAGGCAAATTAAAATAACACCTTCCCCCCACCCCTGCCTGTTTTCCCCAGGCTCAACTTCACGCCTTCATTCCCAGCTCCTCTGCCCCCCCTCTGCCAAGTGGCACAAGGCGGGGGTGAGGAATAGGGGGTTGCAGACAGTCCATAACTGTTTCTCTCTGATGTTCCTTCCTCCTCACACTTTTCTCCTACTCCAGCGTGGGTCCTCTTCACGGACTGCAGGGGAATATCTGCTTGAGCACCTCCTTCCCCTCCTTCCTCTCTGACCTTTGTGTTCGCAGGATTGTTGCTCTTAAATAAGTTTTCACAGAGGTGCCACCAGCTATGCTAATTGGTTCAGCTTTGGCATGCAGTGGGTCCATTGCCAAGCCAGCTGGAATGGTCAGTGTCTGGCACAGGGCAGCCCCTTATTTCTTCTCACAGAGGCTGCTCCTGCAGTCCCCCTCCTCCCACTTCTCTCTCTTTCCCCCTTCTCTCCTCTCTCCCTCTCCTAGAATGACTGAGGTTGAAGGTCTTCTGGTCCAACCCCCCTGCTCAAGCAGGGCCACCTGGAGACAGTTGCCCAAGACCATGTCCAGACAGCTTTTGAATATCTCCAAGGAGGTGACACTCCACAACCTCCACGGGCAACTTGTCCCAGTGCTCAGTCACCCTCACAGTAAAAAAGTGTTTCCTGATGTTCAGACGGAACTATTGCCTCTTTTCCTGTCACTGGGCACCACTGAAAAAAGCTTGGCTCTGTTTTCTTTACACTCTCCCTTCAGGTATTTATATACAGTCCCAGACACAGTAGTATGGTATTAAGTAAGGAAAAAAAAATTCGTTACTGATAGGGGAGATTTTGACTCCTGGGCAAGTGATGATTTTTAATCATTTTTAAGGGCTAAACATTAGGTTATTCAGGGTGAAGGTGTGTGCATGTTGTGGACAGAGTGATTAACTTCACTCATAAGAGAGAAGCAGTGAGATATTTATTGATATAAAACAGTGATTTAACAAAGTTTGACAGTGAATGCGACAGTGTTTTATGAGATTTGATGGCAAGGTACACTTGGTTATTTACTGCACAGAGGACAGGGTCAGACAGAACTGTCAAGGAGACCCTCCCGTTGAGTCAGGAGGTTCAGAAAGGACCCCCTTGCTTTCTTAACTCCTCCTCAGAGAGGAGTCTAGGTGCGGCTGGATCCTAGTCCCAGACTTGGTCAACGGTTTATGTCTAAAGAATTATATATGTGCAATCAATCCTTTACATTACTTAGCTAAGATTTCAAAGTTTAGCATGCTATTAGTCACTTACCAAGAATCTGTTGCGGCAAGGAATCTCTCAACCTCGAGGAGTAGAACCTTAAGCAAGCATCCCCATTCAAGGGGAGATCCTGGCGTGCAGCCCGCTGCCATGTAGGAGAGCTCAAAGGGCTCTTGGGCTGTCCACTATTTATACAGTAAGATAATTGACCTGTAGTCTTATTCTCATGGGAACAAAATATCTAGGTCCCCACTCCAGACAGTGTTTTGGCTGTGTTGCCAGCCATCCCCCAAAGTCCAGGTGCAACTCATCACAACTCCCACTGATGGTTATGGCTTGAGCAGGAGCCAGGGGGAGGGGAAAGGGGGAAAAGGTGGGGAGCACACCACCACACTATCTCTTTCTAATTTGAGTGGGATCCCTGGAATGTCAATAAAAGCAATGACGAGGACATGTCCTATTGTGAAACACTGTGCCAAATTACATCCCCACGAGCCTGATTCTCCTCTTATTTCCAGTGGGGTAAAACTGGATGAATTGAAGTGAAGTCAGTAAAGCTATCCCAGAGTAAGAGCTCTTTCAGATCAGAACCAAACTTTGTGAATTCACTGAAGTCAAGGAGAAATAAGTCATTGGAAATAAATGAGAAAAAAAATTGGCCTAAAACCCTGCCATCAACATTCGGGAACAGCAACATAATTTGAACATATTTTCCTTTATTCTGATTTTTTTTCTGAATGGTCAAAATTTACTATGTATTTCCTGAATGTTGTTTCACTTTTTTGGTTTCCTAAAAAGAAAATAAAATTTGTTCTTAGTGCAATCCATTTCCTTAAAATTCCATGTCCAGGAAAGATAGAAAGACATGCTCCATCTTAGTTTTTACTTATCAGCTGTAGTGTATGCAAATCACAATCTTTAAATTTCTACAATCACATGCTGTATTATCAGCCACTCAGATAGCAGGGCAAGCTCGAAATAAAACTACTTTGTTCTATTCAGGAGCTCAATTATATCCCTTATAAATCAGGATTGGTTGCATGGTTTCTTTCACACATCCCACAGATTCATTTTGCAAAAGACATTGACCATACATACTACTTTCTTGCCTCTTTTTAGCTCTTTTCTATCTTTTTATAACTCTTCAGAGATATGCTGCTTTGGGAAAAAAAAGAAGAAAAAAAATTATTGGTTATGAATATTGATACAGAAGATTTTATTTGTTTATTGAAGTCTTGTTTACATAAAAACACTTCATGGGCTATCCCCTAAGTTTAGAGGTTCTAAACCAGTGTCAGTGACCTGTCTGGGTATTTTTTTCCACATATTGCACTGCTATTCTGCGAACAATTGTGATCCATTAACATTTTGCCCTTCAAGTTAGTGCAGCCCAAGCTTGAGTGGTAGGGCATCTGCCCAATATGTAAAATAATGGAATCAATGGATTCCCTGGAAACAATGATAACATGACCTGGTTGAGATAACTGTGACAGCATGTGGTAATTTTCCAGCCTGCTGACCCTGTAAAGAGAGCTGGAACACAAAGCTTAGACTATAAGGCAGGTTGGTCTGAATAGCTGCAAGCAAGTGCAGAACATCTGATGATGTCATCACACAAATTGACAGATGGCATAGGGTTTTTTAAAAAAACTTGAACTTGACTATTTATTTTCCATTATATTTCCACATTACAAGTATAATGTGGCAACACACACCTGCTTTAAAAGTACATCTCAGTAGCATTGTCATGTGTTAGATTTAAGTAAAAACCTAACTTTCAATGAAAAGTAGTATTGTTTGTGTGGTGAATGCTCTGGGAATGGCAAGAGAAAGTTACTATAGAATGATGCATTAGCTCTGTATTTATCCCTGGGACTGTTTTGAATCAAGCTCCCTCTAAATCCTAATACACACTTTGAATAGCATGAAGAAGTATTGTTATTGCCTTGGTCTAGTCATTACATCAGAGAAACAGACAACCAGAGATAGCTAAACTGATAACTAATTTAGATTTGGTCTCCGGGAATAAAATGGGCTAAAACAAGTTTGTTTGCTTGCTTTAGCATTGCAAAATTGGTCTATGTGTGTCTGTGAGGCTATCTAATTGTAAATACACTTTAGACACTGTAAATACATTCAAGTACATATGCATGCTAACATAATTGTGTACGTCCAGGATCCTGCTTGAAAGTTTATATGAATGCAATTTGGAAAATGATAACATAGCAGAATTAGTTGTGAATCATTGTTGTTAAGGCTCCTTACAACTTTACATCTGAATAAACTTTAGAAGACAATTCCAATTCTACATTTGCAGTCAAAATGGTAATATAGGTACAGAAGACATTTCTGAAATATTTACAATCTCTAGAAGTGAATTAGACATTTTATATGCCCCAAGGGAAAGATCCTACACAGAAATATCGAACATATTTTCATTGCATCTTTCTCTCATCCTCCCAGTGTTATTTATCTTTTTGGCTGTGAGGTTTTTGGGACAGTGCCCAGAGCTCTGTAAAATAATGACAAAAGGAAGAAAGTAGATGTACATAAAAGCACACACTATAAAAAAGAAGCACACATATTGATTCAAGTTAGCCAAGCTTAATATAAACACAGGAAGTTTTTTAAAATCAGTAACTGTCATCTTAATAAACAAATCAGGAGGTCAAATTCTGAGGACCACTTTTTCTTACTTTATTTCAGCATCATTTTTCAAACAGAGAAACTGTTGGGAGTGATAATTTTTATCACAGCTTAAAGTTATCAATATCAACAATGTATATTATGTCTGTGTCTTGTCAGCAGCAAAGGATTCAGCCCTTATTATATTAAATGCTACACAAACATTAGCAGGCAGTTTTTGACACAAAGTTTTCAGTGTAATAGGCAAATTCAATACAGAGACAAGCAAAAGATTTCTCTCTATATCCATTACATCCAGAGTATGATAGGAAATGCCATGATGTTCTAGAATGGGGAAAAGGAGTTTGACCACTTCCTACATTACTTGAACTACAGGTAAATTTTATTGCTAAGAAATGACCTTCTGACTATTTTATTGTATTTCATTATAAATGTAAAGCTACATGTTTGCTACGTTGAAGCTTCAGCAATCTGAGAGGTGACCACAGTGAAAATTGTGTCTAACAGTCTCTTAGGCTGTACAAAATTATTTTCAAATATCTGTAACTTTTACCTCTTTATTGCTCCTTGCTATAAAGGAAGAAAGGTTCCAAGTTATGGGAGGTTTATGTTTTATTGCCTTTTGTTTAATACCTGAAGTCAAGACTTTTCCACCCATGAAGGATCTCTGCTGATCAGAAAATTAATAAAATTCTGACATAGAGAATTTTCTCTTTGGATTTTTTTTTAATTTGTTTTAGTGGCTAGGTGATTATCTTGGAGGAAAGCAGCCTGTGTTAAAGGTTCAGCAACCTCAGCTGTTTCAGTGAAAATATCAGGACACATGAATACATACGGAGACTTACAAAAAGCCCTAAAACAACTAGGCTTCAAATTCTGTTATATCTGTGGAATAAAGGATGATTAATTGACAGGAATTATTTTTCAGGTGAAGAACTCGTGCAGCTATTTGCACTTAAAATGAGCCAACAAAACAAAATTATGGAAACAGATGATTTAGACTGCAACTTTGGTTACCATAGTGGAAGTATGCCATCCAGTTGGATGCCATCCAGAGGGACCTGGACAGGCATGAGAGGTGGGCCCGTGCAAACTTCATGAAGTTCAACCAGGCCAAGTACAAGGTCCTGCACCTGAGTCATGACAATCCCAAGCACAAATACAGGCTGGATGGAGAATAGACTGAGAGCAGCACTGAGGAGAAGGACTTGGGGGTATTGGTGGATGAGAAGCTCAACATGAGCTGGCAATGTGTGCTTGCAGCCCAGAAATCCAACCACATCCTGGGCTGCCTCAAAAGAAGTGTGGCCAGCAGGTCGAGGGAGGTGATTCTCCCCCTCTACTCCGCTCTGGTGAGACCCTACCTGGAGTACTGCATCCAGCTCTGGAGCCCCCAACATAAGAAGGACGTGGACCTGTTGGAATGGGTCCAGAGGAGGGCCACGAAGATGATCAGAGGGATGGAGCACCTCTCCTATGAAGACAGGCTGAGAGAGTTGGGGTTGTTCATCCTGGAGAAGAAAAGGCTCCGGGGAGACCTTTTAGCAGCCTTCCAGTACCTGAAGGGGGCCTACAGGAGAGATGGGGAGGGACTCTTTATGAGGGAGTGGAGCGACAGGACAAGGGGTAACAGTTTTAAACTGAAAGAGGGGAGATTTAGATTAGATATTAGGGAGAAATTTTTCACTATGAGGATGGTGAGACACTGTAACAGGTTGCCCAGTGAAGCTGTAGATCCCCATCCCTGGAAGTGTTCAAGACCAGGCCGGATGGGGCTTTGAGCATTAATTAGCTTAATGGCTCTTGCTCTTCCAGAACAATAGCCTTTTATACTTACATACACAGGGGAGCTGTTTTCATTTTCTAGAGATTCCAGAGGAGATGTTAAGACACTTTTAGTTGTAGTCACTTTTACTATTTCACTGTTCTTTCTTTTGACTATGTAAAGGCTGATTCTAAGCATTAAATAGTCAAAAGTGACAGGCCATGAAATCAGGTGCAAGGAAACCCTGAGAAAGCAGCTTTTCTATGTTTTTATGGGCTCATATAAAGGAATGCTCAGACAGATACAGACTAGGTCATCCACTCCAGCTTTCAGGTATTTTTAGAGTGCTGATTTCTCCATCTAATCTCCAACAGCTGTCAATTGTCAAACCATCCTTGTTTGCCCTTTTCCAGGCATTAATTCCATTCATTAATTGATGATGGGCTTAACTACTTTTTCTGCCAATTTAAGTATTTCTTGCTTCAGAATAAATTCATGATTCGTGGTTTTATCAAGACCGGTAACAACTGCTTGCCCTTTGAGATCCTTCCAGCAGAACTATGAGATGCTTGCTTTATTGCCTTGTATTCATTTCTCTAAACTTTTTATGTGGGGACAAATCCTGAGAAGTGCTAAATACTTGATGGAAATTTCCAAGTGCCATCAGTGCCCACTAAAGAAAACAGATATGAGTGCAGTCAGCAACATCATGAGGTGCCCTGCACTTCACAGGATCCAGTCTTGGAGTTTATCACACATTTTTCAAAAATAAAAACATGTTTCAAATAAAAGTAACAGATTACACATAATAACTGCCTGCTCTGAATCCTCCTGCTTGTTTATTTTCTGTAATACACTGTTCCTTAGAGAAATGCAGGAACAATGTAGGAAATATGTTTTAGGACTTTTTTTATGTAATGGATTGTATGTCATAACAAGAACAACTGAAGCCAGTGAGTTCATTCCAAGACCTTGGGAATATCGCAGACTTATAAAGCCAACAAAGCAGTTTTCAGCTTTACCAAATACAGTTATTATGTGAAATACATTTCCACAAATGTTTCTAAAGTTGACAATTCAATATAAACTTACTTTTTCAATCAGGCGTATCTGTGGTATGAGACACTGAAGAAAATAATGAAAGCTGCTTTTGTTAATTCACTCTAGAAATACAAATAACTGGACTAGTAGTCAGTTGCCTTTGTTGTCAGTTGTCCATGTTGGCTACAAGTTTATATAAATTAATGCAGTTTTCTGAACTGTCTTTATTGTTCTAAACAGGAAAGTTCAAAACCCAAAATCTTCATTAAATTTTAGTTGAAAATAGATACAGCATCGGGAAAAGATTGAACAATGTGTGATAACGCTTCTTTTAAGTGATTTCCTTATCTAACCTTCTTGAAAACTGTTCTTATTTCTGGAAGCACTGTCATATTCTCCCCTCTTTAATATGTCCATCTTGGAGACCAATTAGATAGCAGGTCACAGCATACCCAAAAAAAGGAGAGGGAATAAACAAACAGAACTTTAGGCAATTGACGACGGGTAAGATCAACCCAGAATTGCTCTAAATTCAAGCACTTTATATATAAGTATGTTTATACACTTAATGTAAACCAAACATATTTAAAAGTATATATATGGGGGGGTGTGTATATATAAACAGAATTTCAGATATAGACACATTCTGTCCCTAATCACAGCAGAACTGTTTCTTTGGGTTATATAGTTCATGTCAATATCAATAGTTTAAAAGAATGTTGTGTTACTTTTTGTGTGTGGTTTTTCCAGCCAGCTGAGTGCTTTCAATAGAATAAGAATAAGAATCTCAGCGTATCATCAGATTCCGGTGTGCTCCAGATACTGGGCACACCCATTTGGGTTTCTTCTGCACCAAGCTAAGCCCTCAGTAACACATTCTCTGTTGTGCCACAGCTACTAAAGGGGTAAGGAGTGTGTGCCATAGGTCAGGCAGGTCTTCCTCAACAGTATTCATACTTCTTACATGACAATTGTAAGCCTTACCTTTGGCATAGGATTTTCAGTAGACCCTTTGCCAATGTGTGCCTCCATTCCCTTCCAATCTTGCTAGGCCTCTGTCACCCTGATGCTCTTGTTGGGCTTAGTAGTCAGATACCAAGAGTCTTTCAAGCCAAGATGCTAACGCTGACCAAAGTTCACCAGTTGTGAAGACCCTCTTAGCTGGGCAGCTACGGTCAAATTGTGGGCTTATTTAATTTCTAGCCCTGCATTGATCCCCTTCTTGCTTCAGAGCAGAATCCATTTATGCCTGTCCAATATGTGGCACAGACTTTCCCTCCTCCGTGCTGATTCATTGCTTGAAAGGGCAGAACTAAGGTGCCATTCATTATCTGTCATAGCCCTGTGAAGAGGAATTACAGAACGAGGCAAATAATTTCTGTCTATAGAATCATTTAGGAACCTACCCTGACTTTTATAATTTGTGAATTATTCATAAGTACTCACTAAGTAGTTCTGAAAAATTATTTTTCAGTATGTGGATGCTTTGCAAACTGATTCTTTTGGCTACTTGACATTTATTCATCTGATTATGTCACCGGTCACTTTGTGTACATGATATAACTACCACTCCTCAGCTGAATGATGAAAATCTTTAAAACAGAACAATAATTGCTAATGGTAGCTAACAACCTTGCAGTACAAATGTTCTCTGAAATGCACCTTCTGGATAAAGATACACTTGATGCTCAGAATTCGCAAACAGTTCTTGAAGGTGTGCTGCAGTAGACATGTATAACAAACAACATGAGATCAACAAACCATCATGAATAGATAGCAACATTTTTATTTGTAAAAATAAGTATAATTGTTATTTTCTGCATCACTGAGATTTTTTAAAAATGTTTAAAATTCCCCATGCTTAATGCCCATTAAGGAATAAAAGAGAAGAAAAGAGTATGTAGTTGTTACAGCCTGGAATCCTGAAAGATTGCAACATTTTGGTCCATTATTTTTATTTTCATGGTAAGCCACTTCATTGTTGTTTATTAATATATATGAGATTATGAGGGATTGATTATTGATTATATGATTGATTATTATTATATGATTATTGGGAGGTCGGACTAGATGACCTTTGGAGGTCCCTTCCGGCCTGGACCAATCTATGAATCTATGAACTTTCCATATGCCCCATTACTAACCGGCATATTGTATAACATGGGGCAGTGAGATGAATGGGTGGCCACATGAGATCTCTTCCACTACTATAGTATGAGTTTCTACAATATGACTTTAATGTGCAAAGTTCTGTTGAAATTAATTAAATTCCAATAGAAATCACATCCGTATCTTAAACAGTGTCATGTCTACAGTAACCTCTTATAAAAGCTCACAGAAATCTGAAGCATCACAGTTTCCTGTCTAGACTGAGCATACATGTCATTTATTGTCATAAAGATGTCCTATTCTGATCATAGCATATTGTTCATTTCCTTTGGAAACACTTGATGTAGTATTATTTGGCATTCTTCAAAAGCTGCTGTTTCACCCGAGAAATATTAGAACTGACTACATGGATAATGCCAAAACACCTTACTGATGAGAATAGTATAAAACTTTGTCTTACTTTCATAGTGCTGTGAGAACTGATTTGAATGCAATAAAAAGTCAGATAATTAGCCACTATAAAAAGGCAAACTTAAATGGTTTTGTTTTCACTTTTGATGCTCTGCTTCCTGTTTCCATCATCTGCAAGAAGCAGAGTACTGAAACCAGAAAAAGTTTTTTCAGAGGAATTGAACTGCACACTATTAAGTGAAATCTCCCAAGAAAACCCAACTTCTAGGTAAGAGGGATTTAAATAAGAAACTTGCAAACTTTCCAGTATTTCCCTGAATCAAATCACCACATCTTCAGAGGCTTGTTCATCACCCATTATCAAATTTGAATTATTTTTGTTTCATCTTACCTCTGCTTCTATCCTACTGTCCTTTTTTAAGGTAAACCTACAATGACTTCAATAGCAATTTTAGTTCTGGAAAAGATGGGAATCAGGCCTTTGGTGCTATTCAATATTAAAACAGATTAAAACTGTTTGTCTTCCACAACAGTTATTTATATTTTATTTATTAGTTTTCTTTTATCTCATCAGGTTTTCATATATCAGAATTTTATATGCTAGTAACTACAACAAAGGGTCTTGCCTGTGTTTCCATTATCATTCATAAATCATGATTTTCAGGATTATTATTTCAACAGTTGTAAATCACATTTTACCAAAATGAAACACCTGGATTTGAGTCTATTCTTTTCCTTCTAAAATTGTTTTTAACCCATTGCATCCTTTTTTTGTTTGATTTTTTTTTTTAAATCTTAAGGGACATAGCAGTAGGCCGCATCCTGAGCAAGCACTTGCTTGGAATCACCTAAATAACTTCACTGCCTAAGGGAGGAAAGAGGTAGAAAATTATAATTAAAACATTATCAAAACTGAGGGTGATAGACAAAACTAGTC